>NC_083762.1:54476869-54814950 GCF_963514075.1 Conger conger
AAGGTGCTATATAAATGCCAACCATTTACCATGTCATTGAACAGCAGCACCAGATATCTCTTCCAGGTAACATTACATCATCACTGTGTCAGCTTTGCAAGAAAGCAGGGAATCTGGGAGACAGAAAGCCTGTTTTCATACAAAGCCAGGCTGTTTCCATGGTTCCCTGTTCAGCTGACTTGGTGACAGGATTCTTGGGATATCACCTCTTGCTACCTGGTGTTTGCTGAAACTGAATAGGAGCACCTTCTGTATCATTCCATCTCTACGGGTGTCAGGAAGTTTGTCTGGATTTCTGATTTTGTGAAGGCTGCAACGCAAGTAAAATGATACCTTTAATTTCCTGTGTTAATGGTTGTGTGTACGTTGTTATGACGTGTATTTGTAATGCAAAGGCCTAGCCTTACTGTTATTGTGCACTGCATATACTGAGCTTAGAGACATTAGTGAATTTGTGAATGCTAAGGGGAGGTGATGCCACACCCACCAGCTTCAAGTTTACAATGATGGGATTATTTTCATTTCAAGTTTTCATACATTATTAATTTCTCATGAATATATATATATAATTATGCTCTATCCTTTCCTTACAGCTTTATTACATCTGAATGAAGTATTGTCATTTGGCTAAGCATGTGCTAGCAGCTTTAGTATTGTAAAAATCATGTGCTCTGATTATGATTAAATGACTTACATGAGTTTCTGATTACGGTGCCTGATAGCACCATCAATTTGTCCCACAAGTGACAACCACACCAGAATGTTGGGTAGTGCAAGACCAATTTTGACGATCTTATGGATTTGCAGTAGTTTGTGGTAATCCGACTACAATTGATTCCTCTTGGACTTTTCTGTGTATGTTGTGATGCCCGAAGACGTTTAAAATAAAAAGCATGAAAATGTACTTTTCTATATTGTTTTCATAAATGAAAGATTTGGACAATTATATTCCTGTCAGTCATCTTGGGAATTTGGAGGTAGCTTAGTTTGAGTTACATTTGTTACACGGTGTTGCTGCTGCCATGTATTAATTTAGAACAGTCAGTTTAGGGTTTAGTTGTTTTTTTCAGGTACTGTGGGTAGGTCACAAATTGCAGCCATCTTACATACAGTAATTGTTACCCTGAACTCTTAAGCAGCCTTTAGTCTGCTTTTTTATTTATTTACATTATTAAATTGACAGCTAACCTGTCTCTGCCAGGGTATGTTTGTATGTTTAGTTTTTGCTGCTGAAGTCTTCTTACGATTTCTTTTTTATTATTACTCACACCGCCACCACACAGGCAACTTCAAACTAATGTCTGTATGCTGTCTTTCCTTTGGATTGAATGGAACATTGCTCCCAAAAAGACATGTCAGTACATCTTATTTTCATCCCAACACTGCCTTTGTCCTCACTCATCTATCTCAGCAAGATAGATGTTGGTATTCCTAGATGTTATATTTGTTATATATTTATTTGTTATTTTATTATGCAAACAATTATTAAATGAAAGTCCACCACAACATAGTAATCAGCAGGCAGTTGGTCTGCCATTTCCCTTAATGGCCTCTCAATGTCATTTTTACATTTATCACCCCTGGATAGGTCCAAGAAGTGCCATTCACTATTACAAGCTGTTCAATGACTCCCTCTGATAAAATTGAATTCCAAAAGGATGTGTCTGACCTCCTCTGTATCTCCATGGGCTTAGCCAGTGATAAGCATGTACATTGGCTCCAGTGGTGGCTGCTGGCCATCATCTTTGGTGAAGGAAACCCACCCCTGGTGCAAATTGAACCCCTCTTACTGCCATGCTTTTACCTGTTGACCTATGCTGTTTTGAGGTGATAAACAATGACCACATCAAACAGCCAGATATAGGCAGCCCATTAAACATGCCATTTAAATTGAACTGCCTTCTCTTAAAGGATCAACACAAAACAGAATACAATGACAATTAGTCATGGACTCATCACATTTATTAACAGTCAGATTATGTAATCTGCTGGCTGGTGGCCTGGATTGGACGCCATACACACACATGCACACACACACACAGACACACTAGTACTCACCTCCAACCTCTATAATTATAAAAGACATAAAAAAACAATATTAAAATAAATATCTTTTCAACAACAATCTTAACCTTGGGGGCTTAATACACTATATAGGATTAATAGAACAATGAAAAACAAGAAAATAGTAAACACGTTGTCCCAATTAGTCTACTTGACGCCTGATGTTGGTCTTGGGAGCATTAATTTGTTTCCTGGACACAAACCGAATGTATTTCCTTCACAGTGCGAAAAATGGTCGTAAATAAAAGCAAAGAACACAACAATGAAGAAAAATGCATAATGTTTATTTGGATATTCAGTGTAATAACAGTTACACTGCACGCAGTTGGCACACCACATCACCACAGTGCTCCTGAAGAATATTGGGTAATATAATACCTAATTAAGTGCTCACTGAGCGTATGCCTGCGGTCTAAAACTGTAAATTATTGACTACATTTAGCATCCAGCACTGCCTCTACAACAGATAGTCGTTTATTTATGTACAATTCAAAATTCAACTTTCATGTAATGCCTGTGGATTCTCTATCTATGGGTCTGTTTCTCTTGAATTATTGCACAAGAGCGTTATGGGTAATTATACATGTCCACTCATCTTAATCATAGCACTTCACTTTTACATGCAAGTGTGTGAGACTGTTTAAGCTAAACTTGAACTGGTAAGGCGCTTTCAAGTGGTACTTAATGCTAGCTTCCATTTATGACAACTATTGTGTAAGGATGTGTCTATTTCCATCATCTTCTCTAGACACATCTTGGTACTTCTTCTGAAAAACATGGAGAGTGCTTCAAGTTATTTGTTTATTAAAGCTCTCTTTTCCAGTACTCTTTTTTATGTTAATCAGATGTGGGCTACACAGCCAGGCTCAATGTCTGACCAAATACAGTACATAATAATTAGCTGCTGCTAAAATGGCTTCTTTTATACTCTTAAAACCAACAGCCCCTCTAATTTGCCACTGTTTCAAGGGAAGAATCTTGCTCAGAAATGTCTAAATTTGTTCCCCTCCTGCTGAGAAATTCCTATAGTAAATTTTATTCTACTCTTGTACATTATTATCAGTGCAGCTGTGTACTTCATTGCTAAAATTGCCCCAAGATTTGACTCAGCTTCAGTGCTAAAAATATTTTACTATAGCATAGCATTTCCCATTTTAGATTTCCTGTTGCTTTGTTTAATTTAGGTTGCTATATTCAGTGTGCAATCTAAGAATGTCACAAATAAGGGTGAATGTTTGTGAAGTGATTACAATGCATATTTCAGAATGTATAATACTGAACTACATGGTCTATTTTATTACATTATTTATTATCTTTTTATTTTAGTTTTTTTATCTCTTCTGTGTTTCTGTTTTTATCTCAATGTACAGCACATTGTGTTGTAGATCTGTATGAAATATGCACTACAAATAGTTGCGCCTGCTTGCTTCACATGGCATCTAATTCACTGCTAAGAAACAGTCACAATGTCTGCGACGATTTCTCATTGTTGAGGACAATTATGAAATAAAATAATAATCTCATTTAGAATGTATTAGAACACTGCAACAGGCTGTGCACAATGGAGGCAATTGTTTTTTCTTTGGCCAGCCTGCAACCTGAGCCTTTTAAAGCAGGCAACAATGAGTTTCTGCTGTGTGCTCCTACAAACAATCGACGCATTTATTGCCGCAATCTCCCCACTAAAAACCAAATGGCAAAACCCTTTCCCCTTGCATTGTTCCTGACGGACACCACTGAGCTGTGGTCAGGATCTTGTGCATGCCTGTTTGGGGAACAGAGGCATTTTCAGGAAGCCTAACTTTGGGAAGTTAACCAAAAATATACTCCTTTTGTGCACTTTACCCCAGTGCACAAAAGCTGATGAAACATTTATAGCATAAATCTCAAGCTTTTCTGCAGACAAATGACTGATGTTGAGGACAGCTACACTTAGCAAGTACATAGGAATTATAAATCTGAAGGATTTTCCTCCCAGCCTTTCACAGTTGTTCCCCGGTCAGCAGAGTGCACAAATTGATGGGCACACACTGTTAATGCATCTGAATCCATTAGTACTACATTACAATTAGTGAGTAAAATGCCCTCTCAAATGGTGTGAGGGTTATTTTGTTGTTTTTTCTGCTTAAGCGGCTTGGAGTGTGTGGACTTTGCTTTATTGTTTGCATTTGCTGCTTGAAGTGCATTAACTTGTATAGCTTACAACCCTGGCTTGGCCACAGTGCCACTATGCTTGACTAACGATTAACTGATAATGGCTCCTCCAGGGGAGGATTGTCTCCTGCTTGGTCTAATCAACTGTACATTGCTCCGGATAAGAGCTTCTGCCAAAGATTTCAGTAATTTAATTATGGTTTCTTAGTAACCTTCATGTGGATCCATTCCAAATTTCGACCTTTGAATTCTGTCGATGGTTAACAATCTTAGTTTTGCTTTTTGGAGGGTGAAGAGATCCCCCTCCTGCCATGCAACAGTGTGCAATAGCCTTAAATGTCATTGCACAATGGTAGGCGGCTGCTTTTGTGGGTCAATCAATTCTAGTTTTCAGCCTGCTGTAAGCTTCAGCTGCAGACTGTGGAAATGGCACCTGAGTGTAGCACACACACACACACACACACACACACACACACACACACACACACAGACACACGGGACCTTGAGTTTGTCCTTTTTCCAAGGACTAAACAATGGCACTGCCACTGATGACTCAAGTCAACTTTATTGTCATTATACAATTCAAGATTGCACAGTGAAATTAGGTGTTGGGTCTCAAGCAGTCCAGTATACTATAAACTGCTGAAGAAAGTAGCATACCACAAACATATTGCTTTGCTAACATATTATAGTATATATAAAAATGATTGTAAAATTCATATATATTTTTTTTATTTTTACAGCGGGGCTTGGGTCAGTTCAGTTTAAAATCTGTCAGTTCTAGAAGTGAATTATAATGAATGCATTAAGAAATCACTACAGAATACAGCATCTGCTATCAATCAAACCAAACATCTCACTACCGATTCAAAAATGGAATCAGCACAGATGATGATGATTATTGGAAACAAATATGTCACAGCACGTTTTCATTTTCTATAAATTCAAAATTGCAGCTCATTCAATAATAAATATTACACAGAACACATTCTCAGACGCTTATTTATTATTTGAATCTCAGACACACAAATCTGTAATCAATGCCCCAGATCATTTGTTGACTCTTACGTGCACTCCCTTTGGCACTCCACACCAGTTCAGACATTTTGCCGACAGATCACCACAACACTTACCCAAATCCTGGGCATCAGCATCCCACTCTCCCCTGAAATCTGCCTAATTGGTCGCTAAATCTCACCCCCTGCCAGTCCAAACTGCTTCTCACTGCTCTAGTCATTGGAAAAAAAAAAAATCTTACAAAACTGGAAAAACAGCACAATGGAACAATCTTATGATTACATATGACAGATAGACAGCCAGAAACAAATTGCACCTACACAAAAACACATGGTCCCCCTTCATGCAAAACATAACTTATTGCTCCCCATTCCATTCTCCTTAAATATTTAATTTAACTTTCTTCTTTTCCAACCCCCTTCCTGTTCTCATAAACTCTGACAACAACAGTATGCATAAATATACTAGCTGTTTCTTTCTGTGTCGTTATGACCTTTCCCTTTTATGCCCATGTCTGTTTGTCTCCCCATTTGTTTAGCCTCATGTCTGTCTCTCCCCTGGGCATCTCTGTAGGGTACTCAGCATCTGGTGAGAGGGAGGGAACTTGGGTTTGGCTTGGGAGGTGTGGGGAGGGGTTAGCAACGGTAAGTGTGGGTGTACATCAAGGGAAACATCAAGGGAACATCACTTGAACACTTGAACATCATCAAGTGTACATCAAGGGAAACGGACAAGGGGGTCTCGGACGACAACGGGGGTCTCGGAAGGGAGCTTGGGGCTTGGACGGAAACGGGGGTCTCGGACGGAAATGGGGTGCTTGGAAGGGAGCATGGGTCTCGGACAGATGGGAGGGAGCTTGGGGTCTCGGACGGGTTCTCGGAGGGAACAAGGGGTCTCGGAGGGTTCTCGGAGGGAACAAGGGGTCTCAGAGGGTTCTCGGAGGGAACAAGGGGTCTCGGAGGGTTCTTGGGGGGAACAAGGGGTCTCTGAGGGTTCTCGGAGGGAACATGGGCCCGGGGTCTCTTTCTTCTTGACCTGGAGGGGTCTGGAGCCCAAGTTAGCGTCTGAGCCGGGGCCAGAGCCTGGGACTGGACATGGCGCAGGGGCCAGACGAAGGTCCTGGAGCAGAAGCGGCTCTGGGGCCCGAGACGGAGCTTCTCCAGGCAGAAGAAGCTCGGGGGCCCGAGACGGGGCTTCAGAGCCTGGAGACGGGCAGTCGTCGGGCAGACGGGACGCGGAACCCGGAGACGGGCAGTCCTCGGGCACCCGGGGCTCGGAACCCGGAGACGGGCACTGGGGTTGAAGGGGAAGCTGGAACTGGTGTGGTTCTTGATGCCGGGACAGGAGTGGAGTGGGAGAGTGGATAAGGGATGGGAAAGTTGGATATAGCGTGGTCCAAGGAGCTTGGCCTGGATCGCATGGATCGCTGCGAGCTGTGCAGTGATCTGCGCCAGCCTCCACATGCGGGCCAAGTGGAAAGATGTATCGTACGCCATGTTCAAGGGGAGGGAGGAGTCCGCTGGTTCCATGCCGGCTAGTTTGTTCTGTTATGCCGGGGGGAACAGAGGAACCAAAAGCAGACACAGGGGTGTGGAAAATTACAAGTTTACTAGCAGGTGAAGGGGCAGACACAGCAGAGTCAAAAAACAAGCCAAGGTCAAAACCAGGGGGTCAGTCCAAAAAGGCAGAGGTACAAATATCCAAACAAGCAAAGAAGAGTCCAGGGAAGCAGGCAGGGGTCAAAACCGGAAATCTAATAAACAAGGGCAAGGACTCAGGAACAAGGGCAAGGGCAAGGAAACAAGGAGGCTAGAACTGGGGGAAAGGGTAATAGGACAATAACGAGGGAGAAACGAAAGCCCGGACTGGATTCACAAAGATACACATGTAATACAAACGGCTCCAGACTAGGGAGTAGACAATTTGCAGAGAATCAGGAGATGCGGAGATACAGAGAGACAGGTGCGAATACTTCCCCGAAACTAAGCAAGTAATCAGTGATAGAATAGGGAGGCAGAGTTACAGAACAGAATTGAAACTGGAGATGCGTTAGTAAGTTAGTTAAGTGATTTAAATTACAAATACCCAAAACTAGTGAATGTTAGTTTGTTAGTTTGACAAACATATTAGTGTGTTAGTATAATTAGTACTGCACAATTTCTAAGTTAGTTGAGATTAGTCTGTTAGTGCTATGTACAAACATGAAATGGAGAGAAAGCAGGAAGTAAGGAATGCAAGATTGGAAGGAAGGTTGAATCCCGGAACTACCGTAAACACCTGAATAGTGGGGCACACAGACAGGGAAGTGACTGGGCGAGTAAACATTCAGACTCAGACATCACAGGGGAAGATGAGTGCAAAGACTAATCAATATAAACAGAACACCAGACATGAAATATGAAAAATAATAAATTACAAGAATAATGATAATAAACAATGATAAACTAACAGACAGAACACAGGAACATAACAAAACTAATATAAATATACCTCGTAATTCAATATATATTGTGGGGTTGGGAGTGGGTCAAAAATAAGTTTTTTTCTGCATTCTGGGACCTTAAAATCAGACAACGACGGTTAAGAAACAAACATTGAAATGTGACATTTACTTTAAAGCAATTAGGAAAACACCATTAATTTCACCCATAGACAATGAAAAATGCTAACAAACCCGAACGGAATGGCGATAACTTCTGTGTTTCATTCCAGAAAGCAGGATTAGCAAATTATCCAGATCTATTAAGACAAAACTATTGAGAGGAAAATCCTGAATTATAGGTTCATTATAGGATCAGAGAAAGCTTATATCAGTTACTATGGTAACTCTTGCGCTGAAACAAACCTGTCACTAGAGCTTATTTGGGCAGATGCATCACTGTTGAACATTACGGAAAAGTGGAAAAACTGTATCAAATCTTGTTACTTTGTGGGATGGCTGTTTAATAATAGGACTGTTGTTATTATTCTACATTACTTACGTGTTTTGGGGGGGAAAAAAACATCCTGTTAATTTTTAAAAAATATTTTATTACACAATTATTCACAATTGTGTTGTATGTTTTGTTAACCATATATGACAATCATTCACCATGCTTTACATTGCGAAAGAATAATTGAACCGTGATGAGCTATTCTTATTCATTCAGAACTAAAGGATGGCTTCTTCATGGATGTTTTTCTAGGCAATCTATCATTTATCATTTAACCTTCTAAAGACTCACATATCCAATATCACTTGTCATGGTTTTACAATATTCATTGTTTTTCTTCTCTTCTTCCTCATTTTAAACAATTTTAAATTAATGTAAAATTTGCCTATGACAAATACTACATTGCACATTAAATATATACATTTTTCTCACATGATTTATGTTGCAAAGCAGACAAATAAAATTCCACAGGTTGATCAATGCTAGGGAAGGCTCAGACTGTAAACCTTTTTCTTTATGCTGTAAGGATTTCTTCATTTGGACTCAGGAGAGGTGCCCTTTGTGGTTCCCTGCATCCAGACAAAATGTCATTATCCCACGGTGACATGAATCCAGATCAGTGTTTCAACCGTACAGTAACCTGGGACCACCATCCCCATGTGGCTCTCTTGCAGGGTCACAAGGTAGGCCTCTGTCTCGTGATGCAGCCAGATGCTAGTCCAGGAAACAAAACGCTACTGTTAGCGGTGCCTATTCCTCCCCCTCTGCTCAGCTTCACCGAAGGGTCATGTTTCGGCTGGATGCTATCCCTGTGGAAAGTAGAGTCACAGCATTGAAATGTGCCATGTTCCCATTCATAAAACACTTTCTGAAGCAAGGCCAATGATCATAAATAGTGAAATGAACATTTCACACCAGCTCTCTGTCCTTTACCTGTTTTTTCTCTCTCTCTCTCTCTCGCTCTCTCTCTCTCTCTCTCTCTCTCTCTCTGTTTATCTTTGTTACTGTATCTGTTATGTTCTAGTATTCCATTTATGGTCCAATATTTATAATGCACTTTCATTCACAATTGCATTCCTAATAAAATATGATATGACTACCATTGAAACAGTGACACATCTGAATGTACCATGTACCATTAGGAACAGACAAATACTACACTCAGATAATATGGAGGCTATTTTCATCTTTGGTATGTATTTCCTTCCAGTTCTATGGGGCTTACTCAGAATTTTGCAACGACAGTGAAGTTCAACCTTCATATAACCTCTTATTTATTTTTGTAGTGTTCTATTTTGAGGCTTTATAGAGACTTTAAATGGCTTAAATTAAAAAAGACACTTGTACATTTTACAGTGCTAAAATAATTCTACCAAAGCTTGCCACTATGAGCCAGGACTCTCAGTAGCACTGCCCTGCATGTGTACACTGCAGTGTGCCTATATCTAGCTACCGCTACGTACCTGCCTTGCTTTATTAACAAAGTCTAACAGTTGTCTATTACAGCAAATATAGCAATATCACAAATATTTTGGTTACCAATAAAAAAACTGACTACCTACATCTTATTGTTTATGTTCAATCATTTTAACCCCTTCACGCAAATACCCTAGTGGCCATGGTGTCATTGCCATGAGACCCAGACATTCCCAGACCCAGTATAAGCCATATATATAAGTGTTATTATAATCTATGACAAACAAGGATAATCATGGTAGTGTGGTAGGGAGGGAAAGGTGCAGCCAGAAAAGACTCTAATGTTCTGACATCCACACAAAGGTCATTCCACCACCGTGGAGCCAGAACAGACAGCAATCGTGACCGAGAAGTGCAGGTGCGATGAGGGGGAGGGGCCAGGCATCCTTAAGTAGCGGAAAGGAAGGGTCTGGCTGGTGTATAGGTTCTGATAAGGGTGGCGCACTCATCAACTCTGTAGACCCTTTGAGCGGCTGGGCCTGTGAATATTACCCTATCGGACATTCTTCAGCCTGTTGCAAAGAGAACACTTTCACTCCTCGCGGCCCCAGGCAAACTTGGCAGGGGATCTCGGAGCTGCAGTGGTCCCCAGAGGTGTGACGTGCAGGCCCACTGTTGTGGACATGCCCTGGCGTCCACCAACCACTGTCCCACTGCCTTGTGGGTAAGTCCAGAAAGACAAAGGCTAGGGGAGCACACCCTGAGAGAAAAGCTGGTGCTGGCAGGCGCACCAGGACTGAATGATCTGGAAGCTCCTAGCTAGGTCCCTGCACAGTAGCGGCACAGGGCTATTTGGTCGTCAGCAGCTGGGATTTTGAGTGGCAGCTGCTCCCGGCAGACCCCTGTGTGTCTGAGCAGCCCTATTAAGGACGACACTGCTCACCCCAGTTGGGGAAAGGTCTAGAAAAGGTGACTTAAACATTGCCCACTCAGACTCTCCTGGATGGGATACCGCGCCCATCAGGACATTCCGTTTAGCGGTGGAAAACAAAAAAAGCAAAATATATTCCTACGACTTGCAACATGGAACATCAGGACCCTCTTGGACTCTAGCCGCAACACCGACAGGCCCGGTCGAAGGACTACACTGATCGCAGCAGAGCTGAAGCGCTACAACATTGACATTGCTGCTTTAAGCGAGACCAGACTCCTGGGTGAAGGATCACTAAAGGAAGTGGGAGCAGGCTATACCTTCTTCTGGAAAGGTTACCCCACAGGAGGACAACACCTGGGCCTGGCCATCAAGAACTGCCTCCTTCCAAATCTCACTGAGACACCGACTGGCATAAGTGAAAGGCTTATGTCACTCCGCATCCCCCTCGTCGGAAAGCAATATGCCACCCTCTTCAGTGCTTATGCACCCACCCTTCCATCAGAAGAGGATGTGAAAGACTGGTTCTACGAGATGCTGGATGAGGCCCTCCGCAAAGTCCCCAAAAATGACAAAATCTTGTTGTTGGGTGATTTTAATGCAAGAGTGGGGAAGAATAGTGACATTTGGAAAGGCGTGATTGGACAACACGGCATTGGCCACACTAATGCAAACGGGTTAAGACTCCTAAGTCTCTGTACTGAATACAATCTCACCATTACCAACACCATATTCCAGATGAAAAATAAATACAAAACCCTTGGATGCACCGCCGTTCCAAGCACTGGCACCTTCTGGATCACATCATCGTCAGGCACTCGAATCTGAGGGATGTCCACATCAAACGAGCCATGAGAGGGGTGGAGTGCTGGACGGACCATCGGATGATCATGGCCACGCTCAAAATGAGGATCTGCCCAGCAGTACGCCTCAGAAAGTCCACCAGGAAAAGGCTGCACTGTGCCCGGCTGCAGGAAACAGACGCATGCAACAGCTTCCGCTGTTCCCTAGCTAACCAGCTGGAGAACATTGAGTCTCTCCTGGGCATGGAGGGGACGACCGATGGTCCTCCCTAAGTGCTTTACTTTATGAAACAGCAGCCCAATCTATCGGCTATAACAGGAAGAAAAATCTGGACTGGTTCGATGAAAACTCCACACACATCTCCATTCTCCTCAACGGCATGCATAAAGCCCATAAAGCCTCACTCAATAACCCATCTTCTGCAGCCCTTAAAACCAAATGGCAAGACCAAAGGAGAGAGGTACAGCGTGCCCTGAGGCACATTAAAAACCAGTGGTGGGTACACAAGGCAGAGCAAATACAACTCTTTGCAGACAGGTATGACATGCACAACTTTTATGATGTAGTAAAGGCCACTTATGGTCCAAGAACCTACACTGTCTGCCCCCTTAGAACTGCAGATTAATCCTCCTTCATTAAGGATCAAGCTCTGATTGTCCAGAGATGGGGGGAGCATTTTGAGGCTCTCTTAAACCAGTCAGCCGCAGTTGACATCTCAGTTCTGGAAGAGCTCCCAACTCTACCCACCATCCAGAGCCTGGACTTTCCACCTTCCTTCTCCGAGGTACATGCTGCCATAAGGGCGCTGAAAAACAATAAATCCCCAGGACCTGACTCCATCCCTGCTGAGATCCTGAAGCAGGGGGGCTATCTCTGCACCAGAGCAATCCACTTCTTCATCTCCCTAGTATGGTGGGAAGAAAGCATCCCCCAACAATGGAAGGATGCAAATATTGTCACCATTTATAAAAACAAGGGGGACAAATCCATCTGTGGAAACAGCTGGGGCATAGCACTTCTTTCTGTTGCAAAGTTCTCGCAAAAATCATGCTCCACAGGCTTATCAATACCATCACTGAAGACCTGCTACCAGAATCCCAGTGTGGATTCCGGAAAAACCGAAGCACAGTGGATATGAGTTTCACCTCCCAGCAGCTACAGGAAAAATGTCGTGAACAAAAACAAGATCTGTTCATGGCCTTTGTGGATCTCTCCAAGGCATTTGACACTGTACATCATGACCTCCTGTGGAAAGTCCTACTGCACTATGGCTGCTCAGTGAAGTTTGTCAACATCCTGCGGCAGTTTCATGAGGGAATGATGGCCAATGTTACAGTAGGTGGACTGGAATCTGCCCCTTTCAGAGTAGGTGTGAGACAGGGATGTGTTCTCACTCCGGTCCTCTTTAACGTCTTCCTCCTATGTGTAACAACACTTCTGCACAAGGAAATGGAAGATGGAAGTGGGGTGACCCTGGACTTCAGACTGGATGGGAACCTCTTCAACATCAGGAGGCTCCAAGCTACAACAAAGCTCCAGTCTGTGAGCAAACTGGAGCTCCAGTATGCTGATGACTGTGCCCTTGTGGCGCACACACCAGAAGCCCTGCAGGCCACTCTTGCAGCTGCTGTGAGAGCATACAGCAGAATGGCACTGTCTGTTAATATCTCAAAAACAGAAGTCCTCTGCCAGTGGTCATCAGAACCCCCAAAGAAACTAACTGTCTTCTCCATCGCAGATTCCCAACTCACCATCGTTCCACACTTTAAATACCTTGGAAGCATCCTCTCAGAAGACTGCAGCATTGATCAGGACATCCAAAACCGGATCAAGCAGGCCCCATCCTCCTTTAGGCGGCTGAGGAAAAGAGTTTATAACAACAGCAATCTTCATCTACACACCAAAGTTGCAGTTTACAAGGCAATATGCATTTCTCTTTTATATGGCTGTGAGACATGAACCATCTACGCCCACCATCTAAAGATGCTGGAGTCATTCCACATAAAGTGCCTCCAACGCATCTTAAAAGTGACCTGGCAGGATTGTGTTCCGCACTCTGTGATCCTTCAGAGAACCAGATGCAGGAGCATAGAGGCCACCATCATGCACCACCAACTGAGATGGCTTGGCCATGTTATCAGGATGCCAGCCAGCCGCCTGCCGCACAAGACCCTGTATGGCCAGCTCCACCTAGGCCGTCGTTCTGCAGGGGGTCAAAAAAAGAGGCTGAAGGACCAACTAAAGACCTCTCTAAAAAAGTGTGGAATAAAGCCTACTTCCTTGGAAGCTGCCGCTGTAGATCGCTCCTCCTGGTGTGGACTCTGTCAACAAGGAGTAGAGCTGGCTGAGGAGGACAGAATTAAACATCGTCTGGCAAGAAGCCAGAGGAGAAAGGTGTCCATGTTTGCACCTGTCCCATCGGGTCAGGTTTTCACTTGCCCTGTCTGTGGCAGACAGTGTGCATCCCGCATTGGACTATACAGCCATCAAAGGACCCACAAACAGTAGTGGAGGTCATCATCGCACACGATGGACTACCTTAACGTAACGTAACTGATGCATAGCAGCTGGCCTTCCCACTGAAAATCAGTGTTAAAAAGTACATTTGTGGACAAATTTGTGGGCGTCAACAAATTTAATATCTTCATTGGCATCTATATGATGTGGAGCAGAGGATGTACAGTGACAAGCAAATTAAACTATTTTGAATTAAATTAATCTCTGTACATTCAGCTATATTATAATGCTCATTTATATACTGTATATCCATAAACATTTTTGAAAAAATTAAATTAATAATCAAACATGAAAGATTAATAAAAAGGGATTAAATGTATTCCCACAAAACAAAATGTGAAAGAAATCTTGGTTCTTTAGCAAGTATTCACAATGCAAGTGTGTATATGTGTTTGTATATATGGACATCCAAAGCAACATGGGAGTGTGAACATTGAAGTGACTGTCAAGGCCTGTTATCTACAACAAAAGCTGACAGTTACTGTGTGAACACCAGCTGTAGCAGTCCGCAGGGCTCATTAAAATGAAATTTAGCTCCCTGGGTGCAGGTCAGTGGGCGACTAATGTAATTATAGTGAGCTGTCTTTGGCCAGAGATGCTGATCTTGGTCTCAGGGCAAATTTTGCTTAATCTTCCCTCCCTGTCTTGTGCACAGAGAGCTACTGTGCTTAATACAACTAGCTCAAATGACCGGAAATCTACAGTCTACTCCGACAGAATTACAAGCTGTCCTGGGATTCCCTATCATTTCACCCTTGGAATACATTGCAACAGCAACAAAGTTTTTCACAACAATATATTTTCTAAAACTGCATGATAATATCTGGAAGCAAGAATTATTTGTATTTGTATCATGTAAAGTGTTGCAATATATTTTCTTTATATATATATATCTTGATAATATATTTTATTTCAATATATTACAGTATATTCCATTCCCATAAGGTTTCAGCCGTATGTCAAAAATACAATTAAGTAAAATAATATCTGTGCTGCCTGAAAGGCAAACCTTGCAACTGAAGACAGGAAGACAAAGAAGGTTTATTACAAGAGGCATGTTTCCTTAAATCTGCACCCTGGGTGTGGTTGAGGCTGCAACACTGGTCTTCAGAGATCTGTCTGATGTTAATGAGCATTGGTGTCCACATGGGTAGTCAAACCTGCATGCGTTTTTGTTTACATGACCAGACTAACGATTATGTTACTTGTACAAAGGCAGACATGACATTCTCCTAGTTTCGTTCAAAGTAACTGCAAGTGTGAAGAATACTCTTTGAATGACTGAAGGTCAGAGCTGTCAATGGTTTCCCCTTCATAGGATGTTGCTATGGAAACCACAGTGCCACTGCACGTGGTACAGAGAGTAACTTGACACCAAGTCATCTTGCTAAAATGAGCCTACTTGCAGTTATTGACATACGTTTTATTTTCAAACATATGTAAAGCAGGCGGCACGGATGGTGCAGTGGGTAGCACTGCCGCCTCACAGCAAGGAGGTCCTGGGTTCGAATCCCCGTCGGCCGGCGCCTCTCTGTGCGGAATCTGCATGTTCTCCCCGTGTCTGCGTGGGTTTCCTCCGGGTACTCCGGTTTCCTCCCACAGTCCAAAGACATGCACGTTAGGCCGATTGGAGAGTCTAAATTGCCCGTAGGCATGAGTGTGTGAGTGAATGGTGCGTGTGCCCTGTGATGGACTGGCGACCTGTCCAGGGTGTATTCCTGCCTTTCGCCCAATGTATGCTGGGATAGGCTCCAGCCCCCCTGCGACCCTGATCAGGATAAGCGGGTTCAGATAATGGATGGATGGATGGATGGATATGTAAAGCAGTGCGCTTCATTAATGATTCAGTGGAATCAAACAAAGCTGTTTTATTTTTCCCCAAAAACAGGTTCCATAAATATTGGCACCTCTGGTTTAATACTTTGTACAAAGAAGACAGCCATAAGTATTTTCCTATAATTTGTGATGAAGTTAGAGATTTTTTCCATGCAGAACTTTTCAGAATCATTGATATCCTTGTGATAACCCCCTCTTCATTTCAGACCACAGGTTTTTCATTGGATTTAAGCCAATGAACACGGTTGTTATTTTTAATGAACCATTTCCATGTGTATTTTGATTTCTGAGATCCTGCTGATCTACCAATAACCAAGTCTCAGCTTCCTGGCAGAGGCAACCAGATTTTCTGCCAAGACAGAAAGCAAAGGCAGCAAAACATCTCCAAAACATCAATGACCCACCACCATATTTGACAGTAGGTATGAGGTGCTTCTCCTGGTATGCATTCCATTTCGGCAAACATATTGATGGAGTGTATGGTAAGTAAGGTCTGTCTTCATACCACCCTTCCAAAGAGTTTGTTGGTATGGAGATGCCATTTTTTGGAGATTTGGTGACCCCAAGACATAACCAATCTCTGTAATTCTTAAACTGAGATCTTTGGGTTGCTCATGGCCTCACCATAAGCTCTCACCATCTTCCTTACTGTCTATGGAGATATGGCTCAGGCAGTAAGAGCAGTTGTCTGGCAGTCGGAGGGTTGCCGGTTCGATCCCTATTGCCAAATTCATTTTGATTTACAATTATTTACAATTATTTTTGCAAAATAATTAGGAACAATTTGATTACTAAATAAAAATCTTTGAAACATTTGAGTAAATGTATTAAAATAAAAGTATATCGTTTTCCCATATGGTTGAACATAAAATATAGATAATTATCCATGTTATTTATTATATGCAGCCTTTTTCCTCCATTTTTATTAAGAGTGCTGATATTTCTTGAGCCCACTGTATGTTGTGTCTTCTCTGATAAACCCTGAGACTAAATAGTGGTTAATATGCTCTTGCAGGTACCAGAAGCAGGTAATTATGGTTCTTTTAATTTATATAAATTTATTTATTTATTACCCCATACTCTAAAGTCCCTGGGAGTCTCCACATTCCTTGGAGATTTGAGGTAGGCTAAATTGCATGAGGCCATCTAATTAAAACATTTAAATGGTTAAAAATCTAGCTGAGAGTTAAATTATAGGGGTTCTATTGATGAAATCCTGGTTTCATCCTCTTCTGATGAACGAGATGCAGCAGTGTAGTACAGTAGTTACAGAATTGCACTTGTAACAGTTTGAGAGTAATGTGTATTTTGCTTCAATTGCTTCACTAAATACGTAAATATCCCGGAGTATAGATTGATTTTATGCAAGCAAATATTGAGTCTCTCTGGATAAGAGAATCTGGAAAAAATCCAATGGAATGAGACAAACAGAGAGACACTTGCATTGTATCCTTTGCCATTTCGATCTCTTGAATCTATGCTATGTGACAATATGGAAGAGTTTGGGCGAAGCCCCATAATTACAGTGCAAATGTAACAAACTGTCAGTTATGGTTCATGATGTCACATTACCCATGTCCCCTTTCAGACACTTCAAGCATAAACAGTATTTTTCAAATACATGTACAACCCACCTTGATTGAAAACATAGTTACTCATTTACAGTATCCTTCAAATTCAGAGCATTCTCAATCATATATTTCAGCGATGCTTACAAAAGCATTAGACAGACATTGTGTGGCCATGCAGGTATGTACATTGATGTTCAAGTAATTAAGTGACTGACATAGTTATTTTTTAAGTTTTGCATTGGCCCTTCAGGTTAGTGCATATCCAAATATAGGAGGGATTGAAGACCCCCAATCACACTTTTCTATGCTATTTTTTCCTCTGTCTTCATTTGAGTTTGACTGGCAGTTAGAGGACAATACAATTAAGGTAGATTCCCAAAGAATTTAATCATGTATTTAGGTTTCCATAAATTAGTCACTTTTTTAAAATTCAGGTAATAAATAGCAGGGTGGTGCCAAAGAATATTCTAACAAGTGGTGCCAAACAATCAGTGAACCCCAGAATTATTATTTGTGACATAAATTGCATTGTTTCCCTTTGCATTATAATTTTCACAAGATCATGCAAAAACCCTGCAAAAAATCTAATTGATAATGCAGTCCCTTCTTTGCATTTTAATTTTCAAAGTCAAGAGACCTGTCAGTCAAAGGACAGGGGCGTTACAGGGGCATTTAAAACTCAACCAAGAAGTCTCCATTGGAGTCCCTGGCTAGTGGCTAGGTAGCTAACTAGTCAGCTAGTTTAGGAATAGGTCACATAACTTGTTAACTAGAAAGTAAACCAGGTAAAGGATGTTACAAAGCTAGTATTTTCCCCACTTTTGTGAATCTGCTTTGGAGTAGGGTATATACACTACAATTCCACATATCTGTCTGTATGTAAACCCCCCACAGAACAAATGATTCATTGTACCATCAAAACGCACTGCCATGACTTTCTGTTGTTATCGATGCCATGTACGGGTTTGCATAGGCAAATGGGCTGCATGGTTAGTTCACCTTCATAAACAAAACCAATTTTCCATGTATAATGGCCTATGCAAATGGTAGCTTTGATATAGACCTAGCTATCTATTCAATAAATCAACCAGTCTACAAGAGATGGTAGTACAGTGTAATAGTCTGTCAGTGCCATTCTTGGCAGGCTTTAGCCTATCTGAAAAATATGCTACCCCTTTCACTGTGGGTATTTCTAACACGATCTTTAGCTAAGTCTCTGATTATTTTTGCGCAGAGAAAAGCTGGTCTACGGAAAGGCAAAGAGTGATTGCCATGGTCATGGGACCTACAGCTTAGCCTAATAAAAATGGTGAATTGCTTTGTATTTTTTTATATGATGTATAATTAAATAATAATAATAATAATAATAATAATAATAAAATAAATATATGTGCTAATGCTAGCTATCTAGCTAACAAAGTAATCAAATTTAATGTAATTTCTCATTCAGCGCTGGTCAGTATTTACAGAGCCAGCAATTACACTGACTGGACTAAAATGTAGCTATCTTAGCTAGTCAGTAACACTCATTTGTGCAAGCCCCCACCTACATAGTTTGATTGACCGGTCTCTTGACTTTGAAAATGAAAATGCAAATAATCAATTACATTTTTTGGCAGGGTTTATGCATGACTGTGTGAAAATTATGCAAAGGGAAACAATGCCATTTCATTTGATTTATGTCACTCTTGTGCCACAAAAACATGAAAATGAAATGATAAAGGACCAGTTGAATTATAATTAGATTTTTGTCATTTTAATTATGTCATGGTTTTAACACACCTGGAATGAAAATGGAATGTAACTGCTGATTTGCATTTTCATTAGAATTTTGGCAGGCATGTTTCTACAGCCAACAAGCAGGAAATGATATATCTTTTATCAGAAAAAGAATTTGAAGAGACAATTTTCAAAGGGGGAGGGAATTAATCATATTTACAGAAAAAACTGCATTTCTGGCAAAAGGAAAAGTAACATCTGCTGGCGGGCATCTCAGGGATTCCTACAACTATTGTGTTCAGTTTGGTTGTGACACCTGCAGTGAGTGTGCATATATTATTATTGTCTTCTACTTTGCATTATTCGTACTGGAAATCTCTACCTGATTTAGCCCACAATGTATGCTGGTAAAAGGTTGGCTGAGTTGAAAGGAAAAAGCTGTAAGGCAGAGAGAATCGAATAGACCTGTTGACCTCTCAGATTTAATGACATTAGGGAATAATATTGGGAAGTCTGACAATGCATACTTCCATGTGCCAACATTTCCAATTGTAAACATGCTCATCAAGAGAACACCAATGATGATTACAGATCAACTGATGAGATGGTTGATAGTGAGCTTATCAAAAGACTAGTAACTCTCTATAGTAACTGGTTCTCTATTGCCATGACAGGATATGGCACTGTGAGTTTTTTTATTTGAGCAACTTTTCTTGTTTTGGCTTCCCTGACCTAACTCCCAGGGAATTGCCATGGACAGTTCAACAACACGCTTGTTTGGTTTTGGGCATAGCTTGTTGGGACAGGTAATCATAAATACCTCTCAGAACGTCAGTCAAAGCGACCAATCTAGTTTGGCAAGCCTGTGCCTCCTTAGCATAGAGCCGTAAACACAGATAGAATTGATGGTAGTAAGACCTTAACAGCAACAAAGAGAATGTAATTCTCTTTTCAAAACCTACATGTTGCCTATATGGCTTATACCTTTCATGTTCTTAATATAATGAGAGGAGAGGTCCACAAAACAGAGGAGGCACATATACAGTAATTCACTTGTACTACAATAATCTCACAGGATTATAATTTCCTATGCTTTTCACAGCTACACAACATGAATTGAATTTTTAACCGCCAATTTCATGGTGGACTGTAACAGCCCGCCATCTGTCTTGTAGTAGAGATTGTAATGGTTTTTTCCAAGATCTGCCTTTGGAGGCAGAATTTTCACTTTCATTTTATTGTTTTAATCATGTCTAATTTTGTTTTACCATGTGGATAACCACATTTCCAAAACCACAAAAAACGCTTCATTCTATATTTTCAATGTGCATCCTTAACAAACCAAGTAATTCCATAATCTAAACCATTTCAATGTCAAAAACAGAGTAAACCAAGTTATCATCAGGTTAGAGTTAGTATAACCATTAGCAAAATGATGTATAATGTACAAAACATTTTTTTTTTCAATAGAAATTTGAATTGCATATTACTTGTGTCCTGTTGTGTCATTCAAAAATGCCAGACAACAGTCACTGTAGATATACACTGCCACAATATCTGAAGGTAACTAAAACATAATATTTTGTTCCATTATTCAGTCACATAAGGGTACCTGAATTGACATAACTAATGTAGTTCTTAACATGAATTACTGTAATGAACAATTGATGTACAAATACATAAACAAAGCTGTGCATATTAACTTCACAGTAGTTAGTTCAACAACCACATAAGTTAATGCCAATTCATGCACAATTTTAAAGTGTTACCCATTATTTAGTAGTTTTTTGCTTTCCTTTGCAATGCTGATGCAAAGTTGACCAAATGTATAATTCAGAGAATGATTATTACACAATTGTCACATTATGAACATGAAGCTGATTTACAACACTTTAAATGTTGGTAACCAGTGATGTTTGGGATGCTAAATTTGCTAAAGTCTGAACAGGATAGTGAGTGGCACAATATCCACAAAAACTATTGATCAGTGTATCCTGTTCTGAATGGCTGGATTAGGTCACTCGGGTCACAATTGACGCAAAAGACAAAATGACCTTAGTGCTTAAAAGGAACAGACACAGCACCTCCCCTGCCCAGCGCCAAAAGAGACATCTTGTGATTTAATCTGTGGGATAGGGGCGCAACAGAACTAAATGTTCAGGAGGGAGGGAAGGCGGAGAAGCAAGCGATGCAAGACAAAGTGAATGAAATCAAACAAAATCATTGTTTCACTTTGAGTGGGAGAAACCCGTTGGACGTCACTGCTCTAAAGAGCTCCCGTTCTTCTCTGTGTTAATTCCCTGACACCAAAACAGGCAGCCTCATTTCAGGGTCTGGACCCCTAGGCCACCACTTGGGTAGACTTGCACACATACACTCTGAAAACACCTTGCAGCAGATATGGATGTGAAAACGACAAATGGCATGTCAACAAACAAGGTTTGATGACGGTAGGCACAAAATAACAATCAGAAATTAATTGAGAGAAAACTCCATATTTACCATGGCACCGCAAGGCATTAAACTGTAGGTCACAGCCTAGATCCCATCTAAATGCACTCCTATTATGGTTTAGCACAGTGGTTTTCAAACTCGCTTCTGAGGACCCTCTTGTATGCAGATTTTTGTTACAGCTAATCTCTTAAGGTAATTAAAGCTGTTGAACATGTTCTTTCATATTTTCTCCCTTAAACTTATCACAGTGCAGGTATGGCTTTTATTATCTTTTGATCTTAATCTACCAATTGTTTGTTTCAGTGGCCAGGTGTCCACACTTTCACAACTTTGGAGCCAATTCATGTACCTCAGTCTTTAATTTGATCAGTTAAAACATCTTTATGTAATCATTTGCAATATACATGGGGTTTTATGTTTATTCTTCATGGCAGGCTTAGCCATTTCGAACATAATGGGCCGGTTTCACAGACACAGATTAATTTTAGATGTGGACTAAATTGAGGTCTGTATGAGGTCTGTTAAACCAGAACCAGAAAATCCACCTTACATTTTACTTATATACTGTACTAAAGCTGCCTCATGTATGTGGAATGATAGTATACATATATAGTTTGTAGTATGTAGTGTGTGATTTCGGATGCAGCCTAGAACTAGGCTTAATTTCTGTCAGAGAAACTGGGCCATTATGTTTTAAGACGGTATCATTAAAAGTTTAGAAGAAAAAAGAACAGCTTATTAAAGTTTTGGAATTACAATTTTGGTTGGAACAAAAACTAGGATATATATTCAAGGATGGTACCCAGGACCAAGTCTGAAAACCACTGGTTTAGCTCAGAAGTGGGTTGTATTAGGTTGTATTAGTTTCTGGATTTAATGTCCATTTTTGCTCTTCATTATTTTTCCTAATCTTTTAGTTTATGCTTGTGATATGCTCATGAATGAAAGGTTGTTACTGGGGTATAATCCAGCTTTTCTCAACCCTTGTCAAGGGGACCCACTGCGTATGTTGGTATTTGTTCCAACCATAGTAACATGCTCTGTATTATGAGATGGGAACTGTTCTTAATTAGATGCTAATTGTTCTTACTTAGATGATTTACATTTATTGAATGATCATTTACCTACTTAAAGCTACCTTATGCCATTAATGCACCACATTCGGGAAGAAATAGCTATATATGAATACCATATCTCATATTCACATCCCAGGAATTTAATTTGGTCAGAGCAATATATGCTTTCACTTACTGGGCTGTATGTACTACATGGCAAGTAATTCCAAATGAGAGGTTAAATTGGATGGCCAAATCTGCAATACACATACGGCTGGAGTTTTTATTATCGAACCCAGCCATGGTTAAATCTATGAGAGGAGAGGCCTGTCTCACAAAGATAAATAATGGCCCGGTTTCACAGACACAGATTAAGTCTAGTCCTAAACTAATTTAAATTTCCAATGGAGATTCTCCATATAAAACTCAAATTAGTCCAGGACTAAACTTAATGTGTCTGTGAAACCAGCTCTATACATCTTCACTCCATAACCCCAACCACTCGGAGGAGAAAATGTTCAGAATGAATCAACTAAAATATATACATAAGCAATTTTAATTTTGTGTTATTCAGCAGCAGCATTATAGTAGCATTTTGCCATTCCTTTTATGACTGACATAAGTGTACATGATCGATTAGTGGGGGAAATGGGAATACTATTGAATGAACAATAATGGACCATTAACAGAAGGGGGGGGGGGGGGGCTAACATGCACGGAAGCCTTGTTCCAACCATTGAAAAGACTTGTTTACTGCAGACTATTGAAGTGACCTCATTAGAATTATACAAACACATTTGCAAGATCCCTAAACCAACAATAGGTCTTGCTCTTGCCACTACAGGATTTGAGCCAAACAGGCAATTGGACAATTCGTCACTACTGCTGCTATTCCATGTGGATCTCCTGAATGAGGTAATCGTTTGCCTCATAGTGAAGGGAATTGGGTTTGTGTAACATACCGTTTTGAAACGTCATCTGAAAAGCACACAAAGTAGCAAAACACATTAAAAAAGAATCATCATAATTGTAAATATGTGATTATGGGACTATGACACAGGTGTGCACAGGGTTCAGGGTCCAGTGACCAGGTAACTATGATAGAAAGAGTAAGGAGTGCTTGCTCTAGGCTGTCAATTACAAATTGATTAAATGTATATATATTTAACCTCAATTATATTTCATACAGTCCATTACAGAAAATTAAGGCATTAGTTGAGATTACACATTTTAAGTCCTATAATGTTCTTTAAGGCATAGTTTTGACAGTGTTGGCTTCATATCAACTGTAAGATAAATTGGCCCTTACAAACGAACATAAATTAAGTTATCTATATTCATCTCTATCCCTATCCCTATCTCTATCTATATAGTATTTTTCCCATACCATAAAATGATAAAAACAGCTATTCCGAGACAAGCTCACTGTTAAGAACAAAAAGATTCCTAGAGGAAATGCAGTACCCTTGAAAGGCAATCCTAAAAAACATCTGCCCAAAGGAACACGAACTTAGCATATGGTTTAGGAATGTAAATTAATGCATTAAATTAGTATTATAGCTTTGCCATGATGAAAGCTACACATTATTTGATAAACAGTTCCTTGGCATGCGGCATATACATTAGCTACTCTGTAAGCAGTTAAATTTTGTAGAATATAAGCAAAGCATTTAGAACTCATTTATCGCCTCTTTGTAAATTTCATGCGTTAAAATCCATGTGCAAATAACCAAATGCTACTTGAACATCCATGAACGCTCATATTGTCTGAAAACCTATACAATAATTTCCCTTATAAACCTCAATCAGGCAAAAAGCAGACCGTAATATGTCCATCTCATTTTCTCATATGCAATATCATTCCAGGCATAAGGTTAAAGAGATGGGACTGAACAATCACAAAAAGATTCTACACACTTTAAATCAATGTAACGGAATAAAACAGAACATTGGGTATTTTATTCATTTTATTTTTGTTTAAGTCTCACCCGGATTAAGAAGATGACTAGTAGACGGACTCCTGATAAATTTACGGATGTTCAACATTGACTTTTGCACTTTCAACACCAACAAAATATCCTATTACATGGGGTACTGAATTGCTTTTGATAGGATTCTACTTAACTTAACCAGTGACTTTGGTATTGTATTTATACATTACACTTTTTCCTGCAGACAAAGAAAATGTACAACTGCATAAATATAAAATTCTTCCACCATGAAAATGGCTAAAACATTCATTAGAAAGTTACACCACATTGCGTGATGTCTCCAGCAAAACAATTGTATTTAAAAAGCACTGAGTTTATGCTGCTAACCGTGGAAGGTTAACAGTTTTCCAGGCTGAAAACACAAAATTCTACATTACTCTAAAGCAAAAGGGAAAAACAGAAAAACAAAAACAAGTAACAAACCCCATATCTCACATTTAAAAGCGATAAAAAAAAAAATAATAAAATAAAAAGGTGATGTAAAAATTGATTCTCCCCACAATCATAGACTTAAAAAGAAACACAGAAAAGCTAATGGATTCCACGGAGTGCAGCCGTTCTCTCACACAGCCTGGGAAGAGGTGGGGATTGGGTTGGAGGTGGGGCCAGGGGAGGAACAGGAAAGAGGTACCATGCCAGTATTTTCAGTTAGTAAGAATAAAGAATACATATATACACCTTGGACCGCTAAAGCTTGCTCACATAAGAAAACAAAATTACAACATGGCTTAGATAGGACCATATTATGCGACTACTGTACTGTACACTCCAAAAATATATATAAACCACACAAGGCAGCAATACTTAGGGGACAGAAACACTGCTTGCTACATGTCAGTAGTGGAATTATAACTTACAGTAATGTATGTAGATGTCCCATGGCTCAAGGAGTATTCTCATTTACAGTAGAATAAATACATTATGCTATTGCTACTCTGTCATTTACATTCTAACCCTAGATATATGCAGAAAAGCTAGTGGAGAAGCATACAGATTAAGTGTAGGTCCCATATGTTATGACAATTTGTTCAGGACTAGCTGTGCACGCTATACTTAATTTCTCTCTGTCTAAATTATTTTCATTACTTTTGAAATGGGAGGGGTAGGCAGGGGTAGGCAGGGGTGGCAGAGAAAGTGCTAGAATTGAAGGCTGAGGTCATGACTTTGTTTTGATGGTGAGTTTAACATCAAAGCGTCCCTGGAAGCGGTCCTTGTCGCTGTAGTTGATATTCAGTCCATAGACTTTGCATTCAATACGCAGTTCAGTGTTCACTGTTATGTTGCCAAACTGGACAGCCACCAGGGGCTGGAGATACTGGGGATGCAGCTGCTTGCCATAATAGGGGTAGTACTGCAGAGGGAATCCTACTGTCAGGCCATAGTATTTGATTTCCTGCATCTTATCAGCATCCTCAGGTCTCTATATGGGGGGTTCAGAGGAAAAACATTTAAGACCAAGACACAATTTCAGTCCATATTTATTTAAAAAGCAAAATTGTGTACAGTGAAACGCCCCAGCCCTAGTCCAAGAAAACCACAGAACGTGCCGCTTTTTTGGTTACCGGGCACTTGATCAATTGAACCGTTTTTTTTTTTTTGGTGCCTGACCAGTTAATTGATTTTTAACGTGAAGACTAAAACCATTGTCCATGTTATTGCCATTGTACAGTTCAATATCTAAAGTGATATGGTTATTGCATCACCAGTGAACTTGGTAACCAGGCTGTTGCAGCATACCTTGGCAGAGCAGTTAATCGGGACCACATCAGGGACGAACACACCTCCGATAGTGACATTGGCCGGTGGCTAGAGACACATTTTGAGATGGTTAGAACATGTAATACACATCTTTTTGTTGGAGGATGGTAAGACTGGAGTGAATCGGTCAGAGGATAGGTCCAATCACAACTTCTGATAAACATTCATGATCATTATGTTACTACTTTATAAAAAGGAAAGCCTTAACTTTTTTCATATTGGTCAGTCGCATGCATTCAAATTAAGAGTTCCCACACTTATACAATAAATAAGGACTTTTCTAGTCTTTTCCACACACAAAGTCCCATAAAGCTTACAATAGGCCAAATTACAGACATTTCAGACCACCAATAACAACACCGAAATGGAATGGATCTAAAAAGAAAGCCTCCCCAGGTTCAGAAAAGTCTAATTCTAAACCCAAACCACTTTAAATGTAATCCAAGGAGTATGGGAAACCATATGCCCACAGTGAACTTTTAACACATCCAGCTGAAATGTTAAATGTCAAGGAGATGTGACAGACAGAGAGGAGACTTACCTTTGGAAGGAAATTGACAATCCTGTTGAGCTTGACAATCAAGCAGGGTCTCCCATCACTAAACCCAAAGTCTGGGTCTTCCAGGCCAGAGCACTTGTCCAACCAACTTCTCCGGAAAACACAGGCCTTCTTGGAACCCTGGCTGTCGTCCAGAGCCCCCCGCATTTTGTAGGTCGCAGGAACATCTGATAAACACATAGAAAAACTAAAATTACTTTTTTTTCTATTGATAGCCTACATCTTTTGTTGGTCTAATTGTTCCATTACATGTATCCATGTCTTAAAAAAAGCAACAAGCTTGAAAACCTGATTTCTGCTCTAGTAAATTTCAAGAATGAATTTAATTTGTTTTCATTGTACAGTGCCCAATTAACTCTGGGACATGGTAAATGGTAATAGCAGTCAATGGTAATTAGGATTAAATAGTAACATTTCTCATGACCGACGTGGCAATGGTCAAGGTGCAGTCTTGTACGTTAACAGGTTGTTAATATTTGTGACTAGAGGTCTAAAGTAAAATGTTTAATTTACAAAAAAAAAAAAAAAAAAGGCCTTTTAAACTGCTTTCCACCACACACTTCAACTAAGAGTACCAAATTCTTGAAATGTTTACCTGAATGCTAGAATCTAGATCAATTTCATATGCGTCACTAACTTGGTTAGCTCGATTAGATTCCCGATGTCTTTGGATAAAGTCAGGACGTTCAGCTTTTGTAAGCAAGTTACTTGTCGATGAATGATCCATCGCTGTAAGAGCAGCATTTAGAAGGGAAGCATTTTTTTTTTCATAATGACAAGACCTTTTAAGGCCATCTTTATGAATGGCTTCAATTTAATCGTGATTCAATCATTTACGTCCATCAATTAATAGAAGTGCAGATTGCAAAGTATGCTTCACAGGCACATTTTTACAGGCGCTTGGCGACGCTTAATAAACTTACATTTGTCCACTCGTTTCAAACATAAATGCAATGTACTGTTCATGATCACCAACAAATAAATATTTCTATAGTGTGCCAAAATATAATGCGAGGTTAACCAGTTGTTGATTAGGCTACAATGTACGAAGTACAAAGTAATTATTAATGAATTTGACCTATAGGTTAGAGATCCAAATAGCCAAAATTAGTTTCTTAATTCACTGTATTGCATGTGATTTATACATTTTTTATTTATTTATTTATTATTATTATTATTATTATTATTATTATTATTATTATCTTCATCAGTTTTTTTCCCTCATTTCTTTTATCATTTTCTTTTTGATATACAAATAACTAATATATAGAAAATAAATAAATAAAAATACCGTCACATTCAATGATATATTATAATATTTGAAGTCCTGTGACTTTGGCTACGTGACTCAGATGCTCATTTTCCTGCTTTGGAAAGTAGGCGATGCATCATCTCTCCTCATGTTAGTTTGAGGTTTGCTTAATGTGGAAGGGAAAGAGGAATTAATGGTTTGCGAGATTTCTTTTTTTTTGGCTTTTACACATTCATGTGGGGCTGAATTTACACTATGACATTCTTCCATTTCTTCTCTGCTTGAAGTACAATTTGGCCTTCTGACCCAGGTTGAATTCATTATTATCTTAAGATATCATGATATTTTAGTTTATGCCACAGCTCTTAAGGGGCGATTCGATTAGCATCTGAAAACGTGAAATTTAAATGTGTGAAATTTAAATGTGGGACAAAATCCATTTTGTGGCTCTACATTAACATAAATTGAATACAGGCACAAGCACAAATTTTTAAATTGTAAAGTAGGACAATTTTGTTTCAAGAAGCAGACACTCATTTGTAAACATATCTTCCTCTTCAATATTACCTGAACGAGCGCATTACTAATCGTTCAAGTTTACGCAATGGGCTGTTCCATGAATGCTTGCTATTGATTGGCTGATTCCTGGGCACCATCACTGTAGTTCTTCTTTACAGCACCAGAGTATGCTGTGAATTAAACTGAGATCAGTGGCTAAGAATGCCGCTTAGTCTTTGCTAAAATATGGTCTTCGTATTGTTTTGGCACTTGGGTCCAACTTTTTGGAGAAAATTTTTAACTCCCAAGTTTTTACATAGCAGAACAACATTAATAAAGTTTCCCACTAGTCACAATGTCGGATTTCACAGACTTCAGACTGCACTATTAGCCTACGAGCGTCTTGACCCCAATGTGTCAAAATCCACTACCCTTGGTTATAAGAAAACTGTCCGATTCCTAGAATTCTTCAGCTTAAGAATAAAGTTTTATGTGAATATACCAAAAGACTTGGTGCTCCAGGCTGCATGTTATATATCTTGTATTAATACATTTTTAGAAGCTGTTGAATGTTCCTGCATCAGAAATAAGCTGTAGGACAATGAGTGGCATTGTTGATATAATTGTTAAGTGTGGCAAGACATTACTTAGGCAAATTAGGCAAATCGTCGTTACTTTTTGGCATTAGCCTATGAGTGTTTTATGCCCTCTATGCATCCATCCATATTGACTTGAATGCGACACTGCACAATATAAATTAGCATATGGATCAATAGTCATTGTGAAAGTAGAACAGCCATCTTAAAGAAAGCCTATTCCTTTTCATGAATCATCCTTCCGTAAGTTACTAAAAGTAGTGCCAAAAAAGCCACAATAGATGTTTACACCATGAACAGAAAACTTAAGCAGAGAAGGCACCCCCTTCCACAGAGGTTAAGCTAATCAGTTCCACACAGACCCCCTCCAAAAACTCCACCCCCCAGGAAGGCAAAGAAGGTGCTTACCTCCACAGTCTTCATACTTCATCTGGTCCAACTGTTGCGTGTCATTATATGCTTCCAGGAAGTCATGCATAGCCTTGACATGCTTCTTGAAAGACGACGATTCACCAAGAGTGAAAGACAGCTCCGTTTTCTCAGAACGTGGAGTGTGTGTTAAACCTGAGAGGGGCAAGATATCGTAATGAACGAAATGAGTCGGTGGGAAAGGAGCGAAAGATTGAAGAACATAAGTACATTTCAAGTATTAAATCCCAAGAATTTATCATTATATTACACTTAATATACATACATTTTTTTAAATCCAATTCCATCCACTCTGACCAGGGAAATCTAAAAATCTGGATGTTAATTATACCAAGTTCACCTCATTCACTTGCAATTTCAAAACTGTCATGGCGCACAGCTACAGTGACATCTGGTACTTCTTTACATGACTAGACACACATGAAAGGCTATCCATCAGTACTGCACTCAAGGTCATGAAGAGCTTGTATGCAATATGGCTGTGTTCCATGTGGCAGTAATTTTCCACAGAAACAGACAGGGGCAGGTCTGACAGACTACAAGTAGAGAGGTGGTTAAAAAAAGAGGGAGGAGACATGTCATGTTTCTACGGTTTGTAGGAGGGGCCAGAGCAGGGAAAAAACACAATGTTCTCACTCAAATGCACGCACAGACAACTGACAAAATGTTCTGCTATTCAGTCATTTTAATCAAATGTTAGCCAACCCCCTTATATTTTATTTAAAAAATATACAAAAACAACCAACATAACTTTTCTTAGCGACGGCATAAAAGTAGTTCAGGAACATGAGGGGTTATTAAACGGAGGAAAACAAGAGCATACTTTAACTGCCTCACTTCCAGCCCAGGCTTGTGAAACTCCTCCAGCTCACATGGTTCTCTCACAATGGAAACTTTTAGCAGACTGTCTGAGGGGGTGGAGATTAAAGCACATGCCAGCTCCTTCCTTTTTCGAAACCACCAATAGAAAGAAAGTTCAGCGTGCAGTACAAACGTTTCACGTGGTTTCCCTGGTAGCTCCGACTAACAGTCATACTGCTTTTATAATAGGCGGCGGGTTGCAAAAAGGCAGGTGAACTAGACGTTATCATCTCAGCCAAGCCTTTACAACCGTCTGCAGCTAATAATATCAGCTAGGCAGCAGTGCGCGCCATACAAAGGGAGTTTGGTATCGCGCAAGCAAGCAAGCCAGCACAAAGGCCAACAGCTCATTACAATGAGCCATGGGTAAGGTGGGAAAGTCCCTTTTAAAAATTTGATTATGCCTTTATTTATTCATTGACATTTTGTCTCCATTTATCAATCAATCAATTATTTGTATAGCGCTTTTTACAAGGGCCTTTGTCACAAAGCAGCTTTACAGAGAAACCGGGCCCCAAGAGTACGCTGAGGGCAACAGTGGCAAGGAAAACCTCCTTGGCAACAGGAAGAAACCTTGAGCAGAACCTGACTCAGTAGGGGAACCCATCTGCCACTGGTTGACACCAGTTTAGAGAGATTTTAAACAGAAAACCAGGTTAATAAAAGTAATTTAGAACCACTGGACAATCGACTTGTCTACAGCTTTTCACTAAACGACTAATGCACATGCAAATGGCACCCACACTTACTATACACTATACATAGCAGTATAGGTCAACATTACAAGTACAGGTCAACTTTCAAAGTGAAGAGGAAATCTATACCCACATACAAATCAAAACTATGGCCATAAAATTGGGTTACTTTGGAAGGTATTAACGAATTGATCATTCATTACTTGACATCATTATCATCGATAGGGTCAAACAAAAAAATATTATGCTCTTTAAAAAGACCCATGCCATTGATCATTCCATACCAAAATAGACGGCAATCTACCTAGCTCCCACTGCACAATAAAAGCTATTGAACTAAATTTGCAAACTCATGCAGCTCAAAATGCATTTCAATCACACACACAAATTCAACCCACACTCAAATTTCAAAACTGCTCAATTTTAAAAATGCAACTAATTAAACAAAAACAATGCCATGCTAATAAAATTACTTTTCTGAGCATTTTAATACAAAATGTTTGGCTACTCAAATGTTACAATTCAAAGTGGCTGCTTAAAGGAAATGTTAATTCATCAACTGTAGCCAAAGTAGATGCTGTATCAGTAGTAGCAATAATGGTAAACCTTGGTATAATTTCAGCATGGCATATGAGGTCCCTACAGGCACGTGGTTTACACAATTTTGACATTACCATCTTGACAAGCAGGCTCACCTGGACAAAGAACTCACTTTCGCATTTGCCACCAAATAAAATTTTACATTTGAAACCGTTTTGGACTTTTTTTGGATGTGGGCAGCCCCCCAAAAAACTGGCCCTAGACAATGCCCTGGGTCAATTTATAAAACACAGAAAATGTATAGAGAGAATTTTTCAGACCACTTCTGCTCAATTAAAAGATTAATCACACACAGTTAGTGCGGAGCACTCTACCCATTTCACACAAATCGATTTCCGGCACATACTACTGAAAAGGAGACCTGTACCCAGCTAAGCCCTGATAAAAGACTGGCAGTATTCCCCAAAATAGCTTGTCATTTACAGTTTCTGCCAACCAAAAAAAAAAAAAGTATGGCCAGAAACTCCTATTAGTCTCACATCTCCCAGCAATTGTGCAAAGCGCTTCTCATAATTCTTACCTGGGGGGGCAACTCGGTCCTGGTGAGTGGGTTTATAGTCATTTATGGTAAGAAGCAGGGCCTGGATGGTGCCAATGAATATCCCAGCCAAGCAGCCATAGAAGATCACATAGAACAATAAGATTTTCGCTGCAAGGAAAAGGCAGAGCAATAAGTACAAATAGTACAACAAACATCAAAGCTACACCCATAACAGCGGTCACCCCCAGCCAAAAAAGGCCTGCCATGCAGCAAATTGAAATGAGGTCACTGGGGGGGAGCAGGGAAGTACACCAATGTCACATTTCCCATCACAGACAAAGTACCAAGTGTGTGACTTTCTGGGAAAACTACCACCCCCCCTCCCCCAAAACAATACAGTGAGCCAAAGTGGGTTTTGGGTGGGGCTGTCGTTAGAGGTGTTGGACTGCTCAACATGAATAATGGCTTTCTCCGCTTAACCTTCACCACCAACTAAAAACAGGCAGTTGGGGAAGGGAAGGTGGGTCTAAAAACAGGGAGGAAAAGGAACAGTCTAGGCTGAGATGCTGAATGCTGGTGTAATGACAAAGAATGTAAACGGTGCTGTTTGACAGGAGTCCATCTGCCAGCACTTTTTCTGGATGAGGCGTTTTGGGTCTAATGCAACAGGTCACTTATAATTTATAATTTACAGTCTTTGTCTATCCTTCCTTTTACCCAGAAGGAACAACCACATTGAGACCAACATCTCTTAACCAATAATTCAAAGAATTTCATGGTCCACCTGAAACAAGTCTAGTAATTAAGCTTTATTGATGTACTTTGATAATCGGGTCAATCTTACTAGGCTACTGAAAAAAGGTTCCCGTTTTAAATGACAATTTAACAGTAGTGCCCTGTAGTGGACACCCTTTTCAAAACAGGTCCAAATCTAATAAATTTTAGGTTTCACACTTTTTAAAAACTCTGTTAAACACACAGAGTTTCACATGTCCAAAGACAAGCTGGTTCGGCTACTTGTGGGAAAAAGCACGTGCTCCGCCAACCTACCCTGTATAGCCTAAAGGTTAATAAAAAGTAGTAATAGCAGCAGCAGCCATCTTGTCTACATGAAGCTCTCCGTTTCAAGAGCACAATATTCTTCCATTGGTCTTCTTTACCTATGACAACTGTAATACTTTTGAGCTTTTGTATTCACTCCACATAGGACTGTCCTTATACTCGATTCATGATAAATGCGTATGCGCGTCACTAAACTTGTGCTCCCACTGCCACTCCCGCTGCAGCAAACAGTACCTGGCAACCACAAACTTACGGTTTGTGTGGTGCCGCACAGCTGCTAATCAATGCGCCCTATGGACAGAGGAAGCTAGGTTTTCATTTACAAATAGGCATCTAAAAACAGTTTCAGTTTTTTTTTTTTTTTTTACTTGTTAAAACACGTATGGGTCAAGTAAATAACAGTTTTAGGAGATACTAATTAAAGTGAACGTTGCTCCCCTAACCATTCATAGAGGTAACACAATTAGCATGCACACAGCAAATACTGCATATTATTTTTGCACTGGAAGCACAGGAATGAAATAGTTATCAATGATATGTAACTACAGGTAAGATGGCCAAAAAGTTGGACTCCATCCCCTTCGCGCAAGCCCCCTGCACCCACCTAGGGCACCTGCATATTCAGATTGTTCAACTCAGACACCCAGTGTCGCAGCAACCAAACTATGAATGGAAGCAACACACTCTCAGTGTTCTAGCTGTATTAGTAGAAGGCAGAGTATGACAGTTTAAAGAGCCAGTTATTCATCTAGTTAACAAGCATGGGTTGGGGGGGGGGGGGGATCTATCTGGGAGTTAAGTTTTTTTGTTTTGGTTTTTATTCTTCCACCAATCATTTATATTCTGTCATAGCAACAAGATGGCCAATAATAAAAAATAAATAAACTGAATAGCAAAATAAACAAGCAGAATTCTTCTGTAATTATACCACTCTTCTGCATACCATGAGCAGTTATTTGCATTAGTCACCTTCCTGTCAGCTTTGAATAGACTGGCCCTTCTCCTCTGACCTTATTAACACAGTTCTTTCTTTTTTTTGCGCTATTCTTTATTTCAAATTCCATTACAAGTATGAAGACAGTAACACAAATAACAATGCATTACAACAGTGGTGTGCAGCACAGCATCTCTGAAGAGACAATGCATGAAAGCTCTAGTTGGATAGACTACAGCAGAAGACAAAAGAAGTCAAAAAAATAAGTCTAATAAATACATAAAGTGCTCACTGGGTGTACGTCATGTGCAAAGCTCCATTGGCTTTTTATACCATTTGAATGCTTGAATTCATTCTGACTGAACTTTTTAAAACAGTCTGAGCTGCTCTTCTCTTAATTGGCTGTGGATATAAAAAGTGTGACCTGTATTTTGAGATCTGTAAAACAGGATTTACAGTTCTATGCACAGTTTGGGATTTTTAAATTCTGAAATGCAATAAATAATTATTGGCACTCATACATAATATTAGCATTAATCCAATCCTAGCATTGTTCTCCACAGAAATACTAGAGACAGCAGCATGCAACCAGCAGGTGAGACTCCCATCAGCTGAAAACCAGTTCATTGGGCTACAGCAGAACATTGCATACTGGCCTGTGGAAAATGGCCAGTCACCTTCCTCTCTCACTTAAAGGGGCAGTTCACATAATTTAAATGTTGCCATGTAAAACAGACCAGATGAGTCCATTCAAAAAATCATTCAACAGCAATAAATCTTTCAAAAGTTAAGGATAATATGCAAATTAGTTCATTGGCATACTATATTCAAGATGGTGGAAATTACAAAGTCAAAGAAATTTTAAAAGTCTATAATCTGAACCAAGCAAGATATCATCATAAATCTTTCATATTCTAATTAAGACCCGTTTGAAGATTTTTTTTTTTTTTTTTTTCACCATTACCCAATAGTCATTTGAGAAATTTCTGATTCCACGTAGAAAATGACAATTTTAGGACCGAACAATGAGATTTGTGATGCTGTACCCACAAGAGAATTGCCTCAAACTCTCACCTGGATATAGAGTAAATGTTTCAAATTTCATGATGATAGGATGACTATGCACTGAGAAAAATGGTCCTGTAATATCATCAGGTTCAGAAAATTGACTCCAAAGATATAAATAGTCACACTAATTTCACCATACACATAGAATAATCATTCAAAGGTGGCATTATCCTGAAAGTTGAATAGTTGAAGGATGATTTGCCGCAGTAAACAGAAAAAGGTCAATTTGAATGAAACGGTTCTGTTCCACTGAATCTAATTAAGTTACCAAACTAGTTTACTTCTACAAAAGTACCCCAGTTGAGTGGCAGGCAGGCGGACTAAATTTCAGGTATGAAATTTGAGGTGGTGACAGGACTTTGTGGAATGCAACATTTTGTAGTTCTACGTGGAGTAGCAACTTAGTTTATTAATACCCTTAACAGCTCCTAAACTCAAGGTGTAATCTATGTCGTAGAAATATTATATTGAAACTGCTGCCACCAAGTCCCAGTACCAAATTTCATACTAGACCAACTGCCCGCTACACAGTTGGGGCCCGTTGGTAGAAGTAAACTAGTTTGATGAAAACTAAACAAAAAAACAAAAAATACACTCTGGATCGTTGTGCTTAACGAAGGGATTATATATTTGGGAAGCTACATGGCGCTTTGAGCCGAGGCTACAAGGAATCTTATGGTCCATTTTACCATGGTAAACTACAGCAAATATGTAAAAAAATGCAAAATAATCTGGATGGACAAATACTAAGTGGGAAACATACCTTAAAGGGGCAGTTCACCCAAAAAAGAAACAAAAGTATGTTTATATTTACACAGTACTATTCATCCATGTAGTTTTGCTGAGATTATTAATTTTCTACATTTTTTAATGCAGTTCACTGTGACATGGGCCTTCAGGGACCACTCCCTTTATGGCGAGCAATTCAGGGAAAATTCTCTTAGACAAATTCAACAGCGGAATGCCAGTTACTACAGGACTGTCCCTTTAATTTCCTCTTTTGGTGATCCACCCCTTTCGGAAGTCTTCCTCACACACTAAGCCAGCAACCCTGACAATGACTCTGCCACAGTACCATTGTTTACCAATCTACGGGAAAGGCTTTTGATGGTTCATTGTTTAACTGAAGCAATAAATAGACAATTGCTTCACAGTCTATTGTGTAGCAAAGCAATGCTAATCCCCAAAGATATTGTACAAACAGAATTCTTAAACTGCAAAACATATGTTGCGCCCACAGATCATTTATTCAGTACTGCCTTACAAAGTTATGAGCCATTAAAGGATAACATTGTATTATATAATAATTGGGTAAAGCGCAAAATCCATACAAACAATGAGACTGCTGTTTACCCGACTGTGCTGCAACAGAGCCGAGGATTTATTAAAAAATAAAAAGTTTACTTGTCCATAAAGCTGCTACAAATGTTTAGGGTCGCAGTTTCAGTGTAGCCTATAGGGATTATTCTCACGCAGTTCCTGGAGTGCTGAAGACAAAGTCAAGTCAATTAAAAATCATTTCGCGCCGTCTCCTCTGCATAGCGCAAGGCCGAAACCAATACGGCAGTTCAAATGTCTCTAGGTTTGTAATTGGCCAATCAGAAACAATAGCCGACTGCAGTCAATGCTTTCTCTTTGCTTTCATCTCAGAGAGAGCTCCTCCCCATTACATAACAGAAGATGAGCAAAGTCTTTGGCGAATCGGTGATTTTTAGACCAACCATTACGGTAGGTTCCATGCAGTTACGCCCTGTGTCCGATACAGGTGTAGCAATGTCGCACAAAGCGAGGCGAAATAGTGAATCGGGTTTTCTTAGGCTGTTACCGCTGGCGTGGCTAGTTTCAGCATTTTCAAAGTAACCAAGGCAGGGTCTCGTGCATCCGATTTACAGTAGGCTAACATCTTGCAGTGTTATATTTAAATGGCAACGCGCGCATGTCCTTGTACATTTCCATTGCTGGAAGGCGTTCTTAAAATGGGCTATCGGTTAACCAAAATGCAAGTTACGTCGGTGGCTCAAACGGAATGTCAAAAACGACAACTGACAAAAATATACATTTGTCTACATCACAACTGTTAAAGCAACAAGTAAACCGATCTCTTAAACAGGAAGAGGATCTCAAACGCATGTGAACTTCACATGCTATAGGCTACATTTCGGTCAGTTTCACTTTCACACCGCCAATAATAAAACGTGACCTAGAGGGATTCAAGGGTGCAGGCTATTTTACAAGGTGTACAAAGCAAGCCTGCTAGCTAGCTACCGTACGCTAGCTGTACGTTTTTAGACAATACTATTAAGTGAAAATTAGCCATTTGTTCACAGCCGTATTTGCCATGCTTATTGTAATCGACATACGAGTGACATCAGCTCTACCAAGTGGCTCACGGATATTTGACAGTTGGGCCTTAAAAAAAAAAAAAAAAAAAAAAAAAAATTTGGTGCAGTCAGTGCAATCACAAATTAGAACATGGATGGATATTCATCCTACATAAATGCAGTCACTATACCAAAGTTATATCCCTGTGGTAGGCCATACACTGATCCGAGTAGGCTACAGCCTACGTAATTGTGGCTCACCGGCTTCGATGCCATCCAGCGGTTTTCTGACGGGGAGAAAATCTATGGCTAACCTCACCCTCCATAACGGAAAACAATTATATCAAGGTGACATTGAAGATAAAGAATGTTCGGCCAGCCGATCGGACCAGGGGAAGGGAGCACAAGTTAATCAATTCCCATTGTCAGCTACATACACCAGATCCCCTTCAACAGCCACCACACACCAAATGTGCAGCATATTATGTCCTCTCTCGTGGATCCGAATGAACAGGCCCCATCACCTTGACTCACCTTGGACTATGATGCATTTTTAACCCTTTACGTTAGAGTGGGGGGACATCCTATACGATCAAAAACCTATCCGCATTGTCATGGCAATTTATTTGCCTTAAATCTTAGATGAGCATTGTAATGTGTTATTGTAATCTGATCTACTGTATGGAAGTTAAACATTATACAAAAGCTCACATTTCAGAATGCACAGGTGACAAAATCATAGGCTAACAGGCTAGACCACCGGCACGAGCACCCCTTTCCCTTTTAAAAAAAATCACATCCAGCGTCCTTCAGAATGACCTCTTTCAAAAAGAACATCAATCCAAACAGTTTCAGTCACGACTGCACTGAACTAGACTAGATGCAGCTGTAAAATGTAACTACACTGCGTGTAGGCTTATCAATTTGTGGTGCTAATACCAAGCAACCATGTATTTTACGGATATTGCCATATTGCTCACCTGATAGAATACTAAACTACATAAATTTTAATTAGCTATATCTACGAATATATACAGGCAATTGTTGCGCAACAGGGGCTTAAAACAGAAAAAACATAGTAGCTGCGTTTTTTGCATAGAAATAACGAAATGCAACGATTAATAAGCCTGGTCAAACAGGTGCTGCATTTGCTCTTCAGGAAATGAGGGCAGGAAATGCAAGATTCTATCGTGTTTGCCAGTCTTTCCAAAAACGCATGGTTTCTGCATGGCCGCCTGCCTCCTTTAGCGAATTATATCAAACGACATGTAAATTCGATTTCTTATTAGATCACATAGGCTACTTACCCCAACTGCCCCCGGTACGCCCAAGAAATTCTCTTTTTTCCGAATTCCACAGAAACTTCTTCCAACCACCGTCACCTTCTTTAGTAGCAGCGGGCATTTTGGCGTTTTTTCTTGTTCCCCTTTCCGTAATGTTCTGTTTCCTTTTTTCAGCGACCCTAGGTACAACGCTGAGAGCAAACCCGTTAAGCTCCAAAAATCAAAAAAGACAGACTTGTACCCGGCTCGTTATAATGTACCCAACACAATATATCCCTCTTAGCACCGGACTCCGCCCGCAAACTCTTTTAATAAGTTACCTACAAAGAGGGAGGGCCGAGGTTGACAAATCACAAACACGTATTCTGTTTACGTAGCACAATCGTATGTAGCAGAAAAAGGGCAAATGGCTCCGCCCGTCTGGGATCTGTGGCTCAAAGTCGTGGTTAGCCGGGCTTGATCCAGCTGTAAATGTACAGTTCTTGTGACGGTAAAGTGAGATCATACCAGCAATTAAGCGAATTATTATGAATTAACGGTTATAGTGTAGCCTATTGAATGTCCAACCCTCGATAATAAATGAATCATTACAAAATGATGAAGTAGTCTACAGACTTGAAATCAAAGCAAGTGTTGCTATCGCAGGGTAGCTAATAACATTTAATTGTGGAAACCTCATTTGATGTCAGGACCATAGAGACATGCATGCAGACAGGCCAACGGGAGAGAGAGGCAAGCCTGCATTGTATTTTTCTTTTTGAAGGCAGTTTCATTTATCAGTTACAACCATTTTCAAATTGCCATCAAGCTAAGATTTGGCAATTGGATGTAATTCCAGGTGCTTTCCACCAAACCCTTTTCAGGACAGGAAAGGCGTTATTATTTTTTTCTCGTGATTCAAGGTCAGAGATTCTTTGAAAGGAGAATGAAAGACTTGCGTATGTATAGCCTACATTTGTTTTATGATATTAGTGACGATATCTGAACGTTATACTATCACCATACCCCTTCCTGCTTCCATTTCGTTTTTATTTCCTAAATGTCCACAAGAAATCAATGTAACGAAACTAGAATCTTCTCATTCTAACGCAGCCTGACAACTGAACCGACAGAACGGCATGGCTGCGTTCAGGACACGCGGCTTTCAGGAAGTAGGAAACGTGGGAGCAGATTGTGCAGCAAAACTGTCCAAGTTGCCCTGCGCAGAACAGGTCTGCGATCTAGCCGCAAAACAACTGACGTACATCATACGGAACACTCTAATGTCACGTGATTGTAAGAGACAAGCTAGGGTGTGTCTGTTAATACAGTAATTCAAGGAAACTACAACACCTCACAACAACTAAATGTTTAAATAATGGGTTATCCAAGCATGGTCTGAATAGTTCTGATGGGATTCCTTTGAGAGACTGCAACCCACTTGAAGTGCTGACAAAGCAAAATTAGTTATTTGGGAGATTGTACACTGTTGCTGGGAATGATCAGAATACTTTGGGTCAGTGTCCTGTCTATATAATCAATTCATGGACTGCCCTACAACCATTATGAGCCTTGCAAATAATAAAATTTGTGGAAAAATGATTTGGTGCTATCTTTCAGCCACATTTCTCGATACACTGCACACGGAACCCATGCAAATTTATTTGAATTTCAGGTAAGGGTAGGAGCAGGTGCTTGTGATATTGAATGTGCACTTCCTCGAGCAAGGATCTCAAACTCCAGTAATGCCCGCAGTATCTGCAGGTTTTTGTGGTTTCCTTTGAATCAACAGCTAGTTCAGGTCTTGAAAACAGCCAGCCAGTAATTTAAATTAAAAAAGTATTTTTGGATTTCTTCTATTAATGCATATCTGTCACACTGAATGGTTTCAGATATAATTTAATATTAAAACTTATATAATTGTTACTGTATATATATATATATATATATATATATATATATATATATATATATATATATATATATATATTATTCTGTGTGTGACCTTTATCCTTCTGACTGTACATCTGCTGCTGTGGCAAGTTGAATTTCCCCATGTAAGATCAGTAAAGGACTAATATTATTTCACACAGACAGAGGAGAACTCATGGTTTCTTAAAAAATGCTAAGTTGCCAGGTCCCGAGGCAGCAAAGCATCACCACACCACCATACTGTCATCACCACAACACCATGTTTGACTGGAAAGATGTTCTTACTGTATGTATTATATATTACTGATGTAAATTCTGTGTTTGCTTTACATCAGTCATAATGGGACCCACGTCATCCGAAAGGTTCCACCTTTGACTCATCTGTCCAAAGAACATTATCCCAAAAGGCTCGGGTCATCCAGGTGCTTTTTTTTTGCAAATGTGAGACAAGCACACATTGAAGCTTGTCTTGGTTAACAATAGTTTCTGCCTTGCTACTCTCCCACAAATTCCATTTTTACTCTCTCTTTCTTATTGTGGACTCATGAGCACTGACATTAGCTGAGGATAAAGTGGCCTGCTGTTCTTTGGATGTTCTTCTGGGATCTTTTGTGACTTCCTGGATGAGTTGTCACTGTGCACAAATGGTCAGGGCGGCCACTCCTGGAAAGATTTAGCACTGTTCTCCATTTGGAGTTAATGGCTCTCACATTAACTCCAAATTGAGTTTGTAACCCTTTACAGACTGATATTACATTACATTACATTATTGGCATTTGGCAGACGCTCTTATCCAGAGCGACGTACAACAAAGTGCATCCCCATAACCAGGGATAAGTGCTCTGAAAGACCCTAGAGGGAAGTACAATTTCAATTGCTACCCGTACAACAAAGATAAGGTTTTTTTTTTAACAAACAAATAAACAAACAACAAAGCCACAGTGACCAAACTTAACTATCCAAATACTGCTTACCTAGCCAACTAAAAATACCAAAACACAAAGTAAATCACAAAGACAACAATTAAGGTTCACAGGGAGGTAGGGAGGGATGGGGAGAGCTGCTGCTTGAAGAGGACCTCAACGGGGAGTTTGTTCCACCACCGTGGAGCCAGAACAGACAGTAGTCGTGAGCGTGAGGTGAAGGTTCGGAGAGGGAGAGGTGCCAAGCGGCCTGTGGAACCTGAACGAAGAGGTCTGGCAGGGGTGTAGGGTCTGATGATTTTTTGTAGGTAAGCTGGGGAAGACCCCTTAACTGCTTGGAAGGCTAGCACCAATGTTTTGAATTTGATGCGAGCCATGACAGGCAGCCCATTGTTCCAGATATATATATTGATATATTCAAACACCTTTTTTTCTTATCTGGAATTTCATTTTATTGTGGCATAGTGTGCTTGTAGAAATAATGTGGTGACTGCTTCTCTGATGGGTTGGTTGGTTCAATATGAGTGAAGTTTAGATTTAGCAGGGCTGGCTGCAGTAAAAGCTTATGTTGTTTTCTTTAAGCTCACACACTTGTATGTGAGCACTATCGAGCACTCGCGAAGGCCTATGAACCAGTGTTGACATTCTAGTAATGTGGACAATCATGGCAGGCTGATGGTAAATGGTTTTTAGAACAATGGGTTGCCAAATCCGATGGGAGGTGCTGCATTTCATAATATTGTGCGGGGAATTTGGCATACGTTGTGGCTGTTCAGACTCCAGTGTGTCAACAGTGGCATACCTATGCAGCCGCATGGAAAGATGACATCTTCCCAGACACTGAGTATACACACTCACATTTCATTTGATTTCAAAACACATCATCATTAACAGCCAGTGAGACTGTGTGCAAGAGGAGAGAGAGCAAAAGAGAAAGTACTGTCAGTTATGCAGAAATATTTCATTCTTTTGATGACCTTCCCTTTCCCAGGCAACATTTACCGAAGTGTTTGCTGCAGTGAAAGATTTTAAAACGTATTTCTTTTTTGGTCTATTATGGATTTAAATTATGTAATGTAAAATGCCCACAAATGGGAAAAAACCCATTTAAAAGGGTTTCGCTATTTAGAACTGCACCGTCACAAATAGCTGTGCTGTAGAGAAAGGCCATAGCAACTTTTCTTAGATGATGGAGGTCAACATGGATGTACAATGGTTGAATATCTGATAGAAATTTTCATTATTACTACAATCACACGCCCTGACAATTGCCTCAAAGTTTGGTTAAAATATCAATGTTTACAGTAATTAAAGGTCAGATTCTGTTTGGTAAAAGCTGAATTAATTCATGCAGTTTATTGACCCCTCCCCTCTACAATACAAACTATCAAAGGTTTTTTTAGTTTTTTTAACAAATTCTGCTATTTTATTAAGCATCCTTTGCAGAGGACATGATAATCTTAATCTTCTCTCCATACACCCAAACACTAAGGTTATGCCCATGAGGCAAATGTGAGGCAAAGAGAGAGAAAGAGGTTTGTTTATTTCTCAGGTGAGCAGTGTACACTGGGCAGCACAGGGTATTGTTTGCAAATTGCATTAAATAAATGCATACAATTTGTATGAATACTACTACACAAATTGGACTATGAGAAGCATACTTTAAAACAGAAGAAGGAATCTGAAATATGGTAAAAGTAGTTAAATGCCAACACCAGTGTAAAACACAGAAATAGAGTATGTGGTGAATAACTTGCCATTTAAGACAGTGGTTGCAAATCTCCCCGAGCCTGTGATCCATTTTGTGTGAATATATTATCCGTGTCAAATGTGCCTTTTTTCAAGGATATCAACAGTATTTCAGAATCACTGGTTAATTTGACTGGAAATTTTAATGGAAAGTAATATTTTTACCATGTGTCATCTCAGAGCCTGCCTGAATTCCTCCCACAACATCAGTGGGTTCCAACCCACAGGTCCGGAACCACCTGAGTTGGATATGGTTTACATTTTATGTCAGAGGGGCAGACACCATTGCATCACATGGATCATGAACTATTTTCTGGTTCTGAAGTAATGTTCTTTTCCCAGGCTGTCCGCAAGGGGGGTCTCTCCTCGGTGGCTTTGGTGTTCCATCCTGGTCTCTGGAATGACCATCTGTAGTTACAGTTCGACACTGAGAGGGAGAACACATCCAAGCTCAGAGGCTCCCTCTGCCAATACATTCCCACGCATTTGAAGTCAGCCCAAGGGCAAATCTTCTGCTTTGCAAATAGTGCTGTTTTTTTGCACGTTGCAGAGGTATACTGTATCTTTAACGTGCTCTGTACTGCATTATGCTCCATAGGCTGCCGTTACAGTGTCAGGACACACCTGTGTTGTTAAGCAACAAGTGTGGCAACCAGTCAGTCTGGCACAGACTTGTGTTGCTGTTGGATGACGTAATGAGGAAGTACGCTCAGCGGCAAACCCTGGGAATATATTTTGGCTCAGAGGATTTCACCTCATTAGTGGCTGTGTTAAATAAGCTCTGGTGCTTTGGGTGGGAGATGCAATGGCTACTCTTAGCAAGAGTCGTGCCAAGGTGCGACTGAAGCCAGGCTGGAATCGCATAGATCTCAGGTTTCCGAAGTCCAAACGTATGACGTAGACGGTGCATTGTTGACCCGTTAAAGCCGTTGTCACACAACACATTTGTATTTAAAAATAGACCGTTTATACCATCTGAGCCTTTTGAAAACTTTGGAGCTGGGTGTGTAAAAATGCAAGTGATTCTCATTGAGTCTCACACCTGTTGCATGAAACGTGTGGTCTGTGGGTGTGTAATCTTGAGTCATGAGTATAGACACCATCAGGCTCTATATTTCCCTATATTTGTTTTAGCTGATGTTGTTTGGTCAAGGCAGAGCATGAGGGCTTGGTTGAACATGATGTGATACCGGGCTATGTTTACGTACACTCACTGAGCATTTCATTAGGAATACCTGTACAACTATTTATTAATGTAATTATCAAATTAGCCATTTGTGCGGCAGTAGTAGTACAAAAATCATGCAGATACGGATCAGGAGCTTCAGTTAATGTTCACATCAAGAATGGGGGAAAAATTATGATCAAAGTGACCTTGACCGTGCAATTATTGTTTGTGCCAGACAAGGTGGTTTGATTATCTAGAAATTGCTGATCTCCTGGGATTTTCACGCACAACAGTCTATAGAGTTTGCAGAGAGTGGTGTACAAAACAAAAAAACTTCCAGTGAGCAGCAGTTCTACAGGCAGAAATGGCAAGACTGGTCAAAGCTGAAAGGAAGGTGACAGTAACACAAATAGCCACACATTACAACAGTGGTATGCATAAGAGCATCTCTGAATACACAATGAAAAACCTCTAAGTTGATAGGCTACAGCAGCAGAAGACTTAATAAGTCAAAATAATAAGTCTAATAAATACCTAATAAAGTGCCCACTGAGTGTATATTCAGCCTTCGAGCATGGGTCTACAGCTGAGGTTTTGGACCAGTATAACATAAATTTAACGCTGGGGTGTAAAATCCACACTAAAGGTTACATTGTAACAAGTTAGTTTAAAACTAAAGTTGTGTCTTTGTTTGGTTAACAATTAATACTTACACTTATAATACTTAACTTAGTTAAGTTGAGCTAAGTTGTCGCAATCAGTGCCGTTTCTATATTCAGACCAAATACGCACATTTAAAAAACCGCTGTTCACGTCTCATGCCCTTCTAATGTCAAGCATCAAGTACTACAATGGCTAAACTGTTCTATTGCAATTGGTGCCTACACCACCACCTATTTTTGCTGGTGACTCTTTATGGGCTTTTAGTGGATGTATTTGGACTGCCTTAACGGTGTTTTTTATTTGATATGTATTGTTCTCCAACAATTGAAATGAAGTATTTTTATTATAACCTCTTATCATTTATGGAGTAATCTATTCCTTTACTCAGAGAGAAGGTTGGTTATTTTCTGAATCGCCACTTGTCGAAAAGAAGAGCAAGTCAATCTCATGATACAAATGAAAGGGATCAGTTATTGGGGAATGGGCTGGTTTACATGAAGTTATGGGGTAACTCTAAATTTACGTTCAAACTAGCCTAAGTTCGAACTTACGTTATACTGATGCAGCAGGCTGCTGGTCAGTTGTGATAAATGAGTGAGTTAAAAGACAAAGTAAATCCTAATGATTGTCAAAAATAAGGACAACACATTTTTATTTGCAGAAAACTTGCATAAACAAGGGGGTTCCAGGACAGGGGATTGTAAGCCTGGATTTTCATAATCACACCCCAGAGTCTCACTCCCAGAGTCTCACTCCTTCACTCATCGTTGGCAGCTTTGAGCTTTTCTGACCCAAGGATTATAATCAGTCCTTTCTCCATTTTTTATTTTTTAATAAATGTCTCCTGATCATTCAGATAATCAAGATTATCCCTCTCTACAGTAGTTTCGCTTTGCATTGAAATGGTAATTGGTTCCATCTCACTATTTCCTGACAGGTGAGAAATTCCACCCTGTTCAGAGATAGAATATTCTGCAATAGGCACTTATTTTGAATAAAATGATGAATATATACTCACTGAGCATTTTATTTATTACTTTATTACTGTACACTTATCGTATCCATGTGATTATCTAATCAGCCAATCATGTGGCAGCAGTGCAATGCATAAAATCATGCAGATACAGGTCAGGAGCTTCAGTTAATGTTCACATCAACCATATGAATGGGGAAAAATGTGATCTCAGTGATTTCAACTGTGGCATTATTGTTGGTGCCAGCTGCCCTGGTTTGAATATTTCTGTAACTGCTGAGTTCTGAGTTTGCAGAAAATGGTGGGAAAAACAAGAAACATCCAGTGAGCAGAAACGCATTGTTAATGAGAAACGTCATAGGAGAAGGGCCAGACGGGTCGATGCTGACAGGAAGTTAACAGATAACGCAAGTAACCACATAGTGTAAAATACTGTAAAGGCAATAATAATAATAATAAAAAAACATATGGAATGGTTGCAAAATGGTTGCGAGGGAAGGACATAAAGAACCCAAAGCTCACGGTTTAAGCATTGCAGAGATTGGTTGCATCTTAGGGTCACAAAGACTAAAAGAACCATAAAATGGCACAAACTTTTTGGAAATGGTGACACAAAGATAGCCCTTACAGAGCACAATAAACAAAACCAAGCATCTAGAGCTTTTCCAAACCTCATTGGAATTATGACTGGAAGAGAGTGCTATGGTCAGATGAGACCAAAATTGAACATTTTGGCCAGGTTTGGCAGCAAAATAAGGATGCATAGAAGGAGAAGCACCTCATACCTAGACTCCCCATAGGAGAGCCCTTTTTGGATCCCTTACAGAAGGTTCTACCTAGAACCCAACATGAAGGGTTATACCTAGAACCATCTGGGAAAGGTTCCACCCAGAACCCCATATGAGAGGTTCTACAGAGAACCCTTCTGTGGTGTGATGGTTTCACCCAGAACCCTCTCTGAGCTTTCCAAGGGTTTCATCTGGAACCCACACAGGGGGCTCTCAAAATAAGCTTTTCATAAGGGTTCCACCGATCACCCTCTTGTCTTCTGAGGGTTCTATGAAGAACCATATCGTATTCTACAGATGAGTAGAGCTGGCCCCAGTAATTCGAATATTGGACGATTTGTTCATTAGCTTGGTATTCAATGTTCAATTCAGTATTCAGAAGGGTGCCTGTGCACCCCCTGCTTTCCACATGGCCGCTGAAGATGCCGAAGAAATCAGCAGTGTGGGAACATTTAAAACTATCAGATGATAATAAAAAAAGCTCAGTGCCAAATATGTTTTCTTTTGTTTATTTTTCCAAGCTAATATAGTTCTATTACTGTATCCAATACAGTTCTATTTATCTATTTATTTATTTTAGGCCTGTTTTATTTATGTCATTGCACTGTAACATACATGATTCTTAGGCTATTCTGTAGGCTATTTATTTGTTTGACATAGCCCAGAAAATAAACAGGCTATTGCAGGATTTGTAGCCTATTTATTTTTTTGATGATGATAATGTGAGTAGGTTTGTTGCATATTTTGAACGTGTGAACATTCCGACTACTGTATTTTTATTTTAAGTATGGCTTTTTGCTGTTTGTCAGACATTATCTTTACTTGTTTTTTTGTTTTCATTTGAAGCCATAGCCTGCATATTAGCTGGTCTATGCCTACTGTTCTGCCTGTTGTTCAATAAATAACCTGTTTGTTCAATAAAAACAATAGTTGAAAAAATGACTGGTGGTGTTGTTTCAGATTTTCAAATATCATGCCTGGCACATTTGAACTTGGGCTACTTGCTTTGTTGCTTGTCACCAGTAGGCCTAATATAGACTATATTATTTATGCAATTTGGAATCCATTTGGAACTGCAGACCTAATGTATGCTTAGCATTGGTGTTAATAATGTTGTTTAATGGTGTTTTTTTGAGAAGGAGTATTCAAAGCCTAAACAATGATATTTTGAGGCAAAATATCACTGAATACTATGTTACAATTACCAACGTTTATAATGTTGACATTGACAAAACATTCAAACTATTTTTTATTAGAAAAAATATATATTGGAACAAGAAAAAAGAATAATTTTCGTGATTGTTTAGCAAAACATAGTACTGCATGGATTTCACCATTCCATTTGAACTGAACTGTAAATGTAAAAAACGATGCTGCAGCATAGTCTAGCCTACTTACTACTACCCACACAGTTGTACAGTCTCTTCACTAAAATTGGTACAGCACAGTGGTCCTTGATACCCAAAACAAATCTTTAAATGAAAATGAGAGTTTTAGTCAGTTCTTTTGGGTACTGTACACCTCATCTTAGTGGTTACTCTTGCTATATTGCTTGTGTCATGTTGTTGAATACGTTATAGGAGGATGAAGACTGTGGAGAGGATGTGGACTGAACCCCCTCTGTGTTATGGGGCATGATTGCTGGAGTAGGCACATTTGGCTCCTATGATACATATATTTACTTACAGATACATATGAGGAAGTAAAACAAAGTAAATCTTCCTGTGAATACAGCAAAACGATAACAGCAATGACATCAATGTTGGCACACCGTGGATAACACTCATTAAACATTGTTTTTGAGCTGAAGTATTTACCTCTCATACAGTGTACAGAAAGGACGAGTTCTCTCTGAAAATGGAAGATAGCAGTTAAATTGCTGCATCCTGAAGATTTTTTTGACTGATATTTTGGTGTTTTTTTATTTTAAATACAGAATCAAATATGATCAAATCAATGCTTGAAGATACAAACTATTTTATATGAGCTTGAATGCTCCTTTCATTCTCTCCACAGCCGCCATCCTTCTGAGCCTATATTGCATTCAACAAAATGACACAAACAATATAGTCAGAGTAACCTCTAAGATGAGGTGTACATGATAGTTTTAAAGGTATGCTTAAGTTATACATTGCTTCCAAACACTGAAATGACAATTAATGGCCCAATCTAGAATATTTCATACATTTTATAATTTTTTGTATTATTATTTTTTTATATATAAGAATGTGTTATGTTCCTGTGTTCTGTGTGTTAGTGTATCATTGTTTAGTATTATTTATTCTTGTATTTATTATTTTTCATATTTCATGTCTGGTTCTGTTTATTTTCATTAGTCTTTGCACTCATCCTCCCCTGTTATGTCTGCGTCTGAATGTTTTCCAGACAAGTCACTCCCCTGTCTGCGTGCCCCACTATTCAGGTGTTTACGGTATTTTCAAGTTTCCAATTAATTCCTCACTGGCATTTCTTACTTCCTGCTTTGTCTTGGTAGTTAAATGTTGTAAAGCACTATTCTTAATAACCACGACTAATCTAGGTTTTGTACAGTACTAATACACTTACTGTCTGTCTAACTAACTAACAATCACTTTTATTGGGTAGTTTAGAAATATTCACGTTACTAACTCACTAACGCATCTCTTAGCATTTCTGCGCTGTTCTATAACTCCGCCTTCCTATGCTATCCCTTATTACTTGTTTGTTTCAGTGAAGTGTTTGCACCTGTCTCTTAGCTATCACTACGTCTTCAATCTATGCAATTGTCTACTCTCTAGTCCGGAGCCGTTTGTATTACATGTGTGTCATTGTGAATCCAGTCCACGTTTTTGTTTCCCCCTCATTATTGTCCTATTACCCTTTCATGTGTCTCACCTGATGTTTATTTGTTAGACCGCCCTCACTCCCATGCCCCGCCTAGTTTGTCTCATTCCCCTGTGTATTTATACCTGTCCTTTTCAGTTTCACTCTGCTAGTTCGTCTTGTCCTGTTCTGTTCCCGAGCCCTTGTTTCCGTCCCCCAGTCCTTGTTTCCTTGTTTCCTTGTTTCCTTGTTTCCTTGTTTCCTTGTTTCCTTGTTTCCTTGTTTCCTTGTTTCCTTGTTTCCTTGTTTCCTTGTTTCCTTGTTTCCTTGCCCCTGTTCCTGAGTCCTTGCCCTTGGTTTTCTGGTTTTGACCCCTGCCTGCTTCCCCGGACTCTACTTGGTGTTTTGGATTTTGTACCTCTGCCTGTTTGGACTGACCCCCTGGATTTTGACCCTGGCAGACCCCGTCTGCTTCTGGTTCCTCTGTTCCCCCCAGCATAACAGAATGAAAATGTATGAAATATTCTATTGTGCCACCATATTATTCATGGAGAAGCTGGCTTGGCTAGACAGGTGATCACAAATGTGTGAATAGAGTGAACAAATTCGTAATCAAGGGTAGATAATCGAATTGTAGAGACACCCAAGTAATCACTATTCATATGTCACACCTGTTTTGTAGAGGAGGACGTGCGATGACCTGAAAGTGACCTTAGAAACTCTCGCTGATGGGGTTGGTTACTAGTGTAGTGCTTAAGACATAAGTGGTGTGGTTATAGTTTCAAATCCTATATGTGCTAAGTGGTTCTGGTCCCTCTGGCATGGTAATTTATTACATGTAATAAATAAATAACATGTAAAAGTGTCTCTTACAAATCATTGGAAGAATAAAATCCCATGCAACATGTTCAGCCAGTTTCCCAGACATGGATTAAGCCTAGTCCTAGACTAAAATAAAAATGCAATGAAGATCTCCGTTGAATAAAGGTTTTAGTCTAGGACTAGGCTTCATCCATGTCTGGGAAACAGAGCCATTATGTTTATCAATTTGGCATAGATATTTCAAAGCCATAACAAGCTGATATATTATACTATATCTCAACCCACCCCCACAGGGCAGCCAGCTCCCAGGCCCCCCCACACACCAAACCCCAGCCTTTCCCCTGGGAGACTGGGGTTCAATTCCCAGCTCCAACATTCCTCCACACTACAACCCTTCATCCCTCCCAACCCTCCACTGTCCCACACAAAATCATTTAGGGCAACTTTCTTCGCTCATGAGCTCCTCCCTCCAGAGGTAGTAGTTAATGATAAAAACAAAACAAACATGGTAGCTCAGTAGGTAAGAGCACAGCAGTGCTATTCTGGAGATTGAGGGTTGAAGACTTACCCCCATAGAGCACATTATGTACATTATATATGCACTCTTTATAAAAAGTTAAGTGTTATACATCATGTATTAGAAATTATCGAGTGGCAGCTCCTGAGGTCAAAATCGAGGAGGCAGAAAATATCCCAAACTAATCCCATAACTAATTATTAGTCTTGACCTGTTTTCGATCAAAGTCTGCACAATGTAATGTAAAGGGGATTTGTCCAGTGTTCTGCTTCCACTGTGTTTCTAAGTGCACCAGCCACAGATACTATAATCTATATCCAGTCAAAAACAGAAAATCTTTTCAGTGAGTAGAAAGATTCCACTTTCACCGTGTTTGAGCTTCTGTAACTTTGTTTTAGTAATATTTGTAGTAATTCTGACTCCTGGAGAGGGTTGCCTTTCAGAAGAGACCAGGATTATGCCTGTAGTCAAAAGGGTTCAAGAATAGTAACAATTTTATTTTGGATATGTCATTTTTAAGCTTGTGTCAAGAAAAGGGGTGATACGTAAGGGGTTAATGAAAAAAGTTATCAAGCACCCATATCACCAATGTGAAAAAGAACAGCCAAATTATTTTGGACTTTTTTTCACTTTCAGCAGCCCTGTTCACAAGTTGTTCTCACAGTCGCATAAGCTTAATCACGGCATGTTAGGACAACACAGGCTGAAAACCGTGCCATCCAACCTAAGTAAAACTTGCCTCTGCATGAAATCGGTTATCTTACATTTTTGGCAAGCAGTATTCAAGGTAAACATTTTTAAAATGATTGGATTGAGTATTGGGTCACTCCTACTTGTGAACAGCAAGTTCATATGGTGAATTACAGTGCAACCCAAGGTCACACTGCTTATTAAAAATAAGTGTCTTTCTTATGAGATTTCTGTAGAGAAGGAAGTGAAATTTTGACGGCAATCTGCTACTGCTATTACCCAGGGCTGAGGTCAGACTAATTAAATAATACAAAGCAGTCTCAATTGGTTCACGCAATGCAATTTTCCTTCAAGATTTTCTACTGTGGGATTAATGATGTTACATTAATTGATGTCCACCGTGATATTCTGAAAGGATTTGAGGTTGTTCAGCTCGACCTGACTAGCATAATAACATAAATAAATTATGCTATTTCTGTACTTCACACTAACGACCTGGATTTATTCAACACAAATATGTTGGGGAGATACAGTGAGTGCAGTCAAAAATGAGTGCTGTATATATATACAGTACTATGCAAAAGTCTTGGGTACATTCCGTAACAAAAGATGCTTTCAAAATAATAAAATGAACAGTTTTAAATGTCGAAAAAAGTTATTATAAAGAGCAGTGAACAGTTAAAAACTGATTGTGAAAAGTCGTCTCTTTCATAATATGTTAAATGCAAAAGTTTCACTGTAACATAACATTTTTTGGAAAAACGTGCTCTTTTCTACTGTCACACTAATGCAGAAAAATAAATTAATTTATAGTAAATGAATGTAGGGTGCCTAACACAGTAGTGTATATACTGTATATGCTTTACAGGAGAGATTGATGTGTAGAGACAAATGTGTCAAATGTTAATTAACATCATTTTTTTTTCCAGTAAACTTTTTTCCATTTTCAACACACATACAAAATGTCTATCAAATGCGTCAGATGAACGGAAAGTTATATGCATGTGTGCACATGTTACAGGTGTCTCCACAACATCTGTTATTTAGCTCAATGGCGTAATCATGTGTTGTTTAGCAAAGTGGCCTGCTGGCAAGGGCCACAGTTAAAGATCTATGGCAGATTGATCCCTGTTAATCCTGAGACACTCATCCCAGCCCTTACAATATACAGCCTGGCTACCTGCAGTGTCAGCCCATTCATAGTTCATTCTGTTATGAGACCTGGATCAAATACATAATTGTTTTGGATTCAGATACTTTCCATGTGTATGAAATGCTATATAAATAAACTTGAACGTGAACTTTCCAGGCTTTACTGAGCTTGACTGGTGTACTGGAGCCTATGAAATACTCTCAAAAAGTGCAAGCCCCACCTTCCGGTTCTCTTGATTGGCTTAATTGCACCAGGCAAGATCAATCGAGCACAAAAAATGTATTTGAATCCAAAACAATGACGTAATTGACCCTGGTCTGTCTGGCATATGCTTACATTCCACACTCTGTCATTTAGCTTTTTTGTCTTGTCTGAAAAAGCTTTTGCTTACAAAATGGACAACCCTGCAGCCTTTGCATCTTGAAGAAAGAACTGGCCTTCACACGTGTGCTGTACGTGCGATTGATGCCCCAGTGTGCGAGATAGTTAGTATCGCTTCACTGCACCATTCCAGCAGGGTTGAATCTAACAGCCTCAGACATTATCGATGGCCCGGGGGTCCCCAGACCCTGTGGAGGCCCACCACGATGAGGAGAGCTGATAACTGCCCTTCTTCTCCACCCTAAGAGCAGCAACTGATATTCACGCCCTGTTGACGCCAGTTCACTTCCTCTCACAATGTCAATTTCCATTGTCTGCAGCCTGCATTTTGGCCTATGAGGCGTGGCACCACGCTCTGGCAAACTTAACAGAGTTCTGTACAGAGATTTATCTTCACGCCTGGTCATTCCCACTTCTCATTCCATTATCGCCATTTGCTTGAGTTTCTGATGCAATCACAGCTGCCATTTTCACGCAAAGCTCCCGTCTATATATCTGTAGGTTTCCTGAGCACATGTGTGCTGGCTGAAATAAGGTCTGATGACATGTCAGGTTGATATCACAGCAACAGGGGTGGTGTTGACCTTTAAATATCACTCAAGTTCAAGTGTGAAAAGCTTAAGTCTCTTTAATACCCCTCTGAGATTGCTTCACTGGTTGTGAAACATTTTCTGAAGTTGAGCCAGCAGTTTGGTCACAGAGCGGGTGCAGGTCACTGTCTGAACCAAAGGTCTGACAAGGACTGAACATACTAGTAACGGGTGGAGATACAATGAGCCGTCAATTTGACTTGCTGTAAAAACCTAAAGGCCTGGCTCTCCATAGCAACAAACATGATTGGTTCAAATCAGTAAGTCACCAAAAGCATATTATTACTCCACTCATTTTTATTTGGATGAAACCTTACCATACCATCACCAGTTGCGACATACAGGTGGTGTAAGTAACTTTGGATTACAAAGGGCCCACATTCAAAAGTCCTGACCTCAGACCAGATTTCTCTTAAATATATCGCTTATGAACTAAAATTCAAAAGTAATCCAAGGCCTTCATAGTGTATGTGTGAGCTAGCATGCTTCCCTTGTTTGCATCCAAAATGTATCCTTTATGAACTAAAAGGTGAAACTGATTCTAAATCTGCGCTCCTGCTCTTAATGGACTCATGTGTAGATGTGGGGGGACTTTTCCTCAGGGTTCTTTTCCTTCATGCCTACAGGTAACTGAGCTGCCTCAATTGTGATTCTGTAGACAAGCCAATGGGCATGTGTTATACTGGCCTGTCTGTGGACATAGAGTCTTTATAGCATTCAAGGACAAGTGTTCTGAGCTGGAAGAGAGACACACATAATTTAGTCACTTCCATCACCACTCCAAAATACACTTTGTTTATTTTACTCTTCTTTTACAGAAATGGAATATCCCCCCCATAAATTAAATGAAATATACCACTACCAATATTATTAATCAGTGCTTGAAGTGGAACTAAATAAGCGTTGGTACTCTGAGCAGAGCACAGAAGTCCTAGGCTACGGCGTACCAGTCCTTTCTGGCTGACTTCAAGCACTGTGATAATAATACCATGCTAACTATGACAGTCTTTTAGTGGGGGAGAGAATATGGTTGGATGGAGAGAGAAAAGAGAACTGGGGGCGCTGGTACGCAAGAAAATGTCACAGTACTCCAAAGAGCAAAACGAACTTCGTACCAGCGAGTACCAGCCCACTTCAAACACTGTATCACAATATCAACACTTCACAAAACATGGGCAGATGTATAAATTATGGAAACCAGTTGTGTGGAATTTGCATGTCCTCCCTGTGTTTGGGTGGGTTTCCTTCGGGTACTCCAGTTTCCTCCCACAGTCCAAAGACATGCAGGTTAGGCTGATTGGAGAGTCTAAATTGCCCATAGGTATGAGTGTGTGAGTGAATGGTGTGTGTGCCCTGCAATGGACTGGCGACCCGTCCAGGGTGTATTCCTGCCTTTCGCCCAGTGTATTCTGGGATAGGCTCCAGCCCCCCTGCGACCCTGTTCAGGATAAGCGGGTGAAGATAATGGATGGATGGATGGGTAAATACTAATATGAATATTCATTTAATGCAATGCTCGCTGTCAGACTGCTCCTAATCCCCTTCATTGTGCATGTTAATTTGTGAATTGGAAGATCATTTGATGCATTCCAGACTCTAAATGAGTTGGTAGTGCTTTTCTTTTCAGTAACCTCAGTGCTATTGACTGGAAACCTTGAGTCATTTGGTTAACATTACATGCTACTGGATTTGCTGAGTCAGATGGCTCATTAGAAGTTTGCTGCTAATGGTAGCTGAAAGGATGTTTTGCGTACAGGGGACACTGCAAACTAGTAAGACGATCCTCATATGAAAAGCTCTGTTTACAGTGCAGACAGTACAATGGAGACCTGCCGTATTTCCCCTTTGTTTGACTGGCTCTTCCACCCAGGTCCTCAGTTTAACCTAGCTACAACACATGAATTGTGCAACATTTTTGCTTGTTTTGGAAAAGCCTGGAGCAACAACAATGCAGGACAACTGGTACTTGTGCTGGTGAGGAACCAACCTCACCATTTTCATTAAAGAGGAAGACTATAAATAAACAGATATATTACACACACAGCTTTTGCTGTTAGCTGTTTATGTAGTTTTATTAGAGTATTTTTGCTATTGCCAGGTCTGCACTTCTTGTACTTCTTCTAGAAAATGCCCGATTTCTTTCTTGAAACCCTGATCTTTGCACTTGTATTTGCACTGGAAGTCACTCAGGATTAGAGTGTTTCCCAAATGCTAGTAAAGAAAGTGGACTAACCAAAATATCAATGTACTGTACATCCCTATCCCTCAGATAGCAAGTAACATGGTTAATAGATTCAATGACCTGGATGTTGGTTATTTTCTTGCAACTTGCTTTTTCCCTGATAAAAATGGGCCTCATTCATGAAACGTGTACAATCAAAATTGATCATAAGATGTGCATAAGGATGTTTCTACAAACATTATTGCGTTAATCTTTTTTTAATTTAATCCTTGGTATGATCATATATATGTGTGTTTGCAAACATGCATAAGGCATACCTGTGGCTCCATTATCCATTGGGGATTAGAATATTTTTATAATAGTAGAATATTAGAATACCTATAAATATGTACTAATAACACACATTTGTAGTGTTTGTTGTTGTCCTATGTGCGGCCTGTAGCATAGTAGTTAAGGTACATAGTCAGTTCTTGTAATGTCTTTTTTTATGGTTTTTTAAAATAATAAAAAATAATTGCAATTTGGTATGATTACCATATGTTCACAGACCATCTACACCCCCTTAATGTGAGTATTTTAATGTGTTTGGGTGGGGTAGCCATGCACATGTGTAATGGAGGGAGTATGTGAGAGGAAACTGTCTGGGTGGGGCTGGCGAGAGGGGTGTGTGCTTTCAGCGCTGTGCTCGGGCAGAGAAGGGCCATCGGCCAGCAAACATATCAGCCGTACAGGAGGATCGATAGTCATCTTCCCTACCCCCACCCCCCTGCTCACCACACACACCACATTATTTTCCATTCCGTGCTGCGAAAGATCAATGTCCATCGCAGGCCCTGCTCATTTGGTGGGGTTTTACTGAAAATATCTTGAAATAATATGATAAAGGCAGCATTTCATAACATATGAGCAAATACATACAGTATAATTGCAACATACAATATGATTGAGGGGGGGGTGGGAGGAATAGGCTCTTAATCAGGTCAGCTCCCCACTTAACGGTGGTTGTCACATGAGAAATTGACAACACAGTGTAGGTGCTGCACATAATGGTAGAGCATATGACCTTAAGGACTTTCAGAAAGATTACATTGTGTATGTATGCGCCCCTTTACCTACTCTATAGATAGCACTTAATCCAAGCCCTGGTGTTGTCACACTTGGACTATTGCAGTTCCCATTTTTCCCCAGGTCCCTACAGGTAATGCAGCTGCAGGACTTGTGTACAATTTTCCTAAGTGTGCTCATATCACACCCCTCCCCCCTCACATCATAAAACCTATAGAGGACATTACATTACATTCATGCCATTTGGCAGACGCTCTTATACAGAGCGACGTACAGTTGATTAGACTAAGCAGGAGACAATCCTCCCCTGGAGCAATGCAGGGTTAAGGGCCTTGCTCAAGGGCCTAACGGCTGTGCGGATCTTATTGTGGCCACACCGGGGATCGAACCACTGACCTTGCGGATCCCAGTCATTTACCTTAACCACTACACTACAGGCCGCCCCACATAGGGTAGTATCCTATAGGGCAGCTAACGAGACAGCTCCACCATACCTCCAGCCAATCTTCAGATCCTGCACCCAAGCCACAACACAAACTCCGGATGACTGGCCATCTCTTCCCTCCATAGTCAATCCTCCTAGCCTGTCTCTAATATTGAATGCATATTGTATCAATGTACAGTGCATCCGGAAAGTGTTCACAGCGCTTCACTTTTCCCACATTTTGTTATGTTACAGCCTTATTCCAAAATTGAATAAATTCATTTCTTTCCTCAAAATTCTACACACAACACCCCATAATGACAACATGAAATGTTTTTTTGAAATTTTTGCAGATTTATTAAAAATAAAAAACTAAGAAATCACATGTACATCAGTATTCACAGCCTTTGCCATGAAGCTCAAAATTGAGCTCAGGTGCATCCTGTTTCCACTGATCAACCTTGAGATGTTTCTACAGCTTAATTGGAGTCCACCTGTGGCAAATTCAGTTGATTGGACATGATTTGGAAAGGCACACACCTGTCTATATAAGGTCCCACAATTGACAGTGCATGTCGGAGCACAAACCAAGCATGAAGTCAAAGGAATTGTCTGTAGACCTCCGAGACAGGATTGTCTCAAGGCACAAATCTGGGGAAGGGTACAGAAAGATTTCTGCTGCTTTGAAGGTCCCAATGAGCACAGTGGCCTCCATCATCTGTAAATGGAAGAAGTTCGGAACCACCAGGACTCTTCCTAGAGCTGGCCACCCGTCTAAACTGAGCAATCGGGGAGAAGGGCCTTAGTCAGGGAGGTGACCAAGAACGCGATGGTCACTCTGTCAGAGCTCCAGCGTTCCTCTGTGGAGAGAGGAGAACTTTCCAGAAGGACAACCATCTCTGCAGCAATCCACCAATCAGGCCTGCATGGTAGAGTGGCCAGACGGAAGCCTCTCCTTAGTAAAAGGCACATGGCAGCCCGCCTTGAGTTTGCCAAAAGGCACCTGAAGGACTCTCAGACCATGAGAAACAAAATTCTCTGGTCTGATGAGACAAAGATTGAACTCTTTGGCGTGAATGCCAGGCGTCATGTCCAATACCATCCCTACAGTGAAGCATGGTGGTGGCAGCATCATGCTGTGGGGATGTTTTTCAGCGGCAGGAACTGGGAGACTAGTCAGGATTGAGGGAAAGATGAATGCAGCAATGTACAGAGACATCCTGGATGAAAACCTGCTCCAGAGCGCTCTTGACCTCAGACTGGGGCGACGGTTCATCTTTCAACGACCCTAAGCACACAGTCAAGATATCAAAGGAGTGGCTTCAGGACAACTCTGTGAATGTCCTTGAGTGGCCCAGCCAGAGCCCGGACTTGAATCTGATTGAACATCTCTGGAGAGATCTGAAAATGGCTGTGCACCGACGCTCCCCATCCAACCTGATGGAGCTTGAGAGGTGCTGCAAAGAGGAATGGGCGAAACTGCCCAAAGATAGGTGTGCCAAGCTTGTGGCATCATATTCAAAAAGACTTGAGGCTGTAATTGCTGCCAAAGGTGCATCAACAAAGTATTGTGCAAAGGCTGTGAATACTTCTGTACATGTGATTTCTTAGTTTTTTATTTTTAATAAAATAAAAAAAACTTCTTTCATGTTTTCATTATGGGGTGTTGTGTGTAGAATTTTGAGGAAAAAAATGAATTTATTCAATTTTGGAATAAGGCTGTAACATAACAAAATGTGGGAAAAGTGAAGTGCTGTGAATACTTTCCGGATGCACTGTATATGCCATTTTTAATAAGAAATGGTGAATTATAGCTTTAACACCATTACCTTCCATTCGTGCTTAATTATGTTACATTTATCCTCAATGTTCTGGGAATGTTGATGGCCAAGTCTGGAACTATTGCCCATGTAAATCAGGGGATTGTTCTCCATGTTGTAGGCTGCTCTGGATGTTAAGAGTTAAGAGATGTTTAAGAGTTGTAAAGTGAATGTAATATTATGTAATGTGTGCTTTGTGTGTCAGTTCAGGCATGGGAATTGAGGTTGGACTTTAAAACACCAGTATTGACCTGAAAATATGCCTCATGACAGGGTTTGATGGTGGTCAGTCAGAGGCAGCAGATTAGAGTAAAATATGATCAACCAACAGCGCTGTACTTCAGACAGAATGAGGACGCATTGGCATGATCCATGACTAGGTTCTGCTAGTTATCTTTAAGTGATAACCAAACTACTTTGGATTTATATAGTGAAACATTTGGTAATTAGACCGCACATGCACCTACTAGACAGTCATCTCCCACATGAACTGAGATAATTACATCTCTTCTCATGCCATTTGGATAACAGCAACCACAACAATAATAATCATAATAATAAAGGAATATGGGTCGAAACCTGCAGGAGAACGGTGTTACCTTTCTCTGGTGCCTGTGACTTTCATGTTGTCGACTAATGGGTGATGAGTCAATTCACTGCCAAAGTTTTGGTTGTAAGTGCAGCAGAGCTGAACACGTGAGTCTACTATTGATTGTTACAGAATCGCTTAGGGGGAACTGGGTAATACCACAGATTCTTCATACTCTAGACTTGACCGCAGATCCTTTATACTTCATGCCAGATACTCAGCTCCTGTCCCTGCCACCCTCTTTGCAGCTTAACCACAGGAAGTTCCAGTTTGTTTACAAAACTGATAAGCATTTTATGTCATTTTGATACCTTTACACAGAACCGCACTATTGGAAGCCCTTATTTTATTTTGCTTTATTTTTACTTTGGGTACTTTTATGTGGTTCCACTTCTGTTCTATTTGCTGTAAGCCTTACATTAAAAACAATTAGGCCAGGCTGTCACTTTAAGAAGTAACAACGCTACAGAACTGTCAAAGCTGTTCTGCCCTCCCCCATTTTAAGAATCACCAGGAGACCCCAACAGTCACTCAGGGCTATTTAAAAAGCTTTGCTCATTGATTGAGGCCATCTGTGTTATTTACATTCAAAATAACATTAAAAATAATCGTTAATATTATCGTTTAAAATTCAGGGAACAAAAAAACAAGACAAAGATGCTTTAAAATACTGAATGGAACAAGAACAAGATCCAGGTTGTTTTTTATTAAATTAAATGCTAAAAGTTTGTTTAAAAATGTATAAGGAATGGAGGGACACTGACTGCTAAATTGGTCGATGGGAGAGAGAATGTTTCAATGCAGTGCTAAAACTCTAATGGAAGTCAGTTTACAGCCAGGCACATTTATGATTAATTAAAAAGGACTAGCTGGTGCTCACTTGTCAGGTAGCAATTCTGACCATTGACAGTGTGTTTGTCTCCTGAGATAACAGATCATTAATGTTTCCCAGCCCACATAGCTGTGTATCACGTGATATGTCAGAAACCTGATAAAATAAAATAAAAGAGGCTGTGCCCTGAACACTAGTTTATTTACTTCCTCTATGCACAGGAGCACATATTCTTAACCTGTATCTAAACTAATTGGATTGTAGAACTATATGCCAATAATATTCCTTATTTTGTCCATAACCTGTCATCTGTTTGTGTATTTTCAAACATCTCTATATATTTTACCAGTTTTACATTTTACATATTGCAATATTTTATTTTAAATGTATATACACTCTGTGAACACTTTATTAGGTATTTATTAGACTTATTAAGTCTTCTGCAACTGTAGCCCATCCACTTAGAGGTTTGACAGGTTGTGTGTTCATAGATGTTTACTGCATACCACTATTGTATTGTGTGGTTATTTGCGTTACTGTCACCTACCTGTCAGCTTTGACCAGGACATTTTTACCCGCAGAACTGCTGCTTACTGGATGTTTTGTGTTTGTTTTTTGCTCAAGAGACTGTTGTTGTCCGAGAAAATCCCAGGAGATCAGCAGATGCACTCAAACCACCCTGTCTGTCACCAATGGTGAAAGTCACTTTTTAAGATAACATTTCTTCCCCATTCTGACATTCGGTCTGAAATACAGCTGAATCTCTTGGCCATGTCTGCAGGCTTTTATGCATTTCGTTTCTGCCACATGATTGGCTGATTCAGTATTTGCATTAACAAGCTGGTGTACTGGTCTACGTAATAAAGTGCTCACTCGCTGTATATACCATCATATTTTCCAAAAGCTCCATATATTTGCAATATACTGCAGTATGACCATTTGTATAAAATCTCAAGTATTCAATGAATAGTGGTGTCAAAGCTTTTACATTTAAACTATCAAACTAATTTAATTATACAAGCCAAATGCATGCTCTGGTGACTGGGTTAATTGCTGAGCTGGATTCAGTGGGATCTGTATTCAGTGATGCACATAATGAAATGAGTTTTCAAACAACACAATATTCAGCCCTAAAGATTATCCCTGTCACAATAGCTTGAGGTCCAATGTCTATGAAGCTACCAATGCCACGTTGTTTCACAGTTTAATAAAAAAAAAATTGCATTGTCCTTTGGGAGACTGCTGGACCCAGTGCTAACATAGCAGGGCCGATTTCAGAAATCACCCAGAATCTTGTGTTAGAGGCAAATATTTATTGTGGGGAAAAATAGTTGATAGTTGCATTTCCTCATACTCAAAGTGCTTTGACACCTAGACGAATAGAAATAGCTCTGTTTTTCAGCATTGTATTTCATTGAGAATTAAGCATAGTTGAAGGGGACCATTTTTGATTGAATGGACGAACGCTTTTGTCTCTGCCTTGGGATTTGCCAAAATAAAACCACACACAAGAATGACTTTTTTCAACAGTTATTTGGCAAAACTTACTTATTATGTCACCCCCAGTGGTAAAATGAAGTTTTTTGGTATGTACTCAGGAAGGCATACTGGGTCTATGTACGAAGCTTGGCAACTTCGCCACCGATTTCGTTTGGCTATGACGGACGAACGCTTTCAAAGAAAAAAAATCCAAACTTTTGTGAGGCTTGGTCTGAACATCATCAAAATTTGGTGAAGAATTTTTTTTTTTGTTAGAAAATCCAATATGGCAGAAATTGACGTCAATGATCTGCATGGTCAAAGGAATCGGAATCCAACAGTACCTCATTTTTGGTATGGCTGAAAATTTACATGCAAAAACGCTCTCGATGTGGACACATGAATCTTTGTGAAAAGAATCCTTGGACTTTTCCAAATCAGTGTGCAAAATTTCAAAAGATGTTACCATACGGTTCTAGGGGCTGCCATAGACACTCTAGCCAGAAGAAAAAGACGAGGATGAATAATAAGAAAAGGTAGAAAACACACTGTGCCTATGCAGCTTTGCTGCTTAGCCCCCAATTTGCAGAGCAGCAAGAATCTGTATCATCACACTTGCAGTAAGTCTGTCACTGAGGGTCACCGGGTAAGTCTTAAAACAACAGTTACTAGATACAATCCTTGTAGGCCATGGGTAATGTCATCCCGCTGGCATGCAAAGTCAGCGTAAGTATTCGGTGTTATTATATTTCATTGATCTGCTATTGTTGGAAGGATCATAAAATCATAAAACCAAGTTGTATCAAGATGTCTTGCCTTCTGTGTCCTGATTCTAAAATATGCCTGTGACATCATTATGTATCACTTCTGCATTGTGAGTGGGTGTGGCTGCCTCGTTGTTGTTTTGTTCCAAGATGGGAGTCAGGTCAGGATATAGGGAACATTTGTATTTTTATTGGCATGTTGATCTGACAATATTATTGGTGGTCAGATCAGTTTACCTTTAAATTCATTTTTATTTATTTATAGAAGACAGACACTTTAACAATTAGGGACAATTAGTGTAAAAACTATGCTTGTGGTGAGATTTCCACATTCTACCCAATAATAACATTTGGGTGAAGTTCCCCTTCTGTTTCCCATTTGTACACAGCCAAATAACATGTGTGCATGACTGTACTCCTATCCTCTGATTAAAATGAGACTGAAGCAAATGAGCGCTATGGCTGGAGAAATTCAATATTATCTGAATGTGAACCGTTCCGTGAATGTGAACAAGATGAGCTTAGTTAAATTTCCTTGGCTACAGAATCAAATTGCACAAACATAGTGGCCCTGTGTGTCAAATCAAGATAACTGCACAAGAATGCATTTCAGCTTGCCAATTCCAACCAACATCCCAAATACTCTGATGTTCCATGACTCGAACAATGTTTTCCAAGTCTATATTTAAGGGCAATCTCATTTAGTTTCTGTGGTGGAATGGAACACAGATTAATGTCCATAATGTGGAGGTAATGTGGAAGCTCAATGTTTTTCATTGCATTTCACTGTGTTTGATGAAGAAAATAAAAGGGGAGGAGATGTTTTGAAAAGAACCCTCCATTTATCTTGAAATCTCAAGGCACAATAACTTTTCAGGGTTTTTTTCCTGTCCGATGAGCACTGCTGTCAGGTCTCCTCACTGCATCCTTTCTGCTCCCGGCCCCAGAGATGGCCTCACAAATATCCTGAAAGGACCATGATGCATTGCTCTAATTAGGTTGTAGCCTTGAGGAAAACGACTCGTTTTCTAAGCATGGTGGCCTTTTGGCTCGCCTCGTAATTTCATCAGTGAAGCCTTATTAACCAGTGCTCTGAGGGGCTAGCTAGAAGGCTTTGGTATGTAAAGTACTCTGCGGTCATTATTCCTCGACCAGGCACTTTGTATTATTCTCAGAGACAGCATACCCCCCTCTCCTTCCACTCATGGACCTTCCCAGGTATTGGTTACTCAGCCTTATTGACGGGAATTATGGGTCATGTGGCATGCATGTACTGAACTCTGGTGTGAAACTGGAGGAGGTCTGAGGTAACAGAGGAGCTGACGGTTGAAGAGTCAGTGCACATGGCAGCTGATGATATCAGCCACTGACATGAGCATTGATGGTGAGCCAAAGAAAATCTTCTGGGCTTCAGCATCCTCAGCATATAAGAAGATTAAAGATTCTGTTATAAGAGAGATTCATTATTTTCACCAAAAATAAATAATAATTTCAAAATAATTGGGCATCTATTTCAATGATTTGATTGAACAATAAAATGTTCCAGAAACTTTCCATTGAAGTAGGCAGAGGAAAGGTCTGAATGACTTAAGTAAACAAGGCAATGAACAGAGTAGGAAGGGCTGGAAAATCTCATGTTCATTGTTCATAGAAATCTGTCCTTCCTTCCTATTGCACAACAGTAAAACAGAAAACTGCATGCTTGAAAGATTTGTGTACACTGCCAGGCTGATGGCAGTCATCCTACTAATGCAAACAGCAACTTGAGAAATTCTATATTTCAGATGGTAGTTATAGTCAATGAATGCTCAGTGACCGAGAATTACAAGATAATTTAAGATAAAAGTTTACACATTTGGAGATAAGAACAGGTTTTCGGAATGTTTGCATCTGTAACAGAATTATACAACAGCGGTGAAAGTATACCTTCATTTAAAAATGATCAAACCTGAAATTAAAATGCAAAGTAGTCAATCACTATATTCTGTATTATGCAAATTAATGCCTTGCTTTTATTGGTAATCTGCCCAAATAGTGGCAGCCTGTGACCTAAGGTACATATCTGGGACCCAGAAAGTTGGTGGTTCAAGCCCTGGCGTAACCCCACAGGATCTGCACAGCTGTTGGGCTCTTGAGCACGTTACTGAACTGCCTGCTAAAGACAAGAAAGCTTCTAAGAGGGGCAGGCCATAATCTTAATGCATAATGAGCATACAGCAGTACAGAAAATAACAAAAATAAACAACACCGCAGCTAGCATATCTGTGGGAACGGCAGACTGAGCTGGACTGGGGAGATGTTTATCAGGAGCTGAAGGCATATGCGGTACATCAAGCAGCACACTCACGACTCATGGGAACAAAACTGTGATCAGAAAAACAACTGCTTGTTTGTCTTTGTGATGTTGACAGGGCTCTACTGAGACGGCTTACATTTTTGTCTATTCCAAAATTGAGATTTTGGTGCAGCCAGGAGGACTGTAACCACATGCCAGACTGTAGCCACGCCTTTCCCAAAAACACAGTGCCAGGAAACAACAATGTGTTATGCTCAAAGATTTACGTGTACAAAACTGCCTCTCACTACTAGAGAAGCATCACACCTGAAATAGTCATTTAGACTGAGCTGACCTGAAAAATGTTGTGGTTTCTATTAGTTCAGTTTGCAGAGGGTAAAAAAAAAAACAACTGACCTGAATCTTCCGTTCTCTCATTCCTGGAATCAATTTATTTTTAAGTAGCACAATTTCACCAAATTAGCACCAAAAAATCTTAACAGAACTCGTCTCTTTAAGTTTGGACCTTATTACACCACATCCTATACACTCCCTGATCGTCATATATTAACATTTGTACACCTACACATTCACGTGATTATCTAATCAGCCAATCATGTGGCAGCAGTGCAATGCATAAAATCATGCAGATGCGGGTCAGGAGCTTCAGTTAATGTTCACATTGACCATCAGACTTGGGAAACAGTGTGATCTCAGTGATTTCAATCGTGGCATGATTGTTTGTGCCAGACGAACTGGTTTGAGTATTTCTGTAACTGCTGATCTCCTGGGATTTTCACGCACAACAGTCTCTAGAGTTTACTCAGACAGGTTCGAAAAACCAAGAAAATCCAGTGAGAGGCAGTTCTGTGGACAGAAATGTGTTCTTGATGAGAGAGGTCAACAGAGAATGGCCACACTGGTTTGAGCAGCCATAAAGGCTTTGCTAACACAGATAACCACTCTATACAGTGCTCAGCGTAAATGAGTACACCCCCTTCGAAAAGTAACATTTTAAACAATATCTCAATGAACACAAAAACAATTTCCAAAGACTAAGTTTTATTTAACATCTGTTTAACTTATAACATGAAAGTAAGGTTAATAATATAACTCAGAGAACAAAATTTTCAGTTTTACTCAAATTAGGGTGATGCAAAAATGAATACACCCCACTGAAAGTCTCTGGAGCAAAGCTAAATTTTAGACTACAAATGTCTGATTTTAACAATAATTAACCACAGGTGAGTCTAATTATTCATTACACAGGTGTCCACCAGACTGTTGACTATAAAAGGGTGTTACTTCCCTTCCCATTTCATGTTGTTAGCAATGGCACCACATGGAAGAGAAATGTTGAGAGACCTGAGAAAGAAAATAATTTCTTCACCGCAAAGGTGAAGGCTACAAGAAGATCAGCAAAGCTTTACTTATCAGTCAGAATACTGTAGCAAAAGTGTTACAAAAATTTAAAAAAGATGGAACTGCAACCATCTCACAGAGACATCCAGGCCGTCCATGGAAGTTACCACCTCGACAGCAGCCATGCTGTCGTCTGATGAGAAGGGTCGAAGAAAATCAGCATGCAAGTTCACTGCAGTTATCTAAGGAAGTAGAAAGCCAAACTGGGGTGATTATTTCTCGTGACACAATACGGCGTACACTGCAGAGGAATGGCATGCGTGGGTGCCGTCCACGAAGGAAGCCTCTCCTAAAGCCCAGGCACAAAAAAGCCCGCCTAGAGTTTGCCAGGGCCCATGCTGACAAAGATGAAGACTACTGAAACTCTATACTCTGGAGTGATGAGACCAAGATAAATGTTTTTGGAACTGATGGCTTCAAAACTGTATGGCGTCGCAAAGGTGAGGAATACAAAGAGAAATGCATGGTGCCTACAGTGAAACATGGTGGTGGCAGTGTCCTTGTGTGGGGTTGCATGAGTGCTGCTGGTGTCGGGGAGCTGCATTTCATTCATGGCATCATGAATTCACAGATGTATTGCTCTATACTGAAAGAGAAGATGCTACCATCACTCTGTGCCCTTGGTCGTCATGCACTTTTCCAACATGATAATGATCCTAAACGCACATCTAAGGCCACTGTTGGATTTCTGAAGAAGAACAGGGTGAAAGTGATTCAGTGGCCAAGTATGTCTCCTGATCTGAAACCAATTGAACACCTGTGGGGAATTCTGAAGAGACATGTTGAGCATCACTCTCCATCCAGCATCCAGTCTCTAAAAGAGATCATTCTTGAAGAATGGGAAAAGATCGATGTAGCAAAATGTTGTCAACTTGTTCATTCCATGCCTAGAAGACTTGGTGCTGTCATTAAAAATCATGGGGGCCATACAAAGTACTAGATGTAGTAGTTTTTGTTGTGGGGTGTACTCATTTTTGCATCGCCCTTATTTGAGAAACTTAAATGTGGAATCTAAGTTATAAGTTAAACAGATGTTATATTAAACTTGGTCTTGTCAACATTTTGGAAATTGTTTTTGTGTTCATTGAGATATTGTTTAAAATGTTACTTTTCAAAGGGGGTGTACTCATTTACGCTGAGCACTGTACATTACATTAATGGTGGGCAGAAAAGCATCTCAGAATGCACAATGAATCCATGGACCCTGTGGTGTCATGGTGTCGGGAATGTTGCACACTTTGGGCCCATTAATACCAAGCAATCATCGCTTGAATGCCACAGCCTATTCGAGTATTGCATCCCTTTATGGTAATGCACCTATCTAATGGCTACTTCAAACATGATAATGCACTATTTCACAAAGCAAAAGCCATCTCAAACTGGTTTCATGAATTTGACAATGAGTTCAACATTCTTCAGTGGCCTTCCCTGTCACTGGAGCAGAATTCAATATAACGGTTTTAACTGGCATTTATTGTTGGGTAGGTAGGTATATGGGGGGAGAGAAAGAGAGAGCCACACTAAGAAGTCCTGGACTGATTAATCATTCAAAATTCAGGCGTGTATGCCTACTTTACCAATACTCCTCAGACAGGAAGCCCTGCTTTACACAAACTCTGCCCCAGTGATCTGAGTGACCATGGAATGATTATTTGTGCCAGACGGCATAGTTTGAGTATATCAGAAGCTGCTTTTCTCCTAGAGTTTATAGAGAATGGTGTGAAAAAAAAGAAAAAAAAGAAAAGTGAGCAGAAGTTCTGTGGGTGAAAACACTTAATGAGAGAGGTCAGAGGTGAATGGCCAGACTGCTTGAAGCTGACAGTAACAGTAACCAGGTGTAGAGGAGCATCTCTGAGCACACAACAGGTCCTTGAAGTGGATTAAGTGAATAATCCAAAAACTTTTGCACAGGCCCTCTTTCCTTTTTTTATCATTCATAAACAGTAAAAATGTAAAATAAAAAGCAATCTTGCTTTAACATTTGCAGAAAGGTCTTATGTTTAACTCTTACCTGTACCATTTAGAGTTCAGGTTTGCTTTCGATCACATACAGATTCATTGTAACTGACATTTAAACCAGGGGCTGCCAAATTTTTGCACCCCTCTGTATACCAATTATTGCCACTTTCAGATATTGCAACTTTTTATATAGAATATGAATACACACAAGTTTAAAATATGTTATACAGTACATACAGTATTGCAATATAATACCATTTTGAGCTATTTCCGTAAGGGGCGTAAACACTGACCTGAGCATAGTTTCAGGAATTCCAGAATGCGAAGACATTACATTACATTACATTACATAATGTAATGTAAGAATGCGAAGACAGGAACAGGACTGCCCAGGTATGTTAGGCAACCTTTCTAGCTCTGTTCAAACATTTTTTAATGTTCTTGCACAACTTATGTTGTCATGGTAAGAGAACAATGTGTCCCTTTCTCTGATAAGCTGTGTCAATATCTTTTTTTTTTTTAAAGGCTGAGATTTTGTTTTTAACAGCTACATACATTCCTCAACATAGCCTCCCCTGCTGGCGTCCTGAGGTGGAGCCATTACTATGATGTAAGCAGCGGAGGGTTCTAGATATTTGGGACTGATGTTACCTCACTGTGGCATTAAGTGTGTATGATGTGTGCAGATGTTTGGTCTGATCTGTCATATAGTGACTCCTGCCTCTAAAATGTCACATCCAAGTCATTAAGAGGAAAACTTTGCATTGTTATATTACCAAATAGTCATACTCATATGCATATGTTTGGGGTGGGAGGGAAAACTACTGAAAATATCCTTAATTGCACACACACACACAAATCTGGGCCAATTGAAACCATTAAACCATACGGCAATTCCACAGTATTGTCAACCTGTAGTTATTTGCCGGCCATCTTGAAAACATTCAAAACCATTTCAGATGGTTTTCTCAATGTAAAAACTCAGATGACCAGAAATGTGTTATGATAAAATTTGATTGGGAAGTAGATCCTCAAACAATGTGCATTTCAGACATTCCATGTATCCATAATGCAATGGCGTCACATCAATAACGCTGGTATGAAGAAGACAAAGTGAATATTTTCAAGCCTCCTGCATTACATGGACATCAAACTTTCTGCGTTAGACTTCAAATTCAGTTTTTAGAAAGTGTATAGTCTCCCCAAAATACATATCTTTTTGCGTCACATCCATAACGCAAGTTATTTGTCACATTCTTTCTGGCTTAACAATAATTTTTTTTGCCCTTCCCCTCAGCCAAGTAGATGCCATGATAATATGCATTAACTTTTTTTATTATGTAAGAAGGGTAATTTTGTTTGTTGTTTTGTGTCCAAATGTCTCATCCATAACACTGGAATTACCCGTATTAAAATTGAAAGAATCAAAATACTCACTAGATGTGGTGTAAAGTGAACTATCCCTTTTATCCAGATCTGCCTCCATGGCTCCAAATTACATACTGGCTCTGGACCTGCATTGCATATAAAACAGAGCAGAAAGCTCAGTTCCCCCCCACTGCCGTTTATCCAGGATGCAGTCCTTGCTCCTGCTATGGGCTCTGCCTCTGCTGGTCACTGTGTCGGCCCAGCAAAGGTACATGCCCGAGGGGCCCTGGGTCAACCTATACAGGCAGGGCTTCAACTTCCCAGTGCCCCCACGGTCAGCTGATGGTGGCAATCAGGAGCTACTATGGTGCAGAGGAAGGATCTGACTGCCTCTGGTCTTTTGAGTGCCAGCCCACCCCCCAAGGCATCGGTGAGGTCGCCGAGTGCTGGTGGGACGACATCAACCGAGGCGGGATGGAATGGTAGGACTCCCTATCTTTCACACGCTCTCTTTCCCTATCCCCCTCTTTCTCTTAAGCTGTTGAGGAATAAAATAGAACATAAACTTACCCACACAAAGTGGAAATGTGCCTTGAAAATGACACAGAAAATAACTTAATATCATATATTGAGAGCCGAACATCTCAGTACGACACATGGCAAGACGGTTTGGGGTGGGGCAGTGGAGTATGCTAATGATAACAGTATGTGCTAGACTTGTTGCAGTGTACAGTGTTAAACCAACTCTTAATACAGTTTATATGGCTACAAACTTGATCAAAATATACTCTATCAATGTAAGATATAGTCTGTCAGAGCTGATCAACTAACCAAATGGCTGGGTAGACATGGTATATTCTGGTGAGGGTTAGCAGAGGGGAGCGTGTCTATGTTCCCACAGCTCTATGTTCCCACAGCCCTATGTTCCCACAGCTCTACGTTCAGTTGACTTCACACTCAGCAGGCTGCTTGCATGGGACCTGAAGAAATCCAGTGTATGTTTGTGCAATTTAGACACAGTACACGTTCAATTATCTATAAGTTTTTAATGAACAAGCAAACAAGCGAAATAAGAAAAAAAAAAAAACACTATTTATGCAGTTCACTTAAAACTGGAAATGGCTCTACATCAGTACTTTTCAACCTTTTATGTGCCAGGAACAGGCATCTGCAAGTGCTGTCCTTTGAGGACTATTTTGACATCTAAATATATAAAGTTCAGTTTACACGATCAATAATAAACATTTAATTTTGAAAAAATATTAAATCTTAGAAATGTGGGAACATAGGGCTGTGGGAACATAGGGATGACCCCTCAAGGAAAGTAGGAAAAAGGATACTAAGAACCTGGACCTTTCCCTTTCTTGTTAGCAGCAGATGTTAATTGCAGTTGGTAACTGGTGCTCTGCAACTTACAGGTGATCCAGAACATTTATTTAAATGTGTATTTCTATATTATATGCATATCAAAGAGTTTGGGGTATTTACTGACTATGCTGTTCTATCTTTCCTGACTCAATATTTCTATTTGAAATATGAACTGTGAATGAGATGTATGAAAGGGGCACACAAATGCAATATGTCGAATTGTAATGAGACACATGTTAGCCACTTATTTGTTCTTTGACACCAGTTTCTGACCTTGCTTGGGAGAAAACTAGATGTAGATTGTTAATTTGTAACAAGATGTGTATTGTTATTTGAGATTCACTGAATTTATAAAATGCCCCTCACACTTGCCCACAGTTGTGTCTTAATCAGGTCAAATGTTCCATATTGTGAGATGATCCTTGAAACTAAACACTCACCTTTGCTTCAGAAACAATTTGGACTATGAGAGTAATAAAGCTCACAATGTTACAACTGGGAAATTAATGAATCATGGAAATTAGAAAATGACTCCAATCTTATGGAGAGTTGAGGTGAATTATTATAATATAAGCATTTCAATTCATAGAACTAGAACATTTTGAATTAGTAACTTTTTATTAAATGACATGGGATTAGGTTAGGTATAAATATAGTATAACTTACATGTAGCAGGTCCATCTTTGTCGTCAAGAGTCTAATTACTTTCAGTCTCTGTTAACCCCAAAGAGGATACCCTTATACAGACCATCCACTCTTTTGCATACAAAACAGAAATGCAGACTCATGCTTGTTGGAAGATGAAATACTATTGTTTTAAGAAACTGGTTACCTTGAGGTTCAGGAAATGCATTCTTTCAAACAAGAATTTGCCAAAGCAGCTCAACTTTGAAGGCCAACACAGTTCTCCTCTCTGTGTATGAACTTTTTAGATTGTTTTGCCTCAGACTGAAACTGTCATAATTGTCATAACTTTTATGGCACATGCTTTGCAAATATTTCATCTTTGTCAAGGCCCATTTTTGCAGCCAAACTGCAGCATTCAAACAAAACAATGATGTGGACTACCTGCCAAACTACCTGACTGCTTTGAGCAGATAACATCAAAGCATACATAACAACACATAACTAGCAAGAGCATTTGCAAAACAAAACCTTTCATCTAGAAATAATATTCATATGCAGTATGCATCTGGATAAGAATTCATTTCCTAGTTAAAAGGTTCTGCATGCAGATAGTACAATTTTGAGACATCAAGTTTCCAAATTTTCCCGTTCCATATCATAGCATTGTTTTGACTTGCATCTGTGCTAATTTAATGCATTTTAATTGTATGATGTTTTAGACAATTATATTATTGTATTATTGTATTATCCACTCACTGTACACCTACTTAGTCATGCAATTATCTCATCAGCCTATCGTGTGGCAGCAGTGCAATGCATAAAACCATGCAGATACAGGTCAGGAGCTTCCGTTAATGTTCACATCAACCATCAGACTGGGGAGAAAATGTGATCTCAGTGATTTCAACCGTGGCATGATAGTTGGTGCCAGATGGGCTGATTTGAGTATTTCTCTAACTGCTGATCTCTTGGGATTTTCACACACAAGAGTTTATTCAGAATGGTACGAAAATGGTGAGCGGCAATTTTTCAAATGGAAATGCCTTGTTGATGAGAGAGGTCAACGGAGAATGGGCAGACTGGTTTGACCTTAAGAAAAGGCTACAGTAACTCAGATAACCACTCTGTACAATTGTGGTGAGCAGGAAAGCATCTCAGAATGCACAACATGTCGAACCTTGAGGCGGATGGGCCACAACAGCAAAAGAATATGTACGGGTCCTCGCACAGGCTCCAAAATATGTAGGGGTCCTCGCACAGGGCTCCAAATTATGTAGGGTCCTCGCACAGGCCGCCAAATAACGTAGGGATTTTACTCTCTACGAAACCGGGGCGCCAGTTATGTAGCAGTATAACTGCAAAAAGTAATCAGTCTCATGAAATTACTGTTATCAGAAATATCCAACCACGAATTTAGTATTTCAATTAATAATGAAAATAACCAATATTAATGATTGAACACACCGATAACCTGAAGGTTGGAAGTTTAATTAAATATATTTATTAAACAACGTACAAACACAGAACAGATAAACTAACGGGAATTAGTAGGGGAAGTTAGGGTGTGTGTGTGCGTGTGTGTGCGTGTGTGTGCGCGCGAGCAAGCGCGCGTGTCGCTTGAACAAAGGAAAGGTAAAGTGGGAGTAGCTAGCTTGGGTAAGCTAGAGTTCTGGGTGTGGTAATGAGTTAGAGTTAGCTGAGAGAAGGGACTACTCGCGTAGTTTTACTCTATATATGCGCAAAAGACGGCAAATCAATTCACGTACATATATATGTAGCTAACCAAACACATTACAATGGTAGGATGGTAAATATTTAAACACAGATTCACAAAAACAGTTAGACTAAACTAAACACTGGCTATGCCTGAATGTTTGTTGTCTTACTGAGTCCATACGCATTGCTGGATCCAAAAGACGTGCTGTCCTTGTAGAAGCGGCGATGGTAATGTGAATGTACTGGAGAGGTGCACAGGCTGGGGCGTCTTAGCCGCACATTGTTGTCTGGTCCACTCGGTTGCTGGAAGGATGTTCGCTTCAGTTGTTCTTTGGTGAGCTTTGCAGGGGTAAACTGATGGAGCGTTCCGCGTACACCAGTTTCCACTCGCTATAGGCCACAAAGTTACCGCGAGGTAACTGGGTGTGTCCGTAGGCCTGGTAGTGCGCTGTGCAGCATTCAGCCTCTGTCCGAGTCTCGGAGCAGATGAGCTGAAGCGAATGGCTAAAAAGGGTGCGTCGAAGAGAAGAAGCAGAAGAAGCAGAAGAGACAGAAGAAGCAGAAGAGACAGAAAAAGCAGAAGAGAGATCCCAAGAACGTGTCTTGCTCTTATACGGGAAAGTTTATTGCTCCTGCCATTACGGGATTGGCTGAACCAAGTTAGACGTCATTCGTGGTGGACGTCGCAGAATTTTCCTGTGGGAATGTGGAAGTTGTAGTCCCTACAACCATGTCAGGTTCCTCTTCTGTCAGCCAAGAACAGAAAGCTGAGGCTGCAGTGGGCACAGGCTCACCAAACCAAGTTGAATAGTTGAACAACAGAAAAGTGTAGCCTGGTCTGATAAATCTTGATTTCTGCTGAGGCATAGATGGTAGGGTCAGAATTTGGCACCAACAGCATGAATCCATGGACCCAACCTGCCTAGTGTCAACAGTCCAGACTGGTGGTGATGTAATGGTATGGGGAATGTTTTCTTGGCACACTTTGGGCCCATTAATACCAATCAATCATCACTTGAATGCCACAGCCTATTTGAGTATTGTTGCTGAGCATGTGCATCCCTTCATGGCCACAATGTACCCATCTTCTAATGGCTGCTTCCAGCATGATAATGCACCATGTCACAAAGCAAAAGTCGCCTCGAACTGGTTTCATGAACATAACAATGAGTTCAGTGTTCTTCAATGGCCATCCTAGTCACCGGATCTGAATCTAATAGAACACCTTTGGGATGTAGTAGAACAGGAGATTCGCAGCATGAAAGTGCAGCAGACAAATCTGCAGAAATTGTGTGATGTAATCATGTCATGAAACATAATCTCAAAGGAATGTTTTCAACATCATGTGGAATCCATGCCATGAAGAATTGAGGCTGCTTTGAGAGCAAAGGGATTTGTATAGTGTTCCTAATAAAGTGCTCAGTGAGTGTATGGTTAAAGACAATTTCATCTCAAGTATGCATTTTTGATAGAAATGTGAGACAGATTCTTATAATTCTAAAGTCTCAATGTCAGTCATTTCGAACACTATAGCAGGGCATGTCATAAGCACTCAGCCAGAAGCCCTGCAGCATGATGTATAATTGGCTGTGATGTCGCCCCAGGAGGAGGATTCAGGGTGTATCACATCACACAGCAATCCTCACTGATCAGTTACGTGCCAACAGTCTGCTGGCTCAAGCTGTGCATGGAGCATCTGAACAGGCCTGGGTCAATTATTTTGGATTCAAATACTTTTCTACACTTTACTGAGCTTGTCTTGTGTATTGGAACCTATGAAATACTCTCCAAAAGTGCAAACTTCAGGTCCTCTTGGTTGGCTCAATTGCACCAGGCAGGATCAATGACAGAAAAGTATTTGAATCCAGAACAATGCTGTAATTGACCCAGGTCTGGTCCGAAATGTATCGAAGCACAGCTTATGGACCAAAAAGAGGCAGCAGCTGACATCACAAGTTTGGGAGGAGAGCTTTTCTGTGCTCTCCCTAGGTGATGGCGGAGGTTGCGATGATGAACATGTATTCCAAACTGTGATAAAAATGGGAAAACTGGGGCTAGCCTTACTAGCATGAATAAGATGCATCCATGTGAACATTCCCATGCATAGGTGGGGCCATTTGCAGATACGCAGGAAGAACAGAAATATGTTTGTAAAGGCCAGTTTATAGACCAGTGACAGAGCATCGCTGCATCCGACAACGTGCAATGGATTTTGCTGGTCGCAGTGACATTTGGGTTATACTCTGGCCAACGGGAGTGGGTTTATACCTTTCTGCTAAGGACAAAAAGTACAGTCTATGTCGGGTGAGAATAGAACCTGAATGTACATTCAGCAATTTCAGTCCAGTGACACTGTCGCTGAACTATAAACTGGCCTTAAATGTGAATATTGATTACACCAATGAAGATTAAGTTGGTAGATAAATTACATTCAATTCACAAAAACCATGCTTGTTCCCACAGCAGACGTTCTGACGGTCAATTTGCATGTTTTGCAAATTGGTATGACAGCGGTCCACTGGTTTGACCAGCTCAAGCTATGTTTTGAAACCGCTGATAGCTGTTAATTTCAAGCTGGTCATAGCTAGATTTTACAGCAGGTAAGACAATATTGGAGATAGCTGCTGTTTGGTCCTGCCAGAAGCAGACCGCTGTGGTCCTCGTCTGGCGGCTGCCTCCAACTGTCATCTGATAGGTGCTTGCTTGCTGGGTGTGCACATTGTAACTGTGCCCTGACTTTGCCCGACCAGTGCCGGCAGTTTTCAAAGGCCCTTCTCCCCAAAGAGAAGTTGCTTTTATGAATGCTGCTTTGAATTATTTTCATGCAGGACAGTGATTCAGTCATCAAAGGACAAACACAGGGGGGACACAAATCCAAACAAGGTGCTTATTAAGTACTAATTAGACCCCTACTGAACACCTGGCATGGACTAGCAACAGTCCCATGTAAGCGGCATTGTTCCTAATTGAACTGACCTACAGCTTGTCTAATCCATTTGGTCTTGAGGCCCTGCTGAAAAAAACACAATATTGGTTTTTGAAACAGCTGGTAGCAGGTTGACCAGTTCAGACCAGCTCCTAGCTCTACATAGTTTATCTGGTTGACCAATTTAGACCAGCTAGACCAGCTTATGACCAGCATGACCCAATTTGGATTATTATTATTGTTTGTAATGCTATTTCAGAGTTTAATGGGGGTCGCTATGTTTTTATGCTAAAAATAAATAACAATAATAAATTAAGTCCGCCATCTTTTCTTGCCTCTGTATTTTCAACACTCTCAATGATCCTCACATAGTCAGTAGCATCACATACATTCTTTCATCTGAGAGTGCTGCTTTATAATGTATAGTCATAATGATGCAGCTTTTAGCTGAGAATGAATCTCAAGGTATAAGGCCACACAAGAACAACTATTCATGGGTATACCTTCAAGAGCAGTTGGTCTTTCACAAGAAAACGTTGTTCCTTTCAAAATATATTTGACCTGCAACCTGTCCATAGTGAGTTGGACGCAGCCAAAAACACCCTATGCAGTTGTTTAGGGCCACAAACATCTCTGGGCCACACAATTCAAGATTCAAGTTTTAAATATTATTTTTTTTTTGGAAAAACTTCACACAGGGTCCTGGAAGCATTGTACCCCATCTTTTCTGGCTTTTGTCAAGCGTCTTTCCTGTGCTTCCTGCAACATTTCCATTCATGTGTCTGATCAGTAAAATCCAGACCAGAGCACTTCTCTGACTGCAATAACCAGGATTTGTCCTTTTATGTACACTTCTTTCAACAATGTTACCTTCTCTTGAGGAGGGTATTTGGCTTGAGATAGAAAATATTCTGAGCATAAGTTCTGGCATCAGCTAGTGATATAATCAAAACTCCTAATGCATTTAGCTTGCAGTTGGCACAATGCTATACAAGTACAATGGCAAAAATGTGAGCATTTATAAGACAGATTTTCTGCCAATAGTGACAGTTTACATATGATATATTACTGCAATGTTGTAATATATTTTATTACATATATTGCAGTAAGGTCAATTCCCATAAAGGGTGGGTCTGCCTGCATTCCTGTGGTGACTCTTATCTGCTGGGTTCTTCCCAGTCAATTTGGCTTGTGGGATTTTCCACTGGGCTAATTCAGCTCAGGATAAACCATTCTTATCCACACACAAATATCAGCTGTTGAGCCGTGGTGGTGCACAGCTAAAGTAACGGACATTGATGCAGGCATCAGTTCGTTACAGTTGCACACCGAGGACTGGGGGTCGGCCGGCTCACACATAATTGGCTCGCCGCTCCAAGGGAGGGACCCCGCAGGGGTTATTAGGATCGGCGCGTACAACAGCGTCCCAGTCGCCTTGGAATCACGGTCACAGCCTCACAGATGATACGGCTTGAAGAAGGTGTGTCGTTCTCAGGATCGCTAGATCCATTCAGGACAGGGTCGTAACCAGTGTATCCCCACCAACACAAATAAGTTGAAATACAATTGTACAATTGGCTACAAATTCGGAGAAAAAGGGAAAAATTTGAAACAAATTATAAAAAATAAAAAATAAAAATTGTATATATATAATCAACTCTGTGGTGGATGTTTGCCAGAGTAGAATTCTGAGCCTTTATCAGTGCATTTATCTCATGTTAATTTTAATCCGTAGAAATGAGCCTAGCAGGCACTGCTACCACCAAGAAAGGTCACTGTCAGAGGAGTAGAATCGAAAGAAAGAATTACCAGGTGCTGAAAGCTGAGACGAGGGGTTTTTTTTCTGGGGTTGTACTCTCAACATGAGAAAAAAGAGAAACAGTGATCCTTCTCAAATCTTGATGCTTGACCTTGACATCCTGAAAAAATGGAAAACATGAGCTGCTCAGTGAATCGAAGGAATGCTGAGGGAAGTGGGTTTAATTTTACAGTATCTATGTTCAGGTAAGGAGAAGGAACTTGTCTACAGGGTACAGACAGATGATAAGAATGAGGATTATCAATACCAAGGATGACTCAGCATAAATAAATATTTCACTTTAAAGTGGTACCACTGTGATTTTCGCAAAATGTTAGGTTCCTTTTGCTATAACAAAGTTGTGGAATCTAAAACTTGTTATTCAGGGGTGGATTTCAGGAAATGTTTATGATTAAGTAATGCTTTTGCAAACTGGAAAACTGCAGAAAAGCCATGTTCATTCAGCTCCTCTTCGACATCTAATTTGAGAACAGAGCAAGGGTTTACTAATTCCATAATCTACTTCTATTGCCAGAGTTCCTGAAGTATGAAGTATTTGATATATCAGGTTCAAGGTCAGAGAAAATAGGGTTTACAACATAAGAATGACACTGACATGAAGTCACCTTATTCTACAGAGCGGAGCTCTGCCAAGCATAGCATACAATGGTACAATTGACGTTCTTTTGGCTCTGTACTCCAGGACATTTGAATTGAAATAAAACAATGAACATTAGGTTAAAATGCCTGTCACTTTTAAGTTGAGGGTATGTACATCCAAATTGGGTAATCCGCGTACTAATTAAATCTCTTTATATACATAACCCACTATTTTAGTGGACCAAAATGAATTGGGCAGTTGGCTTCTCAGCTATTTCTGATTAGTTATGCTGGCTGTACACTGTGCGATATCGACCATCTTTTACGATTGGTACATGTCAAATTGGTTTTCAGGGAACTAAATCCTAATTTACCATTCAGCCATAGGGAACTTCAAAAGACCAGGCCTGGTCTAAAGATAAGAAACAGAGAGACAGAACTGGGGAGTTGGCTGTGTGTGTTTCTGCGTGTGTGTGTGTGTGTGTGTGTGTGCATGACTCTCAATGGGGGTGGCCTGGTGGACCTCATGCTGACATCTTGCTTTAAAACCCCAAACTTTGCGACAGACCTGGCTTTTTACTTTTGGTCTGAATTGGAAGTTAACATCTAAGTCCTGCACCTCGGTCTGGCATTCTTTTTTCATCACTGGTCTTTTGGAATGTTTGACTGTCTTCAGCTTCTTGAGCGTTTTGGGAGGAAACTAAATAAATGTCTTGATTTTCACCTGGTTTCAATTTGTACATATTGATTTAAGCGAGGGTGCTGACGGTTAAAACTGCTGGATTCAGGAATGCATTTTTATTAATCCTCACTTCCCCAACATGGTTGTGATGAAGCCCCGTCATTCATTGTTGCCACACTGTGCGATAAGATCCAAGAATTCTACAAAAAGAGCAGATTCCATATTATGATTACAATGACTATGTCACCTTGAATCCACGTGCAGAATTTGAGAATAGTGGAGCAAAAAGCTTTTTTTGCTGTTGCGACTTATGCAGGCTGTTTGTTTCAGTTGCTGTTGCTGTTCGGAACATCGTGAGTAGTTGTTCAGAACATTGTGAGCTAACACGGTTTTCAGAACACAGGGAAGTTGTGTAGTTATTTGTAGTTTTCTCTGTAATTATTGCTCCAATTCACAAGTGTGTTAGTGTCTGGGGTAGCCAATAAGCAACCATAATCATAAACCACATTGCTCAGGAGAAAAACTACTACTGAACAGATATACAATTCTTGTGGAAGTTTACATTGTTACTAACAGGTGTCTCAGCTTTGGCTATTTATTTGGGATGTGAAATGGTTTGAGACCATAAGCAAACACAATGCCATTTTAAGGGTGCACTTAATTAGCCTAGTCTACTTTATCCACATGCAAGTAATATTTTAGTATCGAAGGTGACACTAGAAATAGTGACTGAATGAATACATGTTAAAGCAATGTGTTTATCGTGGTTAGACTGCTACATGTATCGTTTACAATGAGTCATGTATTGTATTACAATGCTCCTATTGGTTGTTCATTAGACGTCCATTGTCTGTGGTTGTAGCAGCTGTCACATTGCACAATCTTTGCCTGAAAAATCTAACACTGCCAGTATTCCGTCAAAGGCCATGATTCACAAAATCACACTGAATAAGTCACACTGAGAGAGCCAAAACAGCCAATTTTGGTTTACAACTAAAGATTATTCTACAATTTGGAAATTTGCAGAATCTGAAAACTGCAGAATCATGGCAAAAATTGCACAGTGTATCGCTTCCTTCGTGCAGCTATAAGAAAGCTTTCAGTATCTAGTCTTGATTCTAAGCTTTTGCTTGCTTTTGGAGTCTGTTATTGGTCAACATGAGGACCAGAGTCAATGAATTTCAAGGAAGCCATTATGAGAAATAACAGTCAGAAAGACAGAAAGACAGTCTGAGATATAGTCTAAACAATAGGCTTACCAAAATGAATTAGCATCATGAAGAAGAGAATAGAGCTTATTATAGGATGCATTATTGCATCAAAAACATCTTCTGAATGGTTAACACTGTGCTCTTTTGCAGGCCATCCACATGCTCCACCAATGGCCTTGTGGCAGGGATTCAGAGCCAGTATTTCCCTGGGCTTCTGGACCGTGAATGGCAATTCTACTGCTGCCGATACAGCCGCAGGTGCCCATATTCCTGCTGGTAAGCCACTGATCCTTTGTTTACTACATATCTTTGAATGATAATATTGTGATAGGACAGTGTGATAGAGCGGAGCCCTTTCACACAGAATCCAAACCAATCATGTTGGTAGCATGTAGTGACTTATCTTCTTCACCTACCAGTATGTGAGTATATGTATCAGAATCCACAGTGATTCAAAGCTCTCTGGCAGGAAGACCAATGATGTTCCACAACACTTCAGAGAAGAGGGGGAGATGGTCATTCCGAGTTATGGCTACTTCATCAGAGGGGCTCAAACCACCTTCAGCGGAGTTCTCAGGTTAGCAATCCATCTCATGGCTGGGTTGGTAAATACATGTACCGGAGCTATGCTTACATCTCTCTGCATGCAGTGACATAATTTATGATAGAGACCAGTTAGATTACTTTCAGTTTCACATGGATATGCCTCCCCTCTAAATTTGTGCCTTTGATAGATGTTGAAGTTTTTTTAAACCCAAGAGCACACCAAAAAATAAAGTGTTGCAGTTTATTTGCTCTCAGGTGCATTTGATTTGTGGGATGCTTCACAGCTACTGAAAAAGCAATCTGCATTAATCCATTCTTATTCCAGGAAGTAATATGATGGGGGCATACACAAAGGATGAGTATGAGGTGATAACATAATTAGTGATTTACTATCTGAACCAGCTACCAGACAAGGACAGCGCTCATGAACAGATGCAAATGCCCCACAGTTTGACAGAATTTGTATTGTGGAAGCAAGTTAGATGAAAAACCTCAATGACAAATGCACCAGTTAGGCAGCTGCCTCTGTAGAGATCAAGTCAATGATCAAGTCAATCTCTCACAAATGGAACTGCCTACAAAAGCAGGGTCTACGTCATGTTGGTGAGGGATCTGGCAACAAGATCACCTATTTACCTGAGAAATTACCTGGTTTGGTTTTACTGTATGTTAGTTAGTTAGTCTAAATGTCTACCTATTTCTAACAGATGTCAAACTATCTAGTTAGCTGTTAATGTATGTGTTTCATCTCTTTTTTGAGATAGTTAGCTAGCAAATGAAAGCAATAACACTGTGAGCCAACTAGCTCAGTCGCTACTAAATTCATAATCTAGCCATGTACGTAATACAAGAAAATAAGCTTAGCAACACTTGCTCTTATATGCTATTCATTATAAATCCCGACTGTGTATATTTTAACACAAATTCTTCTTTCCTATCATTTAGTTTCATGCTATTTATACAGGAAGTGGGAGTTCTACTTCCTTATAAATCAGAACTTTGGTTGAATTGAACCATGGATGTGTGTATCGTGGAATTTGGATGGCATAATCTTTATGCATCTAAGTAGTCGCTGTTATCCTAGCAGTATATGATAATAAATAAACAGTGCAATCCGTAAGTATTTGAACAGTGATACAATTTCTGTTAATTTGGCGTTGTACTCCGGCACATTGGATTGGGATTACATCCCTTTTTATACATAGTCCCCTGTTTAGTCCCTTATTGGCGTTTGTTGACAGAGTTGTGCTAATTACAGTCAAGGAAGTCATTATGAGGCTGAGACACAAGGAAAAAGGACAGTGAGTGACATGAGTTTGGAGGCATGTCATTGAGCAGATAAGATGCTTCTGCATACTTCATATTTAATTCTGCTGCTGCTATCAGCAGTTACATTATCAATGAATGCAAGTGAGCCAGCACCAATGACAGCCATATATGCACAATATGCATGTGTTTGAACTAGTCTATGAGCATTTGAATTGTAGAATGTATTACTGTGTTATTTATGTTTATACATTATTATTATTAATTAATTTATGAATTTATTTATTCATTCAAGCATACATATTGTCTGTGTTGCAGAGATCGACAGTGGAAGTACATCTTATGCAGAATGATTGATTTTGATTGTAAATTTGAAAGTTTCTAAAGGGCAGTTGATTCATTTGGAATATCTTTCATAATACTGGGGTCAATCTAAGGTCACCTACTCTGCATGCCTCACAGTAGAAGAAACCCACCCTCTTCTCCTCCAGCCCTCCAAAATGAGTGACACCTCCTTCTGCTCAGAAAGGATACAAATTTGACCTTTCATATATTGTCTGAAAATAGGATTTGTGCATAGATTCTACTTTATTTACTTTTACATTATTTCTTTCTTTTGATTCAGCAAAGCAGTATTAAAACAAGAATGCTAAACCAGTCACAGATACGTGAAGTATTGTAATCTTTTTTTCTATTAATTTGTTTTATTTTCCAAAATGAGTTGTATTGAAAAGCATATCCACGCATTGACATGCAATAAAGCTATGTTACAAAGTAAGTGTAGATGTCTGGGTCTAGGCCTTAGTAATCATCTTTTTTAAAAGTAAGAAAGAATAATCCAAAAGGGTTCCCAAACTTTTTCAGAGGGCCGTTTTCCTTTTTTATAATTTATAAACAGTAAAAAATAAATAAAAGGCAATCTTGCTTTAAAATTTGCAATGCGTAATCACTAAATAAATATTTAAATCGTGTTCATTATCAAATGTCATGCAAGGTTAACCACTTTTCCACCAAGGTGAACAAGTTATGCATTACTAATTTACGATTTTATTCATCCGAATACTTCTAAAGTATCCAACTGCAGTGGCTGTCTTGTATTACCAACCATGGGTTCCTCTAAACAGATGTCCACGGATTTCAGAATGAAGATGGTTAATTTCCACTAAGACAGAAAAGGCTATAAAAACTCTCTCGATGTTTCAAACAACCTATTTCCACTGTCAGAAATATTATTAGAAAACGGAAGTTAAATGGAACAGTTGAAGTCAGTGTAAGGTCTGGAAGAAATGCAAAAGAGCTGCAAACACAACTTCAACAATACACAGAATACACAGAACAACATTATGCCTCAAATGCCCCTGACAAAACAGGAGTATTTATACATTTGCAAAAAGTGCACACAAACAACCATGCGGGGTGTCAAACACAGAAACCCTTGGGCACTGAAAGTGGCAGAGCTCTCCAACTGAGTGGGATGACCTCCAAACACTGCAACACCAACAACAAACATAGATTAATATTGACACAGCTACAAAACGCTTCAAGGCTCTACTGCCAGTGCGGAAGACCTAAGGGGAAGGGAGATAAATATGCGAACAGCTACGAACATCTCCTGTATAGAACTCCGGGCTATCGGAGATTAACAACGCGCCTGCCAGGTTGAGCAAGCTCTAAACTTGCGTATTTAAACTAGTGTTACAAATAAAACAGACCTGCGCCAAGAAGGTAACAAAACGCATAAGCATCCCAGCCGGGAGAACCATGCGGAAGTAACTTAACTACAAAACCCACCACGAACACCTCCTCCTTAGATCCCCGGGTACTCATATGTGAAACGCTCTCTCATAGGGATGTTACCTTCGACCGTAGTGTGTAGCCTCAGTGCTACCCGTACAATAACTGATACTAAATTATGACGATAAACGAAAACACTATACTTTGAACAAATTGACAAAAAGAAACGCCTCCCTACAAAGAAACAAAGTGGCTGTCAGCCTTGGAAACAGCACCCATGGAAAAACAACTTACCCCAAGCCACAGGAAGTCTGAGCCAATCATCTTAATTACAAGCGGGCCTCAGCACTTCCACCATCCACCTTAAACTCAGCCTACCGTTCTTTACTTATCAAAGGCAGCAGTTAACACAAAGCAAAAAATAACCTAGGTGGACGAACAGTATCTGAGAGCAACCGTGCAGCACAGGGTGAAACAAACACAGGGTGAAGTACAAAACCCCAACACCTGGCCTACCTGGCCTAATGTCAGGCACTAACTGTCAAGTGCCTGACATTTGTGCACTAAAAATAAAAACATGAACGTGCAGATGAAGCGGACCATACACATTGCCCTAAGAAGATCACAGACTGCTGCATGTACAGCTCCCTTGACCGTTAACCCCATGGGTAAATGATACCTGTCCGTCCTCACATTAGTGCACAACAAATTAAGAAGTCTAACAGTGCTGAAGAAGTGATGAAGTATGACAAACAAGACCCGTTTAACCAAGACGCAGGACTTAAATAGAAAGGCACACAGCTGACCTTGATTGGCAATCAGACCAGACACGGCAGACAATTGGAATCAGTAGTCAGCATGAGGGTATTGTTTACCTGATGGCCAAAGTGAACTAATCATCGAATTAGCAAAAATACGACCCGTGGAATTTGGATGGCATAATCTTTATGCATCTAAGTAGTCGCTGTTATCCTAGCAGTATATGATAATAAATAAACAGTGCAATCCGTAAGTATTTGAACAGTGATACAATTTCTGTTCATTTGGTGTTGTACTCCGGCTCATTGGATTTGGATTACATCCTTTTTTATACATAGTCCCCTGTTTAGTCTCTTATTGGCGTTTGTTGACAGAGTTGTGCTAAAAAAAGCCCACCCTCTAGGGGTGCAAAAAAGGTAGTGCCTTGAAATGACTCAGCTAGCTACAGGAAGCGTTTACAAGATGTTGTAGCTGCTAAGTTACAAAGTCACAGCTCTGTAACTTAACAGAGCTGTGACAAAGTTACAAAGTAATAACTGAGTTACAAAGTAATAACTGAGAGTCTTCCCAAACTTTTGCACAGGACTTTTTTTCTTTTTCTATTATTTTGAAACTGAAAAAAATGTAAATAAAAAGTAATCTTGCTTTAAAATATGAGAAAATGTTTCATTTTTAATGTTGTACCATTTAGAGGTCAGGTTTGCTTCTGTTCACTTAGATACTAATTGTAAAAGGCTTTTTGACCAGGGGTACCCAAATTGTTGAACCCTACTGTATGAAATAAGTGGACAAATAAAGTTCATTATATTTTCAGCATCACCAAGAGCATTTAAAATGTGCCTGTTCGAGAGCGAAATACAGTATCTGAAATACAGGGTTCACTTTGTTTTGCAATGTGCACTTCTATTAATTGCTGGAAGTAAATGATTTCCTCAACTAAATCAGAGGCAGTCATAAAGATAGCCTTATAAAGGTCTTGTTGTTGGCCCTAGGCCCTATTTCATATGTCGCTAACTCAGTTAGCTCGATTAGATTGCTGATGCTTTTGGATAAAATCAGGAAGTTCTGTTTCATAAAGGGATTTCACAATTTAGCTGGGCTTGTTGCTGGGGCAACAGTGTCTTAAGCACAAACCTGAAAAAGTAGCCTACATAAAACACCTGATGAAATCAGACTGAGATAGCAGAAATGACCTCAGCTTTTGTAAGCAAGGTTCTTGTCAATGAACGATAGATAGATAACTTTTTGAATATTGATTCATTGAAATTAATCTCACAAGAGCAGTGTTGTTGGGAAACTTTTTGTGAGGAGGCAACCTATGAGATTTGTAGATTAACTACTACTGTTATTCCACACTACTCCACTGTATGTGGATTGCAGGCTGTAAAATCTGATTGTTTTGTATTTTCAACAGAAACATGGAGGAATTTACATAAATTGCATATACTGTTTACATGTGAATTTAGTATTTCCTTTTTCCTTGGGAAAAAATATTTAGCCAATCCTCTCTCTCTCTCTCAAACATACACTCTCACTCTCTCTCCCTCTCTCTCATGCTCTCAAGAGAATTATACTCACATGACTAGGGCTCTGATTAATATTTGCTGAGTCATTTTACAAATGCAATGTAAAAAATAGAATTAGAAATGCAAAATCACATAGTGTGAAACGAAAAGGTGCAGATATATTGTTGCAGGACACCGCTCCTTATTTGAATATATCAATCAAATATCAGTTGTCAACTCTGCCGTCTCTTTGTAGAGAGAACACCTGTGCATTCAAATCAAATTAAGTAAATTGTATTACATATTTCGTATTTCAGACATGATGCTGACCTTCAAATGGCATTGACTTCAGGGAAAAATCTCCAACTGGATCCGAACACAAATTCCATTACCAAACAATATAATAGACCCATTACATAGATTGCAAAGGTTATTTCGGGTCTTATTCTGAGAAAATATAAGTCTTGTTATGATTATGATTGTGATTATTATTATTAATGCTTTCTTGCTTGTTTGCTTGCTTTCCTAATATAGTATGATTCAGTTCAGGAGTAGCAGGCTTCCATTTGACCCCTAGAACAGAGATTACACAGCACACGACTGTCAGGGGGAGCCTGTGGGGGGCTGGGTGGAGCAAGGGGCCCAGGGGGCCAGCTCACTCATGCAGCTGTGGCCCTTGCCCCCCTATCAACACCCCATGCTGCCAGACACGGGAGGGTGTCCATTCCGGTTTGGACCCGTTCCCCTAGGCTAGGGGCCAGCTGCTCTCAACACAGTTTATTTATGGTGACTGCTGTCTTGTGGCACAGGGCCAAGTGTGGCTGTATGCCATGAAGGCCTCCTGGGCCTTCAGACATAGCTGGCAACTTCACTTTCAGTGAAAGACATCCCCTCCTGTGTACATGGTGAGTCTCCACAATGTATAAGAGTACAGGGGGCACCAGAGGGCAAGAGTGGCCTGAATGCCCATGAGCAAATTTCCCTTCCTGTAGCCTGCTGTTCCAGTCTTTCTTTTTTCTTTCTTTCTTCATGTAAGAAAAATATATTACCATATATTAAAAAGTGCAGTGTAATGCACTGAATGACACATTTGCATATAAGTGGACATACCAATTATGTTTTATGTATTGTCATTTTTGCTTAATATATTATTTTGGTTATATTCTGATATATCCTATTGTTATATTTTGCAATATATTTCTAGTTATTATTCAATACATATCTCAATGTAAATGACAAAATGTTGTATATGTCAAGAAGCATGTTTTTATTTAACAAATGAATCAGTGTTCTATATTGGTATCATTGGTACATTCTCTATGTTTTGTATCTACTGCATATCTGGCAGCAGCATGGTGGTTTGAGGCTCATTTGATACATTCGATCTTTGGTGACTTAAAGCCATTTAGCCAACAAATGTGTTCCATACTGTATCAGCATAATTTCTGTAGAGATCCATTCAAATGCAAAATAGTTTTAGTATCCAGACTCTGATGATGTTGATAGCTCACATCAGGAAGTCAATGCATGCAAAGCTTGTGCAACAAAATGCTAAACATGACTACTTTTATTCACATATGATTGCCGTGTCACGAAAATTATGGTGTCCTGAAATGGGGGGGGGGGGACTATAATATAAACACAGCTGTAATTTCTACATGGTGAAAAATGCCCCTTATTAAAATCTCACAATGTAGTACAGAGGCTAATAAATAAATGATGGGTCTTTGTCCCAAACATTATGGAGAGCATTGTATATGGCAGTCCCCTCCAAAAGTATTGGCACAGCAAGGTCAATTCCTTTGTTTTTGCTATACACTTCAGGTCAAAAAATGTACATGAGATGACAGATCCAAATCTCTTTTTTTTCCTGGCATTGTTATTGGTAGACAACTTATAACATATCACCTTTTGTTTCAGACCACCCAATGTTTAGGTGAGGAAAAGTATTGTGACTGACAGGTGTTTCTTGTTTCCAAGATGTGTCCTGTTACATTTACATTTAGATTTTAGTCATTTGGCAGACACTTTTAATCCAAAGCGACTTACAAGTGCATAGGTTCTTCCACAAGCTAAAGCATCACATCCATAACTAGTAAAATACATATGAAGTGCTGTTCTAAACCAAAAATAATCATTGTAATTGCAAATATTTTTAATTATTGTATTTTTTGGGGGTTAGACACGCGGGATATCGGAAAGGGGGGGGAATCAGGAGGGAGGACTAAGGTACAGGTACTGGTTAAACAATACATAGTTCTGAATGTCTACTCTTGGGTTGAGCCTTGGATTTTGCCTGTGAAGATTGCATTTGTGTTAGAAAAGATAAACCAACATGAAGACCAGAGAGCTGTCTTTGGGAGAAAAGCAAGGCATTTTAAAGCTTAGAGGGGAAATCAGTCGGAGGCATTGCACAAGCATCGGGGATAGCCTTTACAACAACTAGGAATGTCCTGAAAAAGAAAGGCTGGCATATAGGTTGACCAAGGGAAAACAACAGCAGTTGATGATAAAAACATAGTGAGAGCTGTGACGAAAATCCCCAAAACAGCAGTCATCACAAATAATCTCCACAAGGCAGGGGTCAAGGTATCTCAATCAGCTGTCCAAGAGAGCAGAAATATAAAGGCTATACCAAAAGATGCAAACCGCTTATCAGAAGTAAGAATCGGAAGGCAAGATTACAATTTGCAAAGAAGTACAGATGAGCCTCAAAGTTTTATGGACTGATGCAACCAAGATTAGCCTCTACCAAAGTGATGGAAAGGCTAAAGTGTAGAGAAAGAAGGGATCTGCTCATGATCAAAAACATACAAGCTAATCTGTGAAGCATGGTGAAGGAAGTGTCATGGCTTAGGCTTGCATGGCTGCTTCTGGAGTGGGCTGACTAATCTTTTTTGATGATGTAACTCATGGTGGTAGTAGCAGGATGAATTCAGAAGTCTACAAAAACATTATGTCTGCCAACTTACGGAGAAATGTGTTCAAACTAATTGGGAGGAACTTCATCATTCAGCAAGACAAAGACCCAGAACACAATACAGGACTTCATTATGGAGAAAAAGCGGAAGGTTTTAGACAGGCCAAGTCAATCACTAGACCATAACCCAATTGAGCATGCATTTCACAGCGGAGACTGTTGGGAAAACAACAACTGAAAGAGGCTGCATTAAAAGCCTGGAAAAGCATCACAAAAGAAGAATGCAACTGTTTTGTCAATGGGTCACAGGCTTGTAGGGGACTGTATGTATCGTGTATGTACTGTATATTTGCAGCAGTCAGCTGTGATACAGAAGAAATGTTTTCCTGGCTAGAGGATTAGACCTCATACCTCAAGTCATTTGGAGAGCTTGAGCTTGACATGTTTTCTTAATCATGTTCTGGACAGAAGCCTGGCTGAGCTACATGTGAGATTTAGGATTGATGCTATGCCCAGCAAATAAGAGCTTAAATGCAATCTTTGTAATGGATCTAATGCACTGGATATGGTGTCCGGTAATGAAAATCCTTTTTCAGTATTTTTTTTTTGAAGGTCAGCCTCCTTTCTGAAATAGTAAATGTGCAATGCACTGTAATTACTAGGGTTTGAATACATGGCTGCCAAGTTAATTTGGAGAAGGGAAGTGAACAGCCAACAAATTACATAATATTTTGGCATATGCAAATCTAGCATTTGCCAAGAAAACCCTATCCACATTTTTGTTAAGTAGTCAATCTTTTTTAAATCTGTCTGAAAGTAGTATGTTGTTGGTGATTCTAAGCAGGTTGTCACACAGGTCTAGCATTTATTGCATAGATATAGAGGGTGCTGAGTCATTGTCCCTGATGCTGGAGTAGAGGGGAGCACATTGTGCATCTGTGTGCCAAAGAAAAAAAAAGGGGGGGTGGTGGTCCCAGGGGGTCCCCTGAACAGGAGCATGTGGAAAAAAGCCCACCTGCCACCAGAGGTGGAACAAGATCCAACATGCCTGTCAGACAATTTTTGATCTGCCAAAAACAGGCCTGGCTAAATACACATATTGAGAGATTTGTGCATGGGCTGTCACAGGAAAATGCGTAATGTACAGGGATCAGGAAATTACATAAAACAGTCAAGTAATACTTGCAGTGCGCATAAGCTCAGACACACACCTTTTTTGCATAAAACAGACAAGGCTCTGGTTGCATTAGAATAATCCTTGTGTCATAGCAGTGTTTCCTAAAATCAATAAAATCAATCCTACAATCAGTAAATCAATCAGTATGAATTTCACAGTGCATTTATACTAACATTTTCACAAAGCAGTAGACAGTGTTTTTTCCCCATTTATCTGTTGCAATCCGAGAAGCCTTACAAACGTATTGCCACTTATAACCACTCAAGAAAATTTTGATGCTAGAAAAGCTAATCCAGCAAAACAGGGTTGAAACACTGATCAGAAAGATTCATTTCAATGGGAGAAAGAGGACAAGACAGAACTATTGTGTCCATAAATCTTTGGGAGTCATTGTCAGAAAGTTGAATTAAAGCAGGTGTGTTTGTTATTTATAGACGGTTTGAATGATATAGTTTCTGCGAGTGGGGGCTTGCCCTCTGAGCCAGGGCAACGATTTCAAATGAAAGAAAGCAGGAATAGGCTTGAACATAACCGACCCCACCCAGCGCAATCTGAGCACGCTCTGTGAGGCAGCTGGGAAAACAGTGGCTCATATGCTTTCCGGCGGGTGTTGGGGCGACCTTCTGAAAGGGTATTTTCTCTGAAGGATGTAAACCTCTTTAAGACATGTAGGCCGAAACATGGAAATGGGCATGGTGAAGTATACACTGTGTGTGTATGTGTGTGTGAAAGCTGACTGATGTAAAGGAAAACACAACCTTTGTGAACCCCTATAGGGAATGGGTCAGTGTAAATATTCACATCTCTTTGCAGCAATAAGGAATCTGTATAGTATTACTTTGTTGAGGGGCCTCAGTGTGTACTTTTCTAACTCCTTCAATGTGTAAAATGTCCAAAATTAAGACAGTCTATGTAGAGAAAAGGTCACTTGTAACAGTGAGGTTGCTGAGTCTCTTACATAACATGACTTTCTCCGGGTTCTTTTATCTGGTCGTTTCAGTGATGTTTCCATTTTCTTCCTGGTCTCTTTGAGTCATTCTATCCTTTCTCATAATCTCTGTACAGACACCTTGAATGGGGCGGTTCTAATTACCGGTGATAAAGGCCTGAAACTCTCATGAATTAAACCAGTCAACTGCTCTGCCCTACAGGCTGGCATTTCAATGACAAAAGACTGCAGGGATATTACAGGCTGTATGGCTATGCATGCAATTACCTGCCTGTGAACAGTAAGCCTGTTAACAGAATTACAGTATTGTTTTGGCAACATACCTAGCTGTATGTATACCGGAGGCGACACTTCTAGGACCTCTCATGGTGGAGGTGATACCATATGCAGTTTGTTTCTATAATGCTGTTGAGTGGAGAGGAATAAGTAGTGAACATAAACATGGAAACACAAGTGTAAAGTCACATACGTAATAGTGTTGGTGTTGCACTTACTGTCATTTTGATTAAACTGGCTGCTCTCACTCCAAGTTCTCTCATGTGAACTCAACTGCATATACCTGTTTTGGCTTGCACTTTGATGTGCGTATATCAGAATGCAAATCCATATGACATTCCTTATCTGATAATTCCTTTTCTCTGAAGTCATATACAGACATCATTTTAGACACTAGCTTACATTTACATTTTAGTCATTTGGCAGACGCTTTTAATCCAAAGCGACTTACAAGTGCATAGGTTCTACCACAAGTCAAAGCATCACATCCAGAACTAGAAAAATACACCTGGACTGCTGTTGTAAACATATAGTCGTCATCATAAGTGCAATTTTTTTTTTTTTTTTTTTTTTTTTTTTTGGGGGGGGGTTAGACAGGGATAGGGGTATCAGAAGGGGGGGGCGGGGTAAATCAGGAGGGGGGACTAAGGTAGAGTTTGAACAGGTGTGTTTTGAGTCTGCGTCGAAATAGGGGGAGGGATTCTGCTGTCCTGACAGTGGTAGGCAAGTCATTCCACCACTGAGGAACCAGAACGGAAAACAGGCGTGAACGTGCAGCTCGACCGCCAGGTGCCCGTAGAGAGGGAATCGTAAGGCGACCAGAGCTGGCAGACCGGAGTGGTCTAGCTGGGGAGTAGGGAGTGATCAGGGATTGTATGTAATGTGGGGCAGTCCCCTTAGCAGCCTGAAATGCCAACACTAGGGCCTTGAATCGGATGCGTGCGGCAATAGGAAGCCAGTGGAGGCCAATGAGAAGCTTATGGCTAGCTTTCCTGACTTTGAATGAGGGGTAGCTGTTGAGACTCATTTGGCAGACATTTCAGTAAACAATACAGCAACCTCAGCCGGCAGGACGCACAGTTCTGATTCAGAATGCAAAACCACCATAGGTAGTCTCACAATCGAAACATGCAGTAAATGAGTCACTAGGCCTTTACCAAGCAGTACCAGGCTAATCCTAATGCCTGCCTTATTTTCTGCAGAGCTCTGAAAGGGTTCTGGTCATGAAGGTGCCAGGTGCCATTAAAGGTGCAGCAAATGTAGATGTTTTTAGCTTCTGCGCGTCAGCATATATGTGAGGCCAATCTTTCCTGTCGACCTTGGCAGGGAGAGAGAGTGCAGGGCATTCAGGCATGAAAGCACACTCTGTACTGCACTGTGCTGCACTGTGCTGCACTCATATAAGTGTCAGCAGAAAGAAGATAATATAAGGATGAAGACATCAGCCAATCAGGTTATAAAATATCATAATCATATTATCTACTATGGTAGTGACAGTTATGGCCAGAATTAGGTTTTTAATGTAGCTTCTGCTAAATTCATACTGTGGCCTTTTTGAAGTTTGCCACAATACTATGGTGCCATAAAGCTTGTATGTAATTTATAGTAGTGATGTGCAGTTTGCATACAAACACATTTTTTAATTTTATCTCAGGGTGAACTGGGTATACTCACTGACCATAAACTGCTTGTTCCTTTTCAGTCAATAAGCAGGCAGTTAGGCAGTGTAAAATAGCTTGTTTGATGTTTTTGTGTATAGAAATAAAAAGAAAAATACAAAAGGATGGGCTTCCCTTTGTGCAGCTTCTCAGAAACCAATATGCAAATGAGTCGTTGGATGTTAAGGCCCGCCTACTGGATCTCTATGTTCTGCACTACATTGCACTGGCCGATGGTGACCTGCATTTGACTTGTTAACAGTATATAGTACATTGAAAAAATCCCTGAAATCAGTGACTGAAACTATTATTTGACTTAAACACGCCCTCAGAAGAACGAAAGGCTATCAGGCACAACAATTGAATTCCCTAACTTGAAATGTCAAAATAAAAGTAACAATTCAACATTTGTAGCAAGTAATTGCACTATCTCTATGTAATAATTTAAATAGAACCATACAACAAAGAAATATACATGCTCTTTTGCTTATATTGAAATTATAATTTTTTTATGTGCTTTTCATTGGTACATAATTTTTACTGAATTCATGACACCAGTTTTTATAAGAATTGAGTCATCGCTAAAAAAATTAAAAGCTCCCTCCCTTAAATTGTGAAAATTACTTACTTCATATTGTAGAGGTACTCCTTGAGGTTCAATCTTGCATACATCACTCCATCCTATGGATTGACATTAGTTCATTATTGTTTTTTAAAGAATTAATGAATACACAGGAAATGCACAATGTTGCCCTGAATAAAATGAGCCTTTTAACCGGATCTATATCGATACCTACATTTTATTTCAATTGACTCAGTTTTAAATATATATTTAAATGCATTTTGTCTGATCAAGTCTATCAATATGAAACAAGCTTCCTTCAGTGGCTTTTTTTTATGTTTGTCCTTGTGGCCATTCCAATATTGTATATCATGGGTTTCATGCTATAGTTCTCTATGGCCCCATGTGGACTGAAGTGAATCTATGTGTATATGTGTTCGTGTGGTGGGGGGGAGTCACGGTCATTTAAGAAGTCAATTCATTGTGGGAACTGAGAAGTGGAGAAGAACTTAAGTGGTGTTCTCTGTGATTTCAAGCTCCGTGGATATCACGCAGGGCACTGGTTCCCAGCTCTCACTGCTGGTAATGATGGGTAAGGAAACCCATGGCAGACAAAGGCACCATTATCGCTGCCTTATTATACTACATGGGCTGGCAAGTCAGGTGGAATTAATCTGGGGTCCACAATTTTCTTTTACGGCTAGCAGCTCTGACAGCTGAGTACAAAACTGGCTCTGTTGTTGACCGTTTTGGAATCATAGGTCACTGGTGTTTTCTCAAGCAGTAGTAGACTGAGTAACAGAGTGAGTACAACCTCCCCTTAACCTCTCTGGCACACCATAAAGTCTTCAGTTACCAAAAAACTGAATGGGTGAGGCCCTCTAATGCTGTCCTACTGAAACATTCATAGACACTTCAAGTAATTATTATGTAAGTGTTTTACAAGTATAAATGTACTGGTAATGCCTTATATGCAGGATTTTGGATTAAAAAAATTGTATAACCATGCTGAAATTCTGTTGGCTGTTATATGTATGGTGGGGTATTCAACTGTTGTATTCATTTAGCCCAGGGGGCAGGTACACTCTTGGCCCTTTGATCATGAGAAGAAGAGAAAATGACTCAGAAGCAGCAAGAATTTTGACTTTTTTGGTACAGTGTTAGCACACCTCCCACTAGATACAGAATAATAAGCTTTAGCGATACATATTTTTCAAAGGCATCCACTTTGTATAGAAGCACAACAAATCTTTTTGATGCACGTTTTTTATATAAAAAAGAATGTGTGAAAACATTTAGCCTGTATGCACCATTTTAGAAAATAATTTGGCTGAAAAGCTCTGATGTAACAGATATGAAAGGTCAAAAGGTTGTCTTTCTCAAGTTGGCAAGCTGACCATTTTATGTATGGATGTGATTCTCAGGCTGTGAACAGAACAGGAACCTATTCCCAGTGAAACCTAACCAAAAAACTGGAACTCACTATCTGTTCTCTCCTGCTCTGGCTCACGCTACTATGAATACCCTTTCTCTCTCTGTATACATTCTTGACTGTACACCAAGAAAGCAAGCAATTGTTCTAATTATAGCATGTGATGGATTGCAGGTCATCCTTGGCCAAGGCACTGAGTACAACTGAAGGGGAATGGGGATAAACGCTTTACTCTTTCTGAAAGCGTCTGCTGAAAACCTTCATTGCGCATCTCAGTGGCATACTTCCTATCTGTAATTTCTCCCCCCTTTTTGGTAACTGTCCAGCACCAATGTCACCTTGCTGATACAGCACTCTGTGGAATCTGCACTGATGTCTCAGTTCCGCCACCCCGGGGCTGCTGGCTGCCCCCTCCTAATGTGTTTGCCTGTCCCAGTCACGATGTCTGTCTGTACTGGTGCCCTGAATTGTGGGACGAGCTTCCCACTGTGGTCAGGACAGAAGAATCATTGGCCGTTCCACCCCTTCAATAATGTGAATAATTCAGATTTATATATTATTAGATGTTTTTCTATATCTGTATCTGTATTTGGATTTGTATCTGCATTTGTAATTGCATTACAATTTACATCCCAGTTCTAGGTTGGCATGCTTGAATTACATTTAGTGCTTGTTGCATATACAATCAATAGTCTTTTTATAGCCAGATATGGCTCTTTCTTAAAACAGAAGTAGATGCATTTATATCTCTGGATTAGATCATCTGCTAAATTACTGCAATATAATGAAACACCACAGCTCTTGTCTAGGGCTCTACCAGACCCTATAACACATAATGCAATTAGATGGGCGTGGTTCCAAAATGTAGACCAGCACCTCCTGCTTTCTGCCCTGCCCCAGTGCATTCTATGGTAGTAGAGTCCACCTTCCATAGTGATCCCACATTGATCGCACATCACATGGCAATTTCCTAATTCCTAGACTCCCACCTACATTGCTAATCCTTTGCTGTACAACAACCTAATTGCAGTGAGTTATGGACAAATAAGCTGAGGAAAGCTTTAACCTTAAACACATAACTGAAAAAATATACACTCTTACATTGGGAATACATGGGGATACATGCATTTCTGCCTTGGGAATGTATAATAATGGGATTTCAAATGGTTTGTATGACAATGATGATTATATTTTTATTTTCATAAGAAAGCTTCAGATGTTTTCAGTATATTTATTTAATATTTTAAAACAATTTTACAATTAAAAATGCCATGTTCAAAGTAAAAATGAATACAAATGACATCAACAGATAACTACCTTCAGAATAAATTTCTGTTTTTTATTGAATACATCATGAGGGATATTAGATAAATTAGAAGTTACAAGGAAGGAAAAATATGATTTGAATTAGCCAATATATGTATATTTATACTTTTATTTTTATAAATTCGGTAAGTGGATTTGCTTTTAAGGTAAAAATCTTTGTTGGCCTTAGGGGACAGTAAGGGAATTTCTCCCCTTTTTTTCCTTCCCCTTTATGCAAGGGTGGCATAGTCTAAATGTAATTATAATAACTACCAATATTTATGTCACACTTGTAGCATTTAAACAAAGATATTTCAGTCTTTCACTCAAAGACAACAGTCAATTTCAGTGTTGCTTCTACACATCTTCTCCTGTTCCTACAATCCCTGCTGTCCTGAGCTACCATTACTAAAATTTTGCCTTAGTCGTAATTTATTGCCTGGCCTGATATCTTCTCCCCTCCTGGCTGCAGCATGGACACTAGTGTCTTAAAGGACGTGTAGTTAAAGGACTGGAACCAGTTCTGAGCTATGCAATCAGCCCGCAAACTAGCCCTCCAGATGAAGAATCTGCGTTAAATGAAACATACCGCTGATGCCGTCTTGCCTCAACCTTGTGCATTTTCCACATCTATCTTTTATTTTAGGCATGCCAACTCTAAATAGATCTTATTAGATATCAAATTTAAGTCATTTAGACTGGAAGCAGGACTGTCATTGCAGGACTGTGAATGAAAAGTGGTGCAGGTTCAAAATATACTTGCACAGGGTAAATTCCATTGCAAAGGTACAAGAAAGTAAGTTAGAATAAAGCTATACATAAGAGTTTGCAAAAGAAAACAATAAAACGTATATGATATACAATATAAAAAGGACAGCACTGAGAATAATAAGGCTGAATATTGTAATATGCATGCTAAGGTTAAAAAAGAGTTAAGGTTAGCCAAAATGGTTATTTGAAAGGGAAATAGCATAAATTTCACTATGTAATCCCAAGCATTTCTTTATTTTCTGTAGTAGGAAAAGGAAAGTTAAAGAGGAGGTTAAATGCATTAAAAATAAGAAAGGAGAATGGCTGAATAGGAATAAAGATATTGCTGATGCCTTAAATGGCTACTTTGTCGAGAGTTTTACCAGGGAGTAGGTTACTAATAGGCCGGAAGGCATATTCAGTACTTAGCCGATATTAAGATAGGGGATAAATAAATACAACATAAATTACATAAACTAAAGACAAATAAGGCAGCAGGCCCTGATGGAATATTCCCAAGGCTAGATCGTTTTTAAGAGTATTGTTAGACAGTCTCTAGAAACTGGAGAAACACCGGATGACTGCAACCAAGGTAATATAATAGAAATATATGAGAAAGGTATTATATAAAATCTAGGAAACTACAGGCCTGTCAGTGCCTTGCAACACATGTAAAATACTGTAATCTATCATTTAAAACAGACTGGAATTATTTATTGAAAATAAGGGATAGCCAACATGGTTTTTGTAAGGGTAGGTCATGCCTGACAAAGCTTTTGGGATTCTTTGAGGAAGCTACCAAGTTTTAATGTTAGCAGGGCTTATAATATTGTATATTTAGATTCCAAAAGGATTTGATAAGGTACCGCATGACAAACTCATTGTCAAAATTATATGTTATGTTATGTCACAGACCTCATGGACTCCAAAAACACCTGGGAAATATTCAGCAGCCACCATTACAGTGCTTATGAGTTTATAAATGTCTTGTTTAAGTTTCTTTTCCCTCAAAATGGCGTCCCAAAACAACTTTAAATAGTTTGTACTTTATTATGGAAAAATCCCACAGGGTAACAACAGCTATACACAAATATTTGTTGTTTTCAGTAAACACAAATTTCTGTTGTTTTAGGTAGTTGTCTATGGTTCTGTTATTTATAATGACAAATATCATCCGCCAGGTAATGACTTTGCAGACCGGCTTGCAGAAGATTTTGGTATTCATGTAGGAAAGTTATTTGTAATGTGTTGCCGAAAAGAATATACAAGCATTCTGTCTTAACATACTGCAGTTGTATTGCATGCAATTACTGTCAATGACCAACATCACTCATCTACTCTAAAATTTCCCTCGGGATGAATAAAGTATCTATCTATCTATCTTTTTGCTGGACCAAAAAGTGCATTGAAATTGCTTGGCACTACATTTCTTTCCTGTTTTTTTTTCAGTTAGATAATTCATGTTTTGTGTCATACATTAACTTTAAATATGTAGTACATATATAGTTTAATGTTCCCAATTTTAGGATTTTTGTTGGCTGCATTATTCAGTTAACACAAAGTTAATTCGACAACTAAACAAATGTGTTCTATGTTCTGAGATGCCAAACACTGGATCATAACACCTCTACGAGTCTATAAAATATATATGTATATAGCATTTAATTTCAGGCATTTCCAGTTTTGGATTTCACAGCAGTCATTAAAAGCTGTGGAAAATCACTGGCCCTACCTCTGAGACAGTGCAGGCTGGGATTTATAAGATCTCATCCACATTGACCTTCATAAACTGCAGCCCTGCAGGCCAGGAGTTCCCAGTGTTCATGCTCCAGCAGCACAGGGCTATACCTATGCCTGGAACATGGAATGGATTAGCAAAGCGATTTTACTCTGCTCATAGTATGGATATAATATTTTATGAATGTGAAGACAATTTGGAAGATCTGATGGGACATTTTTAAATTGTAATAAAAAAATAAATTAAGGAGACTTCAGTCTTTGAAAAGATTTGTCTTTGAACAGTAATTTGTATATTTGTATATTCACAATTTGTATAGACTCTTTATATAATTTTCCCATATCACATTGCAATAGCTTCTGATGTTGATAATATATCTTATCCCAAAATATTCAAGGACACAATATATTACATTTCTGTCTGGGACTGTTATGGTCTATCATTGTACTATTACACCATTGCAATGCCAATGGCAAAAAAAACATTAAAAGTTGAATGTGGATAGATAAAGAGGGTCAGGATTGTGGAAGCCAAGGTGCAGGCTGAAAAGGCAGGCCTGCAGTCTGCATTGGGAAATGGCCAGCCCAGAGTATCTGCTGTCCTGATCAGTGTGGGATTCCCATTTCACTCACTCCATTGGACTCCCTTCCTCTTTAAGGTCACATTATCCCATCCCTTGCCCTTTCCAAACCCACATTCAGCTGCCAGAGCACACCGTGGGCAGCGTGTGCAGACCTGGTGTCTGGCCATTATGTGGGGTAAAAGAGACAGCCAAAATGCCTCCAGCCTTTGCCAACAGGAGCAGTGCAGGCGAGCCAGGCTGATGTCGAGGAATTGGCATAGACACAGGGTGACCGTGTCTAGTATTGGCATACCAAGCTGCAAGACGCCGTGCTCCCTTCTACTTTCAGAGAGTGATTACAACACAGGGTCCAACTCGATCCCTGAAGAGTTACCTTCCCCATTTGGTTGGCAGAACACTAGCTGTTTTCTTGAAGAGCCTGAAAGGGAGCGTGCCTATGTTCCCTCAGCCCCATGTACCCTCAGATCAGTACCTCCGCCCAGGCGTGTAGTGGTAAGTTTACCCACCTTGTGTCCCCTCATTGATTAATACAGTTGATGTGAGGTCATCACAATTTTCTCAAATTGACCCAACATAAAGACCGTGTTCAGCAGTGTTCATTTTGTTGACATTAATTAACTTTGTTGATAATTTTCATCATAGTTTTCATCATTGACATTTTTTTCACTGACAAAAACGAGAGAACTAAATAAAAACGAATTCATGATGACAAAAACTATAAAATATATTGACACTTGGGGCTTGAGGGAACATAGGGCCTAATTTGGATGGGGGAAATTTGTCATGAGCGAATATAGGGCTGAGGGTACATAGGGCAGACCCTTCCTGAAAAACTACATTCCAATTAATATTTTATTTTAATATTTTATTGCGTAAGTATCAAGTGGTGGTTTTCAAGCCATAATGGATGCACATTCTGTAAATCAATTTATGATAAAAGCATCATAAATATGGTATAAATTGTTACTGTTACAGTGGGGTGCACTCATTGTGGTGGGGGGGGGGGGGGGGGGTGTTGGGTGCTCGCCATATATTGAATGAAACCTTTTTAACAAATGGCCCTTTTCCATAATAAATACTTACATTGGTACAACTAAAAAGAAAATAAAGCAACTGCTGGGATTAGTAGTCTACAGTTTAAGACTGCATGTTCCATAATGCATCAGGACAGGTTGGCGGGTTTGCAGCCGCAATATCAGGACGAGTGTTACACTTTTTTTTGTTGAAGAAGAAATCGCTAGCTACATTGTTTGAAGTCATTTCAGAAACAAATTCCCCCAACGGATGCTGCTGCTAGCTACCAGGATGATGGCAATGCTAGCTGCCAGGATAATTGTGATGAGGTGGTGAAAACAGCCTCATGAAAGCAAAGGGGGGTGAATAATTACACGGACTGCTGTGTTGCTTCGTATTGCCAAAAAAGGCCCCAGCCAACCCAAAGCGGCGGATAAATGCTCATTCCAAGCTGGTTGGTATCATATCATCCTATCAGACAGATGTGACCAAATGTTTTGCTTTGCATGCAGGTTATTTGCATCTAGTATAACTACATTTAATGACACTGCTTTCATAGTGTGAGGGTGTGCTATTTGGCAAATTGGGTTGGCAAAAAAAATTAAAACACGTAGCAGGTGGTAAACACAGGGACACATTGAGAGCAGATGCCCTCTTTACACGTGTGCCGAATGTACGCATATACACAGCAAATTATCTCAAACTCTTGTACTGCCATTATTTGCAGGGGCACGTCTGCTTAGTTACGGTGGGGACACACTGTTCGTGGTAAAGCCGCCTGGTGCTTCGAGATGATTCACCGGCTACCCCCGCGCCGCTTGCAATCCCTACATGCCTCGCAGGGGCAGACCCCTCCTCCCATTCAATATGAATGTAGGTGGTGCCACTGCCTGGTGAAGCCGCGAACAGTGTGTCTCTACTCTCAGAAATGTTTGGGGTGTGTGCGGAACAGCAAGAGACAGCCGTGCAGACCCTCGTACAGGGGCGTGTCTTCTGATGTGACATCATTTTGGCCGGGCGGACCCTCGCAACCCTTGCGGATGCGTCAAGTGTAAATTAAGCTTAATACAGCAATGTCAGATCTCTGCCGTAGTTCTGTTCATTCTTTCCATTGTGTTTTCAAGTAGCCTATTTTAAACAACTGCTATGCAGTAGTCCTGCCAGTGTCCTGTAAAGCAACAATTCTCTCAATAATGTCAGAGCTTCAGCTGCTGCCTGGCTGCTATTAAATTAAATGAATTGTTATTTCCTTCTGTTTACAGAAAATGTGATCCGTTTCGGCATAGAGTGGCATGGTAATGGTGCTCCCCTGTGACAGAGTGCGGAAGCTGCTAACAAGAGACTACAAACCGGGCAAGCTTATACGGCTCAGCCAAAAGTGTTCTTTGTAAAATTGCTCATGCATGTATACACATCGTTTTACATAGACTGTATCACTTATTAATTAATGTTAAGGTTTACCAGATAAATATTTAATAGGGATTCCCCTGCATAAAAACTCCAGTAGCCTAGTTCCACTTCAAGTGCTGTCAGAACATTGTGAATAGGTGTTCGGAACATCGTGTGCTAACATGCTCTTCCGAACACAGGGAAGTTGAATAGTTATTTGTCGTTTTCTCTATAATTATTGGTCTAACTCACATCAACCAAACTGTTTTTCTGTCTGAGATAATCAGCAAGAAGCAATTATAATCATAAACCACATTCCTGACTAAACTAATGTAAGTCATGTTAATCAACCCCCCACGAGAGGCTGATTTACAATTTCTACACACCCCCCTGGTTACTTGTGATAGTGGCTGTGCTATGAGAGAGCATACTTTGCATGAGTCAAACTCTTCCCATGTTCCCTGGACTGAACTCAGTGTAGGGTCACTTTTTCCAGATCCTTCCAGCCAGGACACTGCTAAAGCTCCTTCTCCAGCTCAGATCTCTTGCAGCTGTTCAAGGGACCTCCTGCCCTCTTTCCTCTCTCCACGTACCCATACAGGCTCTGTCATGATGCCAGGATTTTTGGCATGTTTCACCCCCATCCACCCCTACATGGGTCATGGAAAAACAGTCAAATAAAAAATATCTATGTATACATTTAAAAATATAAACACTGCATTTATTAAATGTTCTCAAGCGTCCTTCGCAATGTCCTAGCTTAATCTAATCTGTATGCACTGGGCTTGGTCTCCTGTCCCCTGAAAGACTTTACACCAGCTCAGGACAAGATTGATGCTGTTTTTAAATAGGAACAATGCGCTCATCGTCAGCATCCGGCATAACTGGAATCAAGTGACCAGGAAACCCTACTACTACTATGGCAACTACTACTATGACTACTACTACTACTACTACTATGACTACTACTATGACTAATGATAATAGTAATAATAAATTGTTGGGTGGTAGTGTAGTATAATGGGTAGGGAAGGGGACTTTAGAGGTTGTAGGTTTAGATTTTTTGGGTGGGAAACCTGCTGTTGACACTTGACGGTAACTCTGAATTGCCTCAGTTAATTTCCAGCTGTATAACAGGATTATGCTGTATGAAAAACAAATCGGCTGAGTGAGTCACCCTGGATGGGCGTGTTTGCTGAATGCCTGTATTTATAACATGATTTACATATGTTATGTTCTGAGCACTTCCTACATGCCCAAAAGAAGAAAAAAATAAGATAAATGGCAAAAAGAAAAAAAGATATATAAAAATGCAGTTCAATTATATGATAACATGGTACATGGTACACATGTTAAAAATGAATGTAGGTGATGCAAATAAGTGGGAGGGAGGGACATCTCATTTGCAAAAAGTATTATCTAACCAATTGTGCCAGCAGTGTTCCGTGTATTGACCCGTAACAGCTGGCTTTCTGACTTTGAAAATGAGCGTAAAAAATAAACAGACAAATTCATGAGCGTCAATTATTTTCCTGCTCAATATGATTGGTTGACATTTACAGTATATGTATATGTATAGTGCATAGTGTATAGTGTATGTACAGTATGTACCTCCAAAAAGGTACCCAGATATCACAATTGAGGTGGGGCCAGAGTACACTGCAGCAAAAAAGTATTTCTCAAACTATACAGGGCAGAAGACGCTTTTCTCTGCCAAAATAATATTATTTCAAAAATGTTTAAATTATGCCATCGATAGAAATGTCATAAAGTAGCCAGGCAAACATGTTTACAGCTGAAAAATGTTAGATTAGATTGATCGAAGTAGCGATTTCGGCTTCACATACAATCTAAGGAATAAAGTGACAGTGGAGGTCCATTTTTGTTCTTCAAGGATCAAATTTCTCAAATGTACCCTGAAAGTACAGTACTGTTCTCTTTGGGTATTCCAAGCAAAAAATTGACAAATTAAGTATATAGGGTACTACCCCAGCGACAAACATTTGTACCTTCTTAGGCACTTTCCTTACCTTTATTTCTGATAGTGTATGAAGAGTGGCGCTCTTCATTTTTACTTACCCAGCTATGTGCAGACTACCTCCAGACACAAGTAATGCTAATGCTACACAGAGACTTGGCCAGCCCCAACGCTATTTTCAGACTTGTGTCCTTGGTGATTTGGTCACCAGGCGAACACTGGCGAGTCATGGCCCTCTCTTTATCCTCCATTGCACAAGTCTGTATCACAGCCACAGACTGATTAATGGCCCCCACTGCTACACTGCTTCCAACCCTGTGATCTTGCCGACGGTCCTCCTTGAATGGAGCCTCATGCCTTTCAGGTATTTTAGCCTTTCTGAAATGTTTGTGGTTAAAATGTTTATTGCAAAGCTTTCCATCAAGGCATTGGTGTGTTGAATTGAAATTGTACTTTTTAATAAGACTGAACCCCAAATAACAAAGAGACAAACAAGCAAATTTGACAAGTAAAAATTATTGGCACCCCAATCAGTTGTTTTCAGTTCTTTATGCACCCTCCCTTGGAGGATAAAATCACTAAGTCATCATCTGTAGTTTTTTAGATTAGTAATCATATTGGGGTGGGCCGTAGTTGAGTTCTTGATTCTATTGGCCTATTGACACTCCAGGACCTGTCGATGTAAAACAACCCAATAATATCAAGACTCCACCACCATATTTCACTGTAGCTACACGTCTGGATCTGGAATTGATTCTCTGGATAACTGGATGCTGTATTTGATTTTCTTTTTTGAATGGTAGTGGCAGAAGTATCCACCGATGGGTAAACATACAGGCATAGAGCATACTTGCTGCAAGTCTCCTACTAGTCCTTTGGCCAATGTTTGAGGCAGAGTTCTGGCTTAAGAGTGATTCTGCCCCCTTCTGAAACAATGGCATTATTATGTCATATAAGCTCAGAAAAGATATGCACGCACACACATACACATGCACACACACACACACGCACACATGGAATCTTCTTGTGCAGTATTAATTTACTCATTAGGCATGTTGATGTGTATGTCCTCCATCTGTAAATGTCAATGACTGTTGTAAATTAAAAGTGTACAGTAAACAAGAGCTCTGTATGGCCCAGTCTATAGCAGGCATCAAGTGGTGTAAACACAACCAAATGGCCAAAGCCTATGGTTACTTAATCCAGAAGGGTTATGGGGAATTCTTAAAATTGTGTGAGCTTGCTATAACCCAGCCCATAGGGAGTATCTTTGAAAGACCACCATTTCAAGGTTAAAGCATGTAGTCTCTCTCTCTCATCTGTGTCCTTGTGTAATTGACACCCCTCCTGCTCCCTCTCCCTCACTCTGTGCCCCTCCCTCTCCCTCTCCCATTTATCTAACCCTCTCTGTTTCAAATTCAAACAGCTTTGCTGGTACAGCAATATAAATCCTACATTTGTAAGGCACATATACTTTTAAATACAGTGAAAAGTATAGGAGTAAGGAATAAATGACTCAATCGTTTAAAGGTGCAATAGGTAATTTCAGACTTCTAACGGTCAAGAGAGGAATAGCAGCAACAAACACCTTCGAACCACAACACTGTTTATCCCTCCCCCTTCTCTGTAAATGTGCTGATATTCAAATAGCATTGGCTGTGGCAGTTAGAACCAATTTTCAATCAATGAGCTTGAATTATTTTACAGCTATACAATATTTTGGTACAGAGTGTCGGGCCATCAACTGTGTATTTTGAAACCCAAATTCAAGGACTATAAACACAGGCAGAGGGTGAGTCCACGTGTCAGTGAGCCTTTTGCAATGATAGGAAGGGATTTACAATAGTCTTGTAACAATGTTTTAACACAAAAAAAGTACCTATTGTACCTTTAATTTCCCCATAATGAAAAGGGGAGTGGTAATTGGAGTTCAAGACTTTGAAATTGGATACATTTATAAACCTCTGCTTCTCCCCATCTTCATCTGTCTTGCTCCCTCTCTCCATGCATATAGATAACTGTATCTAAAAGCAATGGACGACTCTCCCTTCTGTTGTCTCTCTCTTCCACTTCCACTTTCTCTATCCATGCATATAGTCCTCTGTATCTTACCACATCATTTTGCTTATACTGTAGCATGTGCTGTTCAGCACTATGCCAAGCCTGGCCTTAAGTAATCAAGTATTCTCATTGTGCTGATAATACAGGTAGAATTACTGCACTCGATCAATAAGAGTTGCCACAGGTGTGTATAGCAAAAACCAATGATGAGATGAGGAAAAAGGTGCCAAGCGCACTTTGCATTTGCGGTCAGATAACCTAATGTTATCAAAAATATATATTTATTATTAGAACAAAATCACATAGTATTGAAAAGAGAGGCATGCTAAATAGAGCTAGAGCAATGTTTTCTTCATTATGAATTTCATAATTAGAGAATGAATTCAAGAATAAATAAAAAAATGATTCAAAGTAAGCCTAACATTAAACATATTGCCAGATGGAAAGGACACTACGTCTCCAAAATAATATACAATATAAGCATGATAAATTAAAGAAAACAACCAAGAACGAGACCTCTTGCCATAAGGGAGCAGGGACATGAGCTCACACATCCACAAGGCATCCCTTTTAAGTAGTATGGCATCATGGGTACCACCTCTATGGTGTATTTCAATGCTCAGAAAATGTAAATCTGCAAGAGAATGATTAGCCAATTGGAAATCTTGGGAGAGGTCATTTATCCACATGTCTACAAACAGCAGTCATATGTGCTATAATTATATATGTGTGCTTTTATCAATGTTAAATAAAGGGCAATCTGAGTAGATTTACATGTTTTTAGTTAGTTAATCTTGTAAGTTGTCAATGATTGAGGATGTTTAAATGAATTGCATTCACAGTAATATACTGGGGACCTGGAAATGCAGTCGCGAAAAGGGGAAATTACCTTGGGCATTGGATAAAATTTTATAGGGGAGGCAGTAGAGACAAATGTCTGCACAAAATGTCTGTGGGTGTGTCTCAGGCTGTGCCCTTTAGGGAAAACAAACATGGAATGATCTATAAACAAATCCTGTAACTGATGGTCACATACTAGGTACAAATGACTTACCAAGCCATATAAATGGGATAATGAATTTGTACAAACCACTTAATTATTCATACTAGCAAGACATTAATTTGTATGAACAATTGACTTGAAAACAATCAAACAATTGAATTTAAAAATTAGTTAGTGCTCCAAATTTGTTTTCATACTTATGAAGTTCTATAAAATATATATGTATGAATATACATGCTAAGGATTTTAAACAATTCATGTACAACAGAAATAAGTAACAAAGTGAACAATATTAGAGAGAGGCTCAGTTAAACTATTGTTGCCAGCTACAATAGCTTTTTCAGGGGGATGAATCAAATTGTTGTCAACCTTAGGTAAAATAGAAAATACAGGTTTAGGAGAAGTATTATACAGATACTGTAGCTCCTTGTAATCCTTGATTGTAATAATAGAGTAGGAATGTACATCTTTGACCCCTTCTTACAAGCCCCTAGTAGCCATAGCGCCGGCAAACAAGCTATGAGATAGCAACAAAGCCTCTGTTCCATCCAATCAACAAAGTCTCTGATCTAATCTCTGATCCAGATTAATTATTAACCAAAAATAGCAGTAAATCAAGTACAGGGTTTGTACAATGAGCCCCAGAATTATTGTGGATATTAATGTGCAGTAGCAGTAAAAAAGCCAACAGGATGCTAGGATACATAGCCAAGAGTATTGAGTATAAATCTAAGTTATTGTCACCTTATACAATACTCTTTCGTAGACCACACTTAGTTCTGTGAGCAGTTCTGGGGCCCGCACTGTAAAAAAAGAAATATTACATTATTGGGATTTGGCAGATGCTCTTATCCAGAGCGACTAGACTGATTAGACTAAGCAGGAGGCAATCCTCCCCTGGAGCAATGCAGGGTTAAGGGCCTTGCTCAAGGGCCCAACGGCTGTGCGGATCGTATTGTCTCTACCCCGGGATTAGAACCACCGACTGTGTGTATCCCAGTCATTTGCCTTAACCACTACGCTACAGGCTGCCCTATATATATAGGTGCTGGAAAAGGTTCAGAGAAGGGCAACCAGGTGTTCATTCCATGTATAAAAAGGAAAGACTTAAAATGCCTAATCTCTTTAAGATTAGTAAAAGGAGATTTATGGTTTAAAATTAATTAAAGGAGTTAACAAAGTTAACTACAGGCAATTCAGAGTTTGGACAGTAGAATGAGAGGGCATGAATGGTAATTGGCAAATGATAAATTCTGCACAGGTATTAGGAACTTTTTTTTTTCCCAAACAAAGTGATAACTGTGTGGAATAGCTTGCCAGGACATGTAGTGGAGGCAGTAACACTGGGGGTTTTTAAGACCAGACTAAGTAGGTACACTTTTGAGACAGATGCATGGGGGGGGTTGGACCCAAAATGCACGACTCAGAAACAGTGGTGTAATAGGGACTATTATTCGGGGAATATCCAGAGGGCGTGGTCAAAAAACGAACAATGTTCATACACAAAAAATACAGCCAAAACCAAAGTACAGTACCAAGGGAGAAGGCAGTCTCGTAATCGGTACACCATGCAAAAAGTCTGGTAGCCAGGAAAGCTGTCAGCAGGGCAGAAGTACAGGCGGACGGTAGGCAGGCTCAGGGTCGATGACGGCGCAAGAATCAAGACCGAAGTCTGCTCCGCGGGGCAAAAGCACAAAAACAGCAGGCAAAGTCATGGCACAGGCAGGCAATGGTCAACAAAACAGCAGTCAATAATCTTTGGTCAATAAACAGGCTTGGACCGTAACAGGTAGACAATGGCTTGACAAAAATGCTCAAAAGTGCACTGACAAACAGAAGGCAACAATTTCACAAAGACATGACATGAAACTGAGCTTTATATGCCGGTATAGACAGGTGTAGACAATTAGCTTGAGAGCAGCATGAGAATGGAAATCAGGTGTGGAGGATTGACAAGTTAACGAGATAATTAGTAATCATTAGTAATAAACCTATCCTGCCCTAGCGTTAGTAAATTAGTAAATGACATGCACAAGAAACGTAAGGTAACATGAACACATGGTTAGAATGTTAGTATTACCCAATCCTGATCTAGCGTTAGTAGATTAATAAGTAGACAAGGGAATTGCAACAATTAGGGAAGCGTGAGTGACAGAAAGAGAGAGAGAAAAAGCATGAATGCAAGGTTTGCAGAAAGACACAAAAAGGTGTATTCTAATCAATGAACAGAACATAACATGAAACAAACATGAATCGTGACATAACAAGTTTGTGAAATTATGACAATAAACTATATAACATGACATGGCAAGACTAAGAAAGGAACATGAAAATGAAACGTAACTAGAAATAAAACATAAAAACGTGGTGAGACTAGACTAACATAATACGTGACATGATAATCACGTAACTAAGACAATAACTAAACATGAAACATGACGTGCCAAACATGAAACATGACAACTTTAGTGGTAGAAAAAGGCAAGCATTGCTGGGCTGAACAGCCTGTTCCCGCCATTATGTTATGTTATGTTATTTATTATATGAAGCCTTTTTTCTTCTTTTTCATCAAGGGTGGCAATAATTGTGGAGCTGACTGGATATAATCAGCAAAGGTCAGCTATGAGACAAAAAAAGACACATTTTAATGATCAACTGCTTCATGAACCTTTGCTTTGGTACATCGATGTCTGATCAATGTGACAAGAAGGGATGAGGCCAGGCTGACCATGTTGACTGACAACATCACTGACCTATGTGTACTGCTTACCATGATGGTACACCAAACATAGTCAAGCACAGCCTGTTAATAAGGGCCTGAAGATCATCATACCTGAATGTGCACCACTACACTCTGCCGAATGCAATCCTCCAAAAGCTAACATTTATACATCAACATTCAAGTGTAAGGCAGCTTGAGCTCACGAAAATACAGGTACTCAAAATTAAAATTTCTTTTGTATACAGACCATGGAGTAGAACTATACATTATAATTATTCATGTCATGTCGCCCCCACAAGTGAGGGAAATTAATTAAATGGTCCCCGCTGTTTTCTCCTCTTCCTGAACCTTTTCCAAATCTGTTTTTGACTATTGTCTCCTCTGTTCCCTGTTACATCACTGCTCTCTGTCAGGACGATCAATCAAGAACGGAACGTTCCGTTCGCCTCATTTTCATCATAAAATGACAAAACCTGCATTTGGGTCAGAGGGATGGGAAACGGAGCGGAGTGGTGGTATCAGGAAGGAAGATTGATGGGTTTGTTTTGGAACTGTATTTCCTGCAGGTGAAGGGTGTCTGAGGAGACTGGACTCCTTAGACTTTAGCTGTGCCAGAGACGATAAGAACTGTCTCAATGCTGACAAGCAGGGCCTTGAAAATGAGGCAGATAACCAAGGCTGTGTGCTCTGCATGTTAAACATTCTGAATTTGTAAGCAATGGAGGGAAACCTGTTGCTAGGCACTGTTGCTATGAAGAAATGTTTGCCACTGACATTTTCATGTTGTTCACTCTCCACACCCACCCAGAACTTGTCAAACTGAGAAATCCATGACTAGGCAAAACCAGAGTTTGGTCAACACTCAAAAATGGTGTATGATATACTGTTATGTGGCCATGCTCCCTGTATGCCAAAGAAGTATGCCAGAGGCTAAGCATATTTCTTTCAGAGGGCGAGGCATTGCCCTGGTCTGATTGAATGGCAAGGTGTGGTCCTGGTAGTTAAAACGAATCAAAATGTATTTGTACGCCGCATTTCTACTAAAGTACTAAACATGTAATTAATTTAATTTACATAACATTAATGTCCAAACATCATGGTGCCCTAAAACGGGACTGCATGAAAGCTGATAATTTGCACTTCAACCACATGAGAATTGTTTGATAAAAAATCTAAAACAGTGGGGTAGATCTATATAAGAAATATGTCTTTGTCCCAAATGTTATGGAGCTCACTGTGTGCATGTGGATGACATGCCCATTTAAAAATTCAGTATCAACATTTATTTATTTATTTTAATTCATTAATTTGCATTGACAGTAGTAGCTTTGTAATAGGAAAAAATCTATTTCCCATAATCTCTGTGATAACAGTTAGACCGCATGTGTTCAGTGGGGTGATTGACTGTGCTCCATTCAGAGCCAGAGTCACAGGGATGACAGTGTGCCTGCGAGTGTGTGGTACAGTCCTGCACAGCATGGTATCTCCCTGGCTGATTCTGGTCTGACATCACAGGAAGTAGCAAGCTCAGCCACAACTGCCGCATCAATACTCCTCCAAGGTCAATCCTGCCTGCTGACAATACCAGCACTGTGCTATGAGTCACACAAACATGGCAGGCAGCGCCCTCCACAGTGACCGCTTTATTAGGTGGACCTGTACACCAGCTTGTTAATATAAATATTTAATAAGCTAATCTTGTGGCAGCAACTAAATGCTTAAAAGCATGCAGACTGCTTTTCAGCCCAAATGTAGGAATATGGAAAAAATGTGGTCTAAGTGACATTTGTGCAAGACAGGGTGGTTTGAGTATCGAAAAAATTGCTAATCTCCTTGGATTTTCACATGTAACAGTCTCTAGAGTTTGCAGAGAATGGTGCGAAAAACAAAAAACATCCAGTGAGCAACAGGAGGGAGGGAGGTCAGAGGAGAAGGGCCAGACTGATCGAAGCAGACAGTGAGGTGACAGTAATGCAAATAAATACACATTACAACAGTGGTATGCAGAAGAGCATCTCTGAACATACAACGCATCAAACCGCTAAGTGGGTAGGTTACAGCAGCAGAAGACCTAATATAGAGATATGTGGAGAGATTACTCATTATAAATCCAATATTTAAATAATTTGTTGGACCTTAATACATAATGTCAAGAACAGACTATCTATCCCACTTTGGCTTGTAGTTTACCCACATACTACAAAGTTGGACAGAATTGTGCCAGACCTTGGCATGGACTAGCCAAATATCTCTGGCTTTACTGCACAATCTAGCACGCTGTACCAAGTTTTCAGAACTACTGTGTAAAATAAACCTTCTCAAATAACTTATAGCAACCTATTCCAAATATTTTTCTGTTCACATTGTTAATCTCTTTTACACATTTAAAAACATCAGTCACATCTAAGTCTGAGGTGGCAGAGTTCCATAATGGTCAGAAAACTAGGCCTATAACTCCAAGATTGTAGGTCTGAATGCCAGGTGGATCATTGCCATTGTACCTTAACCTGAATTGTTTTAGTAAATATGCAGCTGTATTAACGGATTATACATAACAAATTTAAGCTGTGTAAATTGCTCTGGAGTCTCTTAAAGCTTAGCCAAAAATTTTATCTTTCATGGCCTACAATGATAATTGTAGCAAACAGTAGAGTGTAGAGATTTAGTATACAGACTACAAAGAGAAAGCACAAAGATAGACACAGTAAAGGAATAAGACTTCCAGGTTGTTTATGTTTCAAACAAAATGTTTCAGTTTTTCAAAATAGATGTGAAACATGACCCCCAAGAGCTGTAATCACTCTGGTGCACATGCATTTTCAAACACTAATGGTACCGCTTTCAGTTGAAACAATATTCAGTGTGGTTTCCCAGAGTATTTGTACATGTGTTTGATTGTCCAGGTTATTGTAAAATGAAGGTGTATTCCATAATCCTGTTTAAAGTTTTGCAGAAAAGAAAAAGAAAATGCAGATTTTCACAATAATTCATAAACTGGACAGTGCTCGAAGGCTTGTTAGATAATAGATGAAAGGGTGGCCTGGAAAAACTACCCACGTGTGAAATGGGAAAGGACATCTGCACCTCATGTGGTGTGCGATTGGTCAGGCAGGAGCTAAGCTGTGGTCTGAGTTATCTTACATGCCTTCCACACCAACAGGCAACTTTTGCTATGTTTCAAAAAGAAAATGGTGTCACATTCCATTACGGTCAACAATGTTTTCCACACACATGCCCAGAACCCCCATCCCTTGCCACACAACCTTCTTCATTCTGCTTCATCGCGCAGTTTGGAGGGATTTTCTGTCGCATTGCTAAACAATTCCTGCAGAGTACCGAGCCACATGGGAACCTGCTTTACCACCTCATATGGAAAACAGCTTGGATAACATACATAATTCTGAAAGATTTTAGAAAAAAATCAACAACAGTAGTCTAACACATCTAACTTTAAAGTATTACTTAGGTGTAGATGCTAATTGGAGAGCTACTGTCAGTCAGAGCCTCTATTTTTAGGTTGGCTTCCTGTTGAAAAAAAAACACCTCAAGCTATTTTTTTGAAACAGCTGATAGCTGGTAAATCAAGGTGGCCATTGCTGGATTGTACACCAGGGCTATACTAGGCCTCCTGATATGGATTCACAAGCAACAACTGGGAGCAGTCATAAAGGAATCGGAGAAGTCGAACTTGGGCTTGGGACACGAGTCTGCATCCATTGTCCATGCTAGTTTTTGTTTTCATTAATACCGGCAACTATGTAGGCCCATGAAACATGGTGAGCTGTCAAATCTGCCTGTATTGGGGCAACCCCTCCACCCCCCTGGGCTCAGGGGGCATCACAGGTGCCCTAATCTGTGCATGCAGATGTGTTTTTTGATCGTCCAGGCCTCCATGATGGCTTTGAATGCTGTAGCTGAACTGACAGAGACAACATCTGTGTGGCAGAGACAGTCAGTACACTCACCCTCACACCCATAGATCTGGGGGAAGTGTAACCATGGCAACAGGACTTCCGTCAGAAAAGAAATGGTAAAAAGGGGACATGCGGAATATCCGTGATTTAGACCAGGAAGAGATATATCCAGATATTCAATGCATCTGCAGAAAATGCCTTTGCTTTTTGTTTTTTCTCACCAATTACTGTTAATCAGCAGTGGAAGTGAAGCCCTGCCGTATTGATTTCATGCAGGCAGCCTAGACTGTTGACCTCTGGCTACAGATGGCAACATTTTCTAGCAGGGGGATGGTGCCCTTGCAATTATTGATTCATTTATCATTCTGTGAATTTACAGTAGGTTCATTGTTCTGATGTGATAACAAGGGCAAGCTGCAGGAATATTTTTTTTTCCCGGAAAGTATATTTAATTTCAACATTGTTAATATTAGAACCTGCCTGGAGATCAGATTTAAGGGATCATATAAAGCAGAGATAGAAATATATATATATATATATATATATATATATATATACAGTGCATCCGGAAAGTATTCACAGCGCTTCACTTTTCCAACATTTTGTTATGTTACAGCCTTATTCCAAAATGGAATAAATTCATTTTTTTCCTCAAAATTCTACACACAACACCCCATAATGACAACATGAAATTTTTGCAAAATTATTAAAAATAAAAAACTAAGAAATCACATGTACAGAAGTATTCACAGCCTTTGCTCAATACTTTGTTGATGCACCTTTGGCAGCAATTACAGCCTCAAGTCTTTTTTAATATGATGCCACAAGCTTGGCACACCTATCTTTGGGCAATATATAGTTATTATCAGAACCCATCCATTCATCCATCCATTATCTGAACCTGCTTATCCTGAACAGGATCACAGGGGGTGCTGGAGCCTATCCCAGCATACATTGGGCGAAAGGCAGGAATACACCCTGGACAGGTCGCCAGTCCATCGCAGGGCACACACACCATAACTAAATGTAAAGTTCTACACGTGGGAAATAAAAGGCAGGATTACTTTATGGGTAGTACGAAATTGGAAAGTGCTCAAGTTAAAAAAGCCTGTCAATGGCAGTAAAAAACTCCAAGACCACACTTAGAGTACTGTGTGCAGTTCTGGGGACCACACTTTAAGAAAGATATAGCGCTGGAAAAGGCATGTATAAAATCTAAGAGTTATGAGGACAGGCGAAGGGATGCTTAATCTCTTTACATTAAAGGAACACAGTGAACTACAGGTGATTCTTCAGGGTGAGTTTGGTTCACAGAAATGGAATTTGGCAAAGGACAAATTCCGCACAGTTATTAGGATGTATTTTTTCACACAGAGAGTGGTCACTGTGTAGAATAGCTTTCCAGGACATGTAGTTGAGGCCGAAGCACTGGGGGTTTTCAAGACCAGGCTTGATACGGTGCTAGATACTATTTAGCTTTTAAGCGAACTAAGCAGTAGGTACATTTAGTGTTTGGAAAAAGCGTTCCTGGGCTGAATGGCTTGTTCTCAGCATTATGTTATGAAGTATGGATCATCTGATTGCAAAGGGTGTTAAATTGGGTGTGTTGTGTCAGCAATAAATATATAGTTATTATCAGAACCCATCCATCCATCCATCCATTATCTGAACCCGCTTATCCTGAACAGGATCGCAGGGGGTGCTGGAGCCTATCCCAGCATACATTGGGCGAAAGGCAGGAATACACTATGGACAGGTCGCCAGTCCATCGCAGGGCACACACACCATTCACTCACACACTCATACCCACGGGCAATTTAGACTCTCCAATCAGGCTAACCTGCATGTCTTTGGACTGTGGGAGGAAACCGGAGTACCCGGAGGAAACCCACGCAGACACGGGGAGACGGGGGGCCGACGGGGATTCGAACCTAGGACCTCCTTGCTGTGAGGCGGCAGTGCTACCCACTGCACTATCCATGCCATTATCGGAACCTGTGCCACTAATTATTATCACTTATTTTCACCACCTCTTCTACCACACTGAGAGCAAGATATTGTAAGAGGGGTTTTGTTTATGTTTATGTTTTTTTTTTCTAATTGAGTAAACCACTCAGAAAAAGAGGTCATACAGAAAGAAAAGCACTTTCAGCCCAGATATGGCTGAAGGAGGAGTATTTATGTCTGTCTTGTGTGATGTAACATGGAGCACTAACATACCAGAGGCCCTCACAATCTTACCAGAGCCCAAGCACAATGACATCCCACAGGCCTCCCAAGCTATCACAAGCCATTATGCAGAATGAATGATGTGCATTGACCAAGGACAGTTCAACAGGACAAGCACAACTGTAACATAGGTAAATTGTCTGAATACAACCAAAAATCAACCAAAGCAAATGGACAGGGAATAGGATTCAGCTTATCGTGCAACACTCGGTTGTACCACATTTGAGTGAGGCATTTTTTGGAAACACTGAAATGGAACTCATTTCAATAATCCAATGCAGGTGGGTACTTAAATCATTGTGGGACTAAGGACCAGGTCTGGGGGAAGCTCTGTTGGCAGGGACCAGACTCAGTGGCACTGCTGTAGACTGGCTGAATCTTTAGGGCCCTGCTGACATCACTCCAATGAGGGACCCAGGTGATTCACAATACTCTGGTGACAGCAGGCGTCCAGGTGATTCACAGCCAACCGACGCCACTGCAACATGCCCAGGGAGTTCACAGCAGAGACTCCTAATCTCTTGTACGTTAGCGCCACTAATTCTCCTCAACTCTAGACCTGCGATGAAGGGAACAGCAGAAAAGGGAAATATGAAGGAGGGAGAACTGGGGAGCTTGTAGAGGGAATACTCTAGCAGCTGTAATGGATGAGGCCATCATGCTCGATTCCTGAAACTTGGCACTCTGCAATTTGTGTCTTCCCGTCTCTCTGTGCTCCATTAATCAAAAAGCATGGTAAACATGCATGCCCATGGGAATGGGCTACACAGTCCAGACTTTGCTAAAGATGCAGTGCCCTCCAGAATTATTAAAACCCTTCATAACAATCACACCTACTTTTTATTTTATTTTATTGAACCTTTATTTTACCAGGAAATCTCTTTTACAAGGTAGTCCTGGCCAAAATGGCATATAAATGGTTGCAGGGTCAGATACCAATGCATAGTTACTGTCTTTCATTCTGTGGAACCATTGGAGGAGGCATGATCTGAATAAAGGACAAAGGCCTTTCCCAGGAGATAGTACCAGAAGAGTCATCAATGATACTGTACTGACTCTCCCTGGGGCTGAGCTTGCAGCTGATATAGAGCCCCGGTCGTTCTTCCCCATCCACCTCCTGGGACAACACCACTCCCAGTCCTCTAGAGCTAATCAAAAGAAGTAACAAGCTTGCTTTCATTTTCAAAAACGCCACCTACCACTGCTTCATCTACTTGACCAGATCAGGTGCTTCCTTTCAAGTGAGGTCAGTCAAGGGACCAGGGAGACTAGAAGAATCTGGAACCATCAAGATGAGCACTTTATTATGTATTTATTAGGCTTATGTTTTTGACTTATTTGTCTTCTGCTGTTGTAGCCTATCCACTTAGAGACACATTGTGTGTTCAGAGGTGCTCTTCTGCATACCACTGTTCTAAAGTGTGGTTATTTGCATTACTGTCAGCTTCCTGTTAGCTTTGACCAGTCTGGCATTACATTACATTATTGGCATTTGGCAGACGCTCCTATCCAGAGCGACGTACAACAAAGTGCATACCCATAACCAGGGCTAAGTGCACTGAAAGACCCTAGAGGGAAGTACAATTTCAATCGCTACCCGTACAATAAAGATAAGGACCAGGGCCTATATATATATATATATTTTTTTATCAACAAATAAACAACAAAGCAAAAGTGACCAAACTTAACTATCCAAATACTGCTTACCTAGCCAACTAAAAATACCGAAACACTACGTAAATCACAAAGACAACAATTAAGGATCACAGGGGAGGGATGGGGAGAGGTGCTGCTTGAAGAGGTGCGTCTTCAGTTTGTGCTTGAAGGTGGGGAGAGATTCTACATTGGCCCTTTCATTAACAAGGTGTTTCTGCACGCAGAACTGCTGCTCACTGGATGTTTTCTCTGCAAGCTTTAGAGACTGGGAGCTTGAAAATCCCAGGTTTTTGAGATACTCCCACAGTATTTGAGATAAAATCCCACAGTTTTTGAGATACTCAAACCACCCTGTCTGGCACCAATAATCATTCCACAGTCAAAGTTCGATCACATTCCTTCCCCATTCTGACATTTGATCTGAAAAACAGCTGAACGTCTTGACCATGTCTGCATGAGTTTATGAATTTAGTTGCTGCCACATGATTGGCTGATTAAATATTTGCATTAACAAGCTGGTGTACAGGTCTACCTAATAAAGTGCTTACTGAGTGTATGTAAGTATTGGAGACAGCATCTGCTTTCTGGTGTCATTGATTCTTATGGGATGTGCTTAATGGCATGAGAAGCCAATTCATGGAAGCAGCCATGTTTGACTCTGGGGCTTTTGGCACCATAGCATGTGTACTGGGAACCTAAACATGAAGGATCGCACGTTAAACACGTGGCAATGACATGAGCCACGGGGACACGTTATGAGAATTGATAAAGTGGCAGTAAAATTGATGCTGACTGTCAAACTGCATAGTCGCATAGCCGTCTCCAACAAAAACAAATTGACAAATTGGTGTAAACAGAATGGAGTGGATAAAGACAATCTTTCCATAGATGCTGGAGACAAGGGAATCTGCCAGCAGCCCTTGGTTAAATGAAGTGTAAAAAAAAAACAATCCAGCAGCTTGTCCACCTGAGGCATAGGATAGGCATCAAATTTCTGAACAGCATTTTCCTTTCGGTAATTCACACTGAAACAAACAGACCCACCTGGCTTGGGAACAAGCACCATGGGGCTATGCCAGTCACTGTGAGATTCCCTGAGTACTCCCATGTCCAGTATTTTTCCAATTCTTCCTGACTATCGAAACATTTTATGTTCAGATAGTCAATACAGGCTGCTTCTAACTACAGTGCCTGGTGGGGTATGTATTTGGTGTTCTATGAGGTCAGTTGTTCCTGGCAGTGGTAAGAATACATCAGCAAAATATTGCTGCAATTGAGCTTCCTCTGCCTGCTTCTTCAGAGTCAGATGATTGTCAACTGGGATCGAATAAGCTTTGTTCAAATTGGGAATTTCTTGTCTCAGCTCATGTGATATGACATCCAACGTGGATAGCAAGGCAGGGTCTACCTCTCTCCACAACTTTTCAGATGGTCCAAAGTTCAGATGGTCGAGCTGACATACCCCACCCCTAACAGAATGACCTCATAATCTTCATCTCTTGATATGTTATGTAAGCAACGCATTCCATTCATTTTGGAGAGGCTTGGTGCATGACAAGTTTCAGCAATTGCTTATTTCTCAGCTCAAATGTTTTCAGAAAATATTTTAGTGGACTGTTTAGGAGGAATGAGATAAAGTTTATCAACTGCCCCCTATAATGTTCTGTTATGCTACAACAAATTTCTTGTTAATCACATTGGCTATCTACCCAATGGAACCCACTCACAGTTGCTGCATGATTAAGTTCCTCCCAATTAGTTTGGAAGCATTTCTTCGTAAGTTGGCAGACAGAATGATTTTGTAGACTTCTGAATTCCTCCTGCTGCTACCATAATGACTAACATCATGAATAAAGATTAGTGAGCCCACTCCAGAAGTAGCCATGCAATCCCAAGCCATGACACTGCTCTTCACAGATGAGCTTGTATGTTTTGGATCATGAGCAGATCCATTCTTTCTCCACACTTTGGCCTTTCCATCACTTTGGTGGAGGCTGATCTTGGTCTCATCAGTCCATAAAACATTGTCCCAGAACTTTTGTCAGTTATCTCTGTTTTTTTAAAAATTGTAAATCTCACCATCCGATTCTTACTACTGATGAGTGGTTTGCATTTTGTGGTATAGCCTCAAGTCTATATCACAAAATGCCCCCTGCCCTATGGAGATTGTTTGTGATGTCGCTATGTCATATCATTGATGTTTCAGGGTTTTTCTTCACAGCTCTCACACTGTTTCTTCATCAACTGCTGTTGTTGTCCTTGGTCAACCGGTTCATTACATTAACAATATCTATATAACTATATAAGTGCTATTATAGTCTATGGCATATAAGGCTAATCATGGTGGTGTGTTAGGGAGGAAAAGGTGTAGCCCGAAGAGATGAGTCTTCAGTCTGCGCTTGAAAGAGGTCAGAGACTCTGCCGTTCTGACATCCACCGGGAGGTCATACCACCACCGTGGGACCAGGACAGACAGCACTCGTGAGTGCAGGTGTGGCGAGGGGGAGGTGCCTGACGGCACGAAGTGGCAGAATGGAGGGGTCTTGCTGGTGTATAGGTCTCGATGTCTGTTGTTCAGTGTGCCAGCAGTTTCCAAATGGCTTGCTTTTCTCCCAAAGACAGCTCTCTGGTCTTCATGTTGCTTTATCTTTTCTAACACAAATGCAGTCAAGCAAAATCCAAGGCTAAAACCAGGAGTAGACATTCAGAACTTTTTATTGTTTAACCAATAGATATCTAACAGAACACATCTGGGGAAACAAGAAATGCCTGTCAGTCACATGTTCTAATAATTTGCTCTCCTAAAATGTGGTGGTCTGATACAAAAGGTGATATGTTCTAAGTTGTTTACCAAAACTCAATAAAAATACTAGGAAATAAAAACTGAAATTCGGATCATGTACATCTTTTGACCTTAAACTCAGTTGTCTTCAAAAACAAAGAAATCGACCTTTGAATACCTTTGGAAGGGACTGTGTACTGTGGGGAGCAAGAATTTGGGCACCCCTGATTTAAATGTCTGTTACAATGAATCTGTATGTGATCGAAAGTAAACCTGAACCTGAGCAAACCTTGTGTATATTGATGGGTAAATAAAGACATTTTTTATAGTAAATCTACAACACAATTAAGTGTACAAAAAGTCAAGGGGTCTGAATACTTTCTGAAGCCACTGTATTTCTATGAGGAGAGAATCCGGCACGGATGATGTCACAGATGAAAGAACTCCGACTCTGCTGCGGCACACACTAGCCTTCACAGTGCAACTTGTGATGAGTCATCCTCTGTTACCAGGGCAACCGCCAATGGTGGTTTTGCCTGTTCAATTACCCCTGTCAGGCGATGCCACAGCTCCCTCCCTCTGCTAAAATGAAGGGTGAACACGGAGAACATTAACTATGTTAACGTAGGGAAGTATCATTTTTGTTTCACTTGGAATGACTCTGATTAAATGGATCTACATAGTAATGAGTTTGTAAAACCTGTTCTTGTGGATTCACCTTGTTGTGGATTGATTTTCTCCAAAAGCAAATTCTTGGCTGTATGTATGCTGCTTCTCCATTCCACGGCTTGAATTCCTAGCCATTAAAATAGTAGTATTGCAGTTGTACCAGATTTCCATGTGCATTATTTTTATAAAAGCAAATCAATAAACTCAGAAATGATGATAATAATAATTATGTGGATGTGTGCATTATTTCAATAACCTTCATGAACATTGTGTAAGATTAAGGAGGGCACTATATTTGTAATCAGTGATTTATTTTCATATTTCATAATTATTTCCCTGGGTATTATTCTGTGACAGAGGAAGAAAAGATATTTGAATAATGTTTCTGCCTTGTTTCTGTATTACACATAAAATGTTTGGGCAGGACACCATTACCGTCTTTTCTTTCTGTGGTATTTTCGGACAATAGCGGCCAGAGGCAGTTATGTCCATTTTAGAAACAAATACCTATTTTACAAAATCAAACACATTCGGCAGCATCAAAAAACACAAAGCTGCATGCTGTCTGATGACTTTACTGACTACTATGACATGTTATCCACCTGAGATAATCTTTTGTGACTTACCCATCATGAGGACAAATTAGCAGATAGTTATTTGGTTGGATAATGTGGAATACAAGATTTTTCTCAGAGGTCACCTCAAACGGTATGTGATTTTACCAAATGCTTACTGTGTGCAGTATTCACATCAAATGGAATTTGAGTTAGAACCATATGAAGTTTGTTGTAAAACATGCCTGATTATACTGCATGTTAGTATTCACAATCCAAAGACCATTGCATGATAATTCTGTGTAGAAAGCAATACAGCAGATTTCCCCCTTTGTACAGGGTGTGTAGATTATAGTAGAGTCTCAAGTAGAGTAATTCTACCACCTAGTGGTCTCACCCTAGTATAGACCTGTTGACTGCTATCCAAAGACATGTTAAATTAATGATGTCATTTATTGAACAATACAAATGTTGACAGTGCAGTACATACAATTATGTGTTTTTATTTGTGATAGTTTTCTTAAGATTTTGGTCCATTGCCAGTCCATCGCAGGGCACACACACCATTCACTCATACCCACTCTCCAATCAGCCTAACCTGCATGTCTTTGGACTGTGGGAGGAAACCGGAAACCCACGCGAACACGGGGAGAACATGCAAACTGACTGGGATTGGAACTCAGGACCTGTAATTCAGTGGAAATGAAAGGAAATTAACTTTGAAAGGAGCATACTTTGAGCATACCCAAACCCATCTGCATTTATACTATTCCTGTATATGCTCCCAGTTCTTCAAAAAATAAAAACAGCTCATAGTGATGGATATTGCCATTAGTGTGGTCCAGTCAGTAGGACTGTGTGAGAAACCCAAATTTTATGATTACATAAGACCCAAGATTACCCAGGGTTGTGATGTGGTAAATGACCCTAGCATGGGTTTTAGGAACACTGAGGAAGAGGTTGCCATTCACTTTCGGTAATGTAAGGGATGAACAATGAGGTATGAGGAAATAATTTTTTGACAGGGTGGTGCATTTACCAACCCGAAGGGCGATTATTTCCTCATAAGTAACTTGTTCATATGGTATTGTCCCGCTCATACTATGGCTAACATGCTAAAGTAATGTCATTTTTTAAAAGCTGAAAAAGACAGGAAATTCAACCCAAAAACTATGTTTTAAAGAACAGATAATGATTGGCAAAAGCCAAAAAACACATGAAATTCAAAGAACCGAGACCATTATCTTGACCTTTGCACTGACAAGGCTTCCAACACACAATGCATTAATACCTGTTATGGGTACTGTGACTATGGTGGTCTACTTCAAACAACAGGCTGCTGATGATTCGATCAAATATTATCTTTGAATAAAACCAAATAGATTATTTTCGGAGGAATGCAGGACTTAAAGAGTTCATAAATTTCTAGAAATCAGGTATGTATTTAATTGTATTTAAATATTTAATGTATTTAAGGCGGTAGGTATTTAATTGCTATATGTACTTAAAATGTACCAAATATGTCTTTTTACTTTCTAGTAATTCATGTTCTGTAAAATAAAGTAAAAGAGGTAATCACTACCAAATTACATAAGTACACAGTGTATATCTGAACTAATGGTAGCAGCCATGAAAATCAATGATGTTGAGACAAGAGAACATTTGTTGTAACTTCAGGCATAGTTTATACTTTTAAATTGTATTAGTTTATTTTTTTAAATGTAAAGTTCTATTTTAAATGGTAAATTGTCAGTATTTATAAAGTGCTTTCCAAAGTGCCGTACAATTGATGCTTCCCATTCACCTGTTCACCTATTCACACACACTCACACAGCCAACAGGCTGCCATGCAAGGCACAACTGGGAGCAACTGAGTGTTAGGTGTCTTGCTCAGAGACACATTGACACACCCAGGGTGGGATCAAACCAGCAAACCTATGACTGCCAGATGACTGCTCTTAAGAGGGCAGTCATCAAAATAAGACACGTCTCAATGAGTCCTCCCTGTTTAAATGAATAAATAAAAACAAATTGTATTGTTAGTCACCACAGTAATTGTCCTTTCCCCCCCAGGTTGTGTAAAGTATTTGGGCTCTTGAAAAGTGCATGTAAATAAAATTTTCATTAGTATTATTATGTCTATCATCATTATAACATTATTATATGAGGAAGATATGATTTAGCAGTGCAACCCACATGAATATTTTGTGTGGGCTCACATAGAAACTTCATCATGCAGCAAGACAATGACTCAAAACACGCTGCCAATACATCAAATGACTTCATTAAGGAGAAAATGTGGAAGGTTTTAGACTGGCCAAGTCAATCACCAGACCTTAACCCAATTGAGCATGCATTTCACCTCCTCAAGAGGAGATTGAAGGAAAACATGCTAACAACAACGGAAAGAGGCTACAGTAAAAGCCTGGGTATTAGTTTAGTGATGTCACATGGGTCACAGGCTTGATGCAGTTTTTGCAAGCATATATGCGACGACGTTTCATATATATGAACCAGCCGCCTCCAACCAACTCTCTTCCTTCCTCTCTCAGAATAACCTGCTGGACCCCCACCAGTCCGGCTTCAGACCTGGCCACTCGACAGAGACTGCACTCCTCTCTGTCAACGAGTCCCTTCAGGCTGCACGAGCAACCTCTCTCTCCTCTGTCCTGATCCTTCTTGACCTCTCTGCGGCGTTCGACACGGTCAACCACTCCATCCTCTTAGCCTCCCTGGCATCTACAGGGATCTGTGGCACAGCCTTAGAGTGGATCCAATCTTATCTCTCTGGCCGGTCCTCCCAGGTGTCCTGGGCTGGAGGAGTGTCAAACCCTTGCCCCCTTGTTACAGGAGTCCCCCAGGGCTCAGTCCTCGGACCCCTCCTCTTCTCCATCTACACGAGATCCCTTGGCCCCGTTATCCCTGCTCATGGCATCTTCTATCATTGTTATGCCGATGACACCCAACTCTTTCTCTCCTTCCCCCCATCAGACACACAGGTCTCTACCCGTATCTCCGCCTGCCTGAGAGACATCCAGAGCTGGATGGGCAACCACCATCTAAAGCTCAACCCAGATAAGACGGAGGTGATCTTCATCCCTGCTTTAACCTCTCCCTTCTCTGATTTCTCCATCTCACTAGGGGATACCACAGTGACCTCATCCCCTAGTGCAAGAAACCTTGGAGTGGTGATGGACAACAGGGTATCCTTCTCCAAGAACATCGCTACGGTGACCTGGGCGTGCAGGTTCTTCCTGTACAACATCCGGAGAATCCGACCCTTTCTCACCACCTACTCCACTCAGCTCCTTGTTCAAGCAATGGTCCTGTCCCACCTGGACTATTGCAATTCTCTGCTGGCTGGCCTCCCAGCATCTGCCATCAGACCCCTACAACTCATCCAGAATGCTGAAGCCCATCTGGTATTCAATGTTCCCAGACATTCACATGTCACCCCCCTGCTCAGCAACCTCCACTGGCTGCCTGTTATGGCTCGCATCAAATTTAAAACTTTGGTGCTCGCGTACCAGGCAGTTAAAGGATCAGCCCCTGTGTATATTCAATCCCTTATCAAGACCTATACACCAACAAGACCCCTCCGTTCTCCCACTTTGTGCCGTCTGGCGCCTCCCCCTCGCCACACCTGCACTTCACGCTCACGACTGCTGTCTGTCCTGGTCCCACGGTGGTGGAATGACCTCCCGGTGAATGTCAGAACCTCCTTCAAGCGCAGACTGAAGACCCATCTCTTCAGGCTACACCTTTCCCTCCCCAACTCACAATCACTGTGATTAGCCTTAGACCGTAATGGCACTTATGTATAGATATTGTTACTTGTATAGGTATTGTTGTTTTTATTGGCTGTTGTTGTATTCTAGCTGCCAACAGTGGTATGCTAGTTTGAATGTTGATTGTACTCTTCAAGGGTTCTGAATTTCTGTATGTTTACACTAGGACTCGGAACTGTACTGTCCTCTCAGGTCTACTTTTGCACTTGTTCTTGTGATTGATTTGCACTTTGTTGTACGTCGCTCTGGATAAGAGCGTCTGCTAAATACCACGTAATGTAATGTAATGTAATATGCTACCAAATCTTACAATAGGTAATTTCGGACTCCTAACGGTCAAGAGAGGAACTGCAGCAACAAACAACCTCAAACCACAACACTGTTCCCACAGTCTACAAATATAATAACTTGTAATATAAAGCATTATTATATAGGTCAGTGTTCTTGTGCACTGTTTTGGAAAGCTGACAGTGACAAACGCTACAGAGCCTGCCGTCTTTTTGTAGTGTTCTTTTAAGAAAATGTTCGCCAAACAGGTGACTTTATGAAATCGTGACAATACTATTTATATTTTTTGTCTTTTTTAAGTTTTCACTTTAACTAACCAACTATATTATGAGCAAGCAAGTTCTTTGGCTAGCCGGCTATATCGCTAAGATATGATAGTCTACCACAAACAATGCAACTGTAACGTACAGTTTGAGAGAAGGTTTAGCTAAACACGGATGATTGAACATGTAAAGAGATAAAATGAACGTGTAGCTGCCTAAATTGCACTCCAGACAAGCGATCACTGAAACTCCATATACTATTGCTAGAAAACAATACCAGTTTGCTGTCAGTAACAACAAGAAAATTAGCTACTACTACTAGTTAGCTTCCCAGAATTAACAAATATCTACCTGAGGCACAACGCTTGAGCGCTATGCATCGCTACTATATTCGTATTGCCTAACTAGATATGTAGTTTTCGCTTGGATAATAAGCAATAAAAGCGCCAATTGGCTGCGGCGGTTAGAACCAATTTTCAACCAATGAGCTTGAATTGTTGTACAGCTGTACAATGTTTTGATACAGATTGACGGCCCGACAAATGTACACTTTGAAACCTGAATTTAAAGACTATAAACACAGGCAGAGGGTGATTCAACATGTCAATGAGCCTTTTTCAATAATAGGAAAGGATTGGTCTTGTAACAATGTTTTTTAAATCTTACCTAGTGTACATTTAAGTGTTATTTAGTTTCACTTACTTAAATACTCTTTGTTCCAATACTTTTGCTCACCTACAAATGTGGTGGTCTGATACCAAAGGTGCTATGTTCTAAGTAGCTTAACACATCACAGGTGTAAATACCATGAAATAAAAGCAGAAATTCTGAACTGTACCAAATACAACAACAAAGACGACATTGTCTATCCTGGGATGGCCAGTCTCATGGGACATAGCAACACATGCACGCAAATTGCGCTTGACAATCGATGGGAAACAAACATATCCTCTTTGGAAATCAAGTTTATAAGTTAGAATCATGCCCGATAAGTCAGATTTTTTTAATCGCACAAGTTGGGACAATAAATGAATACGGACACACTGTCGGTGGCATTAGGATGGTCCAGGTGCGAAAATTTTAGGAGTTTTAGGAGAGGGGATCTTGGCAATCCCTTTTTACGCACTGAAATCCCATTGCATTCAGTATATAGCTGTGTACTATAGCTAATGTAAGCTAGACATGAACACTTACTTTTTAAGTAGCCTAACTAACCACTGCATTACACTGTTGTAATGTGTGGTTATTTGCATTATTGTCACTTTCCTGTCAGCTTTGACCAGTCTGGCCATTCTCCTTTGATGTCTCCCATTAACAAGGCATTTCTGGCTGCAGAACTGCTGCTCCCTGGATGTGTTTTGTTTTTTGCACCATTCTTTGTAAATTCTAGAGACTAGTGTCCTTAAAAATCCCAGGAGATCAGCAGTTTCTGAGATACTCAAACCACCCTGTCTGCCACCAACAATCATTCCACAGTGAAAGTCACTTAGATCACATTTATTCCCCATTCTGATGGTTGATGTGAAGAGTAAGTTCCTGACCTGTATCTACATGATTGTATGCATTGCACTGCTACCACACAATTGGATGATTAGATAATCGCATGAATAAGTAGGTGTAATATAATAAAAATGTGCTTGGTGAGAGTATATTAAATTATTAGTCAGTGTGAGAAAAGGCCTCTTCCTGCTTTTGCCACCCCACACAGCTGGTGTGGAACCATTGGGTGCAGAGGTCACAGAAGACTCAGTGGATGTCTATGCCCTGGGTTCACTTTTTGGCAGGTGCAAGAAACTGTTTTGGCCACTGCTGCAGCCATGGGTGACCTGACCACTGACTCTGTCGGCCAGGGTCATCTGGGGGACACCAAACCTCCTGGCTGCCTCTAGCACCTTCAGTCCCGCCTGGCACTCCTCCATGGCCCTCTCCATGTACTCCAGCCTTCACTGGCCTCTTTTTCTTTACATTTGTATTCTTCGAATACAACAGAAATATATTATTATTATTTAGCTATTGTTGTTTTTGTTGTGGTTGTTGTTCATTTTTTTATATTTCTTTATTATAAATAACATAACTTATCTAGCTAATGTTACTTGACAGTACAATTGGAAGTCTGAAATGTATACTAAAAAGTGTACTTGTAAAAATAAAAACAAAATATACAATTTTGTTTTTACAAGTATATATATTTTTTACAAGTACAATTATTTTTTTAATAACCATAATCCATAATTGACGTGCATCGGCTTGCATGTAACAGTTTTTCATTTTGACTTGAATGACTGCTTAGACGTGGAGTGATTGAAATAGAACTGTAAACAAGCATTAGAAGTCATAACAGGTATTTTGTTTTCTTTATCATTGCTATTAACCAATCAGATTGCGAGATTTGTCCTGCCCGTTTTATAACCAGTAGTTTAGACGGCCTCTGGTGGTCATCCAGAATTCATAGAACCAAGTTACATCCGTAACTTGCGTTACTGAGAAATACTGGGCAAACGTTACCTCGCTATAGTTAGTTGGCTTACGATGCGAGTTGGAGCTAGGAGGGGATTTCAGACAGCCGGGTCAAAACAGTGTAGCAATAGCCAAGTGGAACAACATCGGAAAATAAGTAGGCTACCTGTGGAAAAGGCAAAGGATTGGAACCAAATGGATAGCTAACGTAGTAGCCAGTTTAGCTATTGTTTTCAGTGTGATTTTTAAAGAAGAATCAAGCACAATGCCTTGCTCCGGAAAATTGATTTGGGACGTAAGCAATCGCTCCATCGGGTGTAACGAACGAAATGCTGTCCGGAGTAACTATTTGGGTAAGACGAACATATTAAACTAAACAGCCTCCTGCTTGCTGCTGGTTTCTTGGTGGAGCTGAATTAGCTAACACAGAATGGGGTTTCAGCATATTGACAAAAGTCACATTTGAAATGAAGTCCATTATCAGCTACGTGTTTTAGATTATTAAAGTCAGAAACGTTCACCTTTAAGGATGGTCTTTAATACTCAATGGTCTTGGCGTCCCTACTTGTAAATTCGCGTACTTTATGCTAGACATAGGCTAGCTAGCTAGCTAACTTACGCTGTTATTTTGCTGCGCTGGTAAATAGCTAGCTGGTTATTTGAAGTTCTTAGGCTTGTTGGCAACTGTGACTTCGCTTCAGCTACCCTAACTTTGTTTGCCAGAGGCCAGTTTGTTTTCCTTGAGAGCTACGTGGTTAGTTGGCACCTGTTCAAAGTCTTGACAGACCTGGGTCAAAACTCCTGATCATATTCATCGTTCAGCGGTCTACTGTAAGTTAGCTGTAGGGTAGGCCAATATATGCACCCGAATGAGACCATGTTTTTCATCAGGGCAGGCTGCAGCTGTCTAGCAATCTTGGATAAATTATATCCGAATACATTAGCTGCTTAGCTGCCTGGCGTTTTACGAGCCAGCCCTCTATTTCAAAAGTTGAAACGCTTTTGAAATATTATAAGACACTTGACTAGCTAGGCGGTCTGATGAAACGCAGCTTGACCAACGGGGGGAAACGACCCCACGCCTACTAAAGCAAAGGCAGACGTACAAGTACTTGTGGGAGCTCTTTGATTTCGGAAGTATTAAACATTTGGTAGTGAACTATTTCTAGTTTGCTGTGTAGCTTGGTCGACTAACTCAGTCATGAATCCGGTTATTTTCGCCATATGTTACTTGCATAGAATTCATGTGAAGCCCCGGTTATGATGCTGTAGTCGACATAGCCTAATCCACTATACCCGTTTTGTTTACAGACATGTGTGATGCGCGGCCGGAATATAGCCTAGTTAGTCTACTAAATTACCCCACTATATTTCTCAGTATATTGCACCTTGGATCACAAACTCGTATCTGGATCGACAGCATAGCCTACCCTAATGCTTGTAGATCACGCTGTGCTATTTATTTTAAGTTTCAATGTTAACTGTTGGTTTGTTTGGCCAACTTTACACTTGGATGGAACGAGTTACATTTTGGCCTATAGGCAGTAGAGTTGCATGTGAGATAGCTTTGATAGGTTGTGAACTTCTTAGACCAGTGATTCTGCAGCAATGAGAGAATCACTGAGAATAATTGTGTTTGATTTTCACTCATTCATTCATTAATTCATTCATTCATTTATTATCGTAACCCGCTTATCCTGAACAGGGTCGCAGGGGGGCTGGAGCCTATTGGGCGAAAGGCAGGAATACACCCTGGACAGGTCGCCAGTCCATCGCAGGGCACACACACTATTCAATCACACACTCATACTTATGGGCTATTTAGACTCTCCAATCAGCCTAACCTGCATGTCTTTGGACTGTGGGAGGAAACCGGAGTACCCGGAGGAAACCCACGCAAACACGGGAAGAACTTGCAAACTCGAAGCCAGGACCTCCTTGCTGTGACAGGGAGTGATGATGACACGCCTGGAAGTGACTGAGAGGAAGCTGACGCAGTGGTTCACACAGGGCTCATTGATGCGCAAGTCCTTACGAAATTACAGGCCCTGTTCCTCAGCCCTGACCTGCAGGCTACATGTTGCAGTCAAGAATCTAGTAAAACCCTTGATTGCATCTAGTGAAGTCCTTATCTGTGTAGCCTACTAAATATGTTATAGTGGTTGGCACTATGTTTGGAAAAACTGTAAAATGTAACGCTTATTTCACACATTTTTGCAGGCTTTGTTTTTGGCCATAATGGATAGGTAAAGCTGATATAAATATTTTTTTTTGTGATACCATATTTTACATTACATTACATTATTGGCATTTGGCAGACGCTCTTATCCAGAGCTATGTACAGTTGATTAGACTAAGCAGGAGACAGTCCTCCCCTGTAGCAATGTGGGGTTAAGGGCCTTGCTCAAGGGCCCAACGGCTGTGCGGATCTTATTGTGGCTACACCGGGGATCGAACCACCGACCTTGCGGGTCTCAGTCATGTACCTTAACCACTGCGCTACAGGCCGCCCAATTTTCTTAGTGATACCATATTTTTGTATTTCTGAAAATAACTATGTTCCTCACTACTGTACGGCACACTGCATACGACTGTCTGCCAGTTGTCTATTCTGAGACAATGAATACCAAGCCTGACTTATGACCAGTTTTACCTTTTAGCTCAGAATGGATAAGGTTAGAATGTGGAGAGAGGATGTCTGATCCTAGATCAGCACCCATAATCTGAGATGCTTTATGACTACAGGCCCAGAGCTAAGCTCTCTTGCCCATCTGACATTACACAGACTATATCTAGCCTGTCAGTGCTGCATAGCATTACAGCTGTCAGACTTAATTGACGAAAAACACAAAGATGTCTGCAATCATACCAGGGAGATTGTGCTGAGGAATCTAAATTTAGAGTTGGGCCAGTGTGGGGCCCAGTGCTCATGATTTGTCGCCCCCAACAAAGGTTAAACATGTGCCTAACAGAAGGCCTGTCCTGTGGTAGGAATGTGATATTTTCACAACAGCATTCAACACTATGCCTATGTACTTGCTGCTAATTTCCACTTAAATTTGTTAATAAAAAAAAATAAAAAAAGACAAGCACATTTTTTTCCTCTTGAAATAGGCATGGAGCATTGCACACACCTGAATGGATTTCCATACAGAATCCATAAATCTTATCGTAAGTTTTATATGTACAGGTCTACTGCAAACATTAAATGTACTAAACTGCAATGAACTGATGCCTGCATCAAGGTCCTTTAAGGGCCGCTACTTTTCCCACAGTTTTTCGCACCATTCTCTGCAAACTCGTAAGAGACTGTTGTGCGTGAAAATCCCCGGAGATCAGCGCTTTCCAAGATATTCAAACCACCCTGTCTGGCACCAGCTCTGCCTGCGTGCCACCCAGTTTTTTGGTAATTGAACACAGGAGTTCAGTTCCAGTTGGGACCCCAGCCCCCAGCCACATATGCGTGTCAGTATTGCATGTAGTTCACACTTTTTCACATTCATTGCATACAGAGTTTTTCTGCAGAATGTTCTGATCAAATTAAACCAAATTATATTCTGCTCAGCACTGGCTTCTGTCCTTAAAGCTGGGGAAGGCAAATGTGATTCTATGATTATTATTTATAATAATAATAATAATAATTATTATTATTATTATTGGTATTAATTGGCATGCCTGTTTTCAGATTTGTGTGATTGGTGAGTGTATTGCCAAGGGTGGAGGGATTGTGGTCTTTGACAATTGAGGTCTTTTGCTCCTATGTAAAAATGCCTAAATGTCATTTTTAAACCCAGTTCAGGCCATAGATTTACAATGCGACAGGCAGTTGCTACATTTTGCAACATTCTAAAACATGTCACCTGCGATTAAACGTTGAATCGTCAGCAATGGCACTTCGATACTCACAAATGTTCAATCTGTATAATTCTAGAGACTGTTTTGGCCGTTGTAGAACATTTTATGAGCAGTTGATCATTTAATTAATTAATCTTGATTTTGAGGCATTCTTTGGTTCATTGCCTTGCAGAAAGGTCAATTTTTAGCCACTTTCGAGTTCCCCAGGTCAGGTGTGGCAGAGGGAAACCAGGCTGTGTGCTGTCAGGCACACTCAGATGTGCCATTCAATTGTGACAGCCCACCAGTATAATTCATCCCACCTCAGTTTCAGAATGAAGCCAGAATATTTTTTTTACTCTCATAATAAATAAAGTCAATAATACTAAATTATGATTGATTCTCTGGCTATCCTACATCATCTTGATTGTGGTCAATGGTTTAAACATTATTTCCAGCATAAAGTTACTAAAGGTGTCTGTATCCTGAATGTGAAGCCTACTGTTATGTCGATGGACTGCTACTGTCGTTATTGGCACTGGGTCATGAATTAGCCTATTAGCAGCTGGCCAAGTTTGATACAGTAGCTTCCTTCCTGAGGTAAGTCTCCATATTAAAGTTAAAGGCAATATATTCATTTTGTACTGATATTGATAGATCCTGCATTAACGTGTATAGAGTGTATATTGCTGTGATCTCATTCATGCCTACTGTATGTAATTCTGGCTAAAAGTGTAGAAGAAGTAGATAGCCTGCAGTATGTACGTATATGGGCCTATACATAATTATTAATATTTGTCCAAAAATAATTAAAGAGTCATGGCTAACTGCTGTGCATTCAGGCACTCAATGACCGTTACTCACCACCAAAGAAGGTATGTTTGGATAAAAAAGGGTGAAGCCTTTGTAGAGAAGAACACCTTGCCAACTGTACAGGAAATATTTTGCGAGTGGAAGGAAGAAGTCTTAAGAAATCAGTTGTATCGGTTGAATTTATCAAATAAAAATATGCTACCATGTTAATTCTATGAATATAATTGGGTATAAATAAGGCTTGTTCTGCACAAACTGAATATAAGATACAGGGCGATAGCATATTGTCAAATATCTGTGCCGATACCTTGATGGAGAACAGGCTGATCAATTTACTGTCTTTTGAGGCTTTCAGCAAATTCTAATGTTTTTTCTGATGATTTTCCTTACTTTTTTGCACTGAGAGGTTCAATTTAATAGTTGATACGTAATTGTAAATTTGCAAAAAATCCTTGGCTGCGAACTTTCATTAAATGATCTATTTGGCCATTAGCTCATTTTTGCACAAAAAAAGTATTGAATGTTTTATGGTAATTTTTTAAGTGTGTGATATGAAATGGCACATCATAGCAATACCAAAATCAGTAGTAGGCAAGCCCATTGTAGTAGACCTATGAAATAGCATTGAGATTGGTTTCAAAATGGGATATTGAGGGTTCAAAATGTGGGAAACAATCCCATTCATAAAAGCAAAAACATATTTCAGCTCAACTAAAATGCATTATTGCTGAATTCAATCCCCAAAAGAAGCATTCAGGCCTACTGTTCATGTGTAAAATTATTTTATGTCACTCGCTTTTAAGAGTGCTGTGCTTTGAGATTCTGTAAACCTGTGTGCTGTGGAAGTGAGGAAATGCTGCCATAGAACAGTAAATTTGATCACGTGATCACGATTAAAGTACCACCTCTGTGTTATTTTTAGCCAAGAAAAACCCTGACCTGGTATCCTTTCCCCTCCAGGAAACTGAAACTTGGCAGCAAATGAATCATTCTGCCTACATGACAGAAAGGCCTGCACATACATGTCACACCATTTTATCATCATTGGAAGATGTGTTCTAATAGGATCTTCCTTTCCCTTCTCTTACCTGTTGCAATCGATGCATGGAAGTTGCTCAAAGAACAATTCCTTCTTTGTAGGCAATCCTACGTAACAACCCTGTATTTGGATCACCTCACCCCTGCAATTGCCGAATCCTTCATCAGTTCTAACACTGAATTCGTCATCACCTGTCATAGTTCATTCTGCCATGCTGTGAAGCTATTATGTTTTTTGCTCCATCCAGGGTTTTGATCAAAGAAGCATAGCCCAAAAGCACAAGGCCAATCCACTTGTGGGCCTCATGGTTTTGGAAGCAGCCTGTACCGTAGTGGTTTAGGTACATGACTGGGACCCGCAAGGTCGGTGGGTCGATCGCCGGTGTGGCCACAATATGATCCACACAGCTGTGGGGCCCTTGAGCAAGGCCCTTAACCCTGCATTGCAGCAGGGGAGGACTGTCTCCTGCTTAGTCTAATCAACTGTCTGTCGGTCTGGATAAGAGCGTCTGCAAAATGCCATTGATGTAATGTAATGGAAGCTTGTAGCCCAGTTGCAGGCCCTATGGTTTTGGAAGTATACAGACCAGTTGTAGGCCCCTTGGTTTTGGAAGCGTATAAGTGTACAGCCCAGATGTAGGACCCATTGATTGTGTAAAGCCTTTTGGCCTGTCCAATCCAACATTAGGTTTACAGGTGACCCCTTTAGCTCTTATAACTGTGAGACTATATCACCCTTTTATTTGTGCTTTAATAATATTGTTTCTCATCCATTTTATTTCAGGAAGAAGAGAATTTGTTCAAAGACTCAAACTTGAAGCTACACTCAATGTACATGATGGCTGTGTGAGTATTTAAACAACATTGGTTTCCTTTGAACCTGTACTAATCCAGCAATGAACCAGCTAAACATTCCTGAGGGAGACTATATTGTAGGGCTGTTGCGTTTATTTCCTGAGAATGTATACAACATTTCACTTAATTGTCACAGACCAAATGGATTTTGTATATGTGCTAAACTGCTGGTTTATTTGTATTATAGCAGGTATTGTAGGTTGATGAACTCCTCTATATGACACTTTACCATGCATTCAAGACTCATGAATCCAACAAAATGGCCCTCCAGTTCAGATTTCCTAGTTGGAAATTGCCCATAATGTCTGAGCACCAAGTTTCCAACATTCAGAGACAGTCCCCTTCAAAAGAATTGGAACAGCATGAGATGACAAATCCAAATTCTTTCCTAGTATTTTTATCTAGATTTGTTAAACTACTTAGAACATATCACCTTTTGTATCAGACCACCCAATTTTTAGGTGAGCAAAGGTATTGGCACATGTGACTGACAGGTGTTTCTTGTTGCCCATATGTGCCCTGTTAGATTGACTGGTTAAACAAAAAAACGTTTTGAATGTCTACTATTGGTTTTAGCCTTGGGTTTTGCCATTGAAGACATTTGTGTTAGAAAACCAACCAGAGAGCTGTCTTTGGGAGAAAAACAAACCATTTTAAAGCTTATAAAAGAGGGGAAATCATTGGGGATAGCTTGTACAACAACTTGGATTGTCCTGAAAAGGAAAGAAACCGCTAGGAACATTGTGACAGCTGTGAAGAAAAACCCCGAAACATTGGTCAGTGACATCACAAACAGGGGTGAAGGTATCTCAATCAGCCAGCCGTAGAAAGTAGTAGTAGTAGTAGTAGTAGTAGTAAGAATGGGAAGGCGAGGCAATTTGCAAAGATTTGCGATGAGCCACAAAAGCTCTTGAACAAAGTTTTATGGACTGCTGAGACCAAGATTAACCTCTACCAAAGTGATGGAAAGGTGAAGTGTGGATAAAGAGGGATCTGCTCATGATCCAAAACATGCAAGCTCATCTGTGAAGCACGGTGGAGGAAGTGTCATGGCTTGGGCTTGCGTGGCTGCTTCTGGAGTGGGCTCACTAATCTTTATTGATGATGTAACTCATGAGGGTAGCAGCAGGATGAATTCAGAAGTCTAAAAAAAACATTCTGTCTGCCAATTTACAGAGAAAAAAGTTTTAGACTGACCAAGTCAGTCACCAGACCTTAACGCAATTGAGCATGCATTTCACCTCCTGAAGAGCAGATTGAAGGGAAACAAACTACAAAAGTAGACTAGAAGAGCGCAGCTTTTGATACAATTGACCGTACCATTTTAATCAATCGCCTCAAACTGGGTTGGTCTCTCAAAGAATCTGACCAACTGTTGGACTTCTATCAATCAAGATCAAGACTTCGATATTTCTAATTGGACCTCCCTCCCTTCGAACCCTTCTAAACCTAAGTGGGACACTCTTTTTAACAGACTTGGAGACTTAGTAATTTTAGATGCTGATTTAAGTTTTGAAATCAATATCAGCAAAGTGACTGAGACACATTCTTTTATCTGAGAAACATTGCCAAAATGCAGCCATTTTGAACACAGCAGGACGCTGAGAAATTAATGCTTTAATTTCTAGGAGGTTGGATTACTGTTATGCCCTATTCACTGGTCCTCCTACAGTAAATTCAAAAAAGTCAATAGAGACTACAGCTTATTCTGAACAGAGCATATTGCTCCTGTTTTAGCTACCCCACATTGGCTCCCTGATTATTCGTTTTTTATGTTTCTTTTAATAGTATACAAAGCGCTCAATGGTGTATCAGCTTCTTATACAGTGGTGTGAAAAAGTGTTTGCCCCCTTCCTGATTTCTTATTTTTTTGCATGTTTGTCACACTTAAATGTTTCAGATCATCAAACAAATTGAAATATTAGTCAAAGACAACACAAGTAAACACAAAATGCAGTTTTTAAATGAAGGTTTTTATTATTAAGGGAGAAAAAAAATCCAAACCTACATGGCCCTGTGTGAAAAAGTGATTGCCCCCCTGTTGAAACATAACTTAACTGTGGTTTATCAAACCTGAGTTCAATTTCTGTAGCCACGCCCAGGCCTGATTACTGCCACACCTGTTCTCAATCAAGAAATCACTTAAATAGGCTCTGCCTGACAAAGTGAAGTAGACCAAATGATCCTCAAAATCTAGACATCATGCCGAGATCTAAAGAAATTCAGGAACAAATGAGAAAGAAAGTAATTGAGATCTATCAGTCTGGAAAAGGTTATAAAGCCATTTCTAAAGCTTTGGGACTCCAGCGAACCACAGTGAGAGCCATTATCCACAAATGGCGAAAACATGGAACAGTGGTGAACCTTCCCAGGAGTGGCCGGCCGACCAAAATGACCCCAAGAGCGCAGCGACGACTCATCCAAAAGGTCACAAAAGACCCCACAACAACATCCAAAGAACTGCAGGCCTCACTTGCCTCAGTTAAGGTCAGTTTTCATGACTCCACCATAAGAAAGAGACTGGGCAAAAATGGCCTCCATGGCAGAGTTCCAAGACGAAAACCACTGCTGAGCAAAAAGAACATTAAGGCTCGTCTCAATTTTGCCAGAAAACATCTTGATGTTCCCCAAGACTTTTGGGAAAATACTCTGTGGTCTGATGAGACAAAAGTTGAACTTTTTGGAAGGTGTGTGTCCCATTACATCTGGTGTAAAAGTAACAGCGCATTTCAGAAAAAGAACATCATACCAACAGTAAAATATGGTGGTGGTAGTGTGATGGTCTGGGGCTGTTTTGCTGCTTCAGGACCTGGAAGACTTGCTATGATAAATGGAACCATGAATTCTGCTGTCTACCAAAAAATCCTGAAGGAGAATGTCCGGCCATCTGTTCGTGACCTCTGCAACGAACTTGGGTTCTGCAGCAGGACAATGATCCAAAACACACCAGCAAGTCCACCTCTGAATGGCTGAAGAAAAACAAAATGATGACTTTGGAGTGTCAAAGTCCTGACCTGAATCCTATTGAGATGCTGTGGCATGACCTTAAAAAGGCGGTTCATGCTCGATAACCCTCCAATGTGGCTGAATTACAACAATTCTGCAAAGATGAGTGGGCCAAAATTCCTCCACAGTGCTGTAAGAGACTCATTGCAAGTTATTGCAAACGCTTGATTGCAGTTGTTGCTGCTAAGGGTGGCCCAACCAGTTATTAGGTTTAGGGGGCAATCACTTTTTCACACAGGGCCATGTAGGTTTGGATTTTTTTTCTCCCTTAATAATAAAAACCTTCATTTAAAAACTGCATTTTGTGTTTACTTGTGTTGTCTTTGACTAATATTTAAATTTGTTTGATCTGAAACATTTATTGTGACAAAAATGCAAAAAAATAAAAAAAAAGAAATCAGGAAGGGGGCAAACACTTTTTCACACCACTGTATCTCTCTTTCACCCGGCAAGAACCCTTAGGTCTTCTCATGTTAGTTTTTTAAATGTGCCCAGTGTACTTCACAAAAAACCGGAGAAGCAGCTTTTTCCCACTATGCCCCAAAATTGTAGAATACCCTACCAAAGGATTATTATTCTTTTTTTTCATTTTATTATTTTACTCCATTTTATTTTAGTATTTTATATCCTTTATATTATTTTGTTTCACTATATAAAGCACTTTGAGCTGCATCTCTGTATGGAAGTTGCTACACAAATAAAGGTTATTATTACAATAAAATGTAATCATGATAATAATACAAAATGTAACTTTAGTTCATCTCACTCTAAAGGAACTATATTGTGTCATTCCATCACATCCTGTTTCACTAGAGAATGAAAATGAGGTAACAAGGGTGTCTCGGTGGCGCAGCCTGTAGAGCACTGACCGCATGCTCATTGCGAGCCGCGATGTCGGCGGTTCGAATCCGACTGTCTGACATTTGTCGCATGTCTTCCCCTCTCTCTCGCTCCCGCTCTTCCTGTCTCTCTATACTATATACTGTCCAATAAAGCTGAAAAAAGGCCTAAAAAATATATTTAAAAGAAAATGAGGTAACAAGCAAAATCTCTCATTCATCGGCATGGGAAAAGTCAAAGAACTGTCAAATGAAAAGAGCCAGATGGACCTTCATAAATCTGGTAATAGGTACAAAAAAAGGGTTAACATATACCATATGTTATGATTGTGGAAAAAAAAAAAACCCACATTACTTTACACATGTTGGACAATGTTGTTTTTTTTTTTTGTTCTGGACCTTACTGTAAGAACCATGATTGCATTTGTAACAGTTACTAACAACACTTTTCAGTACACTCCAAGCATTTTTTGTGTTCTGTTTTTAAATCTTAATTTGTCAAAAGAGAATGCATGATTTCCTGTCGGAGTATTCTATAGTAGCCATCTTGTGGTCATATGGTAGCTTAACACCTTTTTTTTTTTTTAATGCTCAGTATGTGTAGTTCAGGATGTTTATATAAAAAAATAAAAATAATTTTTTTTTTTTTCAATTCACGGTCACAAATTTGGGCAAAGTGGCAGCTCTACTGTAGTGTGTTTCTATGAGTGTGTGCATGCATGTCTTTCTCCAAATCCCTGTCTACAGTCGCTCAATGATGAGTCTGGCCGGGATGTTGTATTCTCCGTACAGAAAGAAAGCTCCTCCCTCTGTCTCCATCTGCTAGTGGTTCAAAACCAGAGCCCGACAGACTTCTATTGGCACAGAGAGTCCCTGGCCAATTATGCAATTGCCTGCTGGGAATTCCTGGCCTGTCACATGCTCGAGTTCAACCCATGCTAAGAAAGAAATGTCATTGCCAGTTGTGTGCTTGCCATAGAGAAACCCACACCAATCCCACAAAAATGTGCTAGGTAGAGAAGCCCTCTCCAGTCCCAATCTATCCTAAAGAGGAACCTTCATCAGTCACATACGCTGCCATTGAGGAATCCTCACCAACAACATACCTGTACTATATAAACTTTGCTAGGCTACAGTGCTGCCCGTAGGTATTTGGACAGTGATACAATTTCTGCTCTTTTACTCTAGCAAACTGGATTTGAAATTAAATAATGAGGTTAAAGTGCCGACTGTCACCTTTAATTTGAGGGTATTTACATCCATAGCAGGTAATCTGTGTCGGAATTGCATCCCTTTTTATACATAGACCCTCCATTTAGGGGACCAAAAGTAAGTATTCAGACCCCTTCACTTTTTTGAGCACTTTATTGTCTTGTAGAATTAATGGATACAATTGCCATTGTTGCCAACCAATCTACACTCAATAACCCATAATGACATTTTTAAAAATGTATTACATTTTTTTTAACTGGAAACTAATTTACATTAGTATTCAAACCCTTTGCTGTGGTACTCCAAATTGTGGTCAGGTGCATCCTGTTTGCTTTAATTATCCTTGATGTTTCTAGTACTTGGTTGGAGTCCCACTGTGGCAAATTGAATCAATTGAACATAGTTTAAAAAGGCACACACCTGTGTATATAGGGTCCCACAATTCACACCGCATGTCTGGCCAAAAACCAAGCCACAAAGTCAAGGAACTCTGTAGATCACCACAATAAAATTGTGGTGAGGCATAGATCAAGGCAAGGGTATAAAGCTTTGAGTATTCCCAGGAGCACAGTGGCCTCAATAATCGTGAAATGGAAGAAGTTTTGAACCACCAGGCTTCTTCCTAGAGTTGGCTGTCTAGCCAAACTGAGTAACCCGACGAGAAAAGCCTTGATCAGGGAGGTGACCAAGAACCCAACAGTAACTCTAACAGATCCTCTGCAGTGATGGGAGAACCTGCCAGACAGATGACCATCTCAGCAGCACTCCATCAATCAGGCTATTATGGTCAAGTGGCCACTCTTGAGTAAAAGGCATATGAGAGTCCGCTAAACAGCTCTGATGGCATGAGGAAAAAGATTCTTTCATCTCATCTCAGACAAAAATGGAACTCTTTGGGTGGAACTCCAAGCACTATGTTTGGCGAACACCAGGCACTGCTCATCACCTGGCTAATACCATCCCTATGGTGAAGCATGGTGGTGACAGCGTCATGCTATGGGGGTGCTTCTCGGTGCCAGGGACAGGAAGACTGGTCAGAATTGAGGGAGGGATGAATGCAGCCCAATGCAGAGAGATCCTTCAAGAACCTGCTACAGAGTGCTCAGACTGGGGCAACTGTTCAAATTGGGGGGGGGGGTGCTTTGGTTATTGGGCAGATCTGTCCACAAGACCTTTTTATGCAGCAATATAACATAAAATTTAGTCCAAAATGGACTGCACTGTATATTGCACAATCAGTACTCGTTCATTAACTTCTGCCATTTTAGCTCCATGTTATGATGCGGTTGTAAATCATTTCATCCGTCATGCGTCTTTTTCTTCAATTCAATTTTATTTACTTTTGTATAGCTCTTTTCACAGAAGACTGTCAAAAAGATGCTTTACAGAGTAACACAGAAGAAGATAATTAAACATCAGCCCTAAGCCCCCAATAGCATATGAGGTAAACGACTCCCTTAGCGGAGAAAAACCATCAAACAGGGCGAGAACTTCCCGACTGGGAGAAATCTTGGGAGGAACCCGGCTATAGGGGCGTGCCCATCCTCGGCTGGCCTATACGTTTAATGTATGAAACTAAGGTCCATTTGGAGGGATGATGGAGTTCAGAGGGTAGGGGGATGAATTTGTAGCTCCAGGATGTGGTGAGCCATGAGCTGGACCAGGGAGGAGCAGGGCTGCTGCAGTCCACAACCTCAGAGCGGGGTCCAGGGGGCCTGGGGGTGGCAGGAAAAATAAATAAAGGAGGATGTTAGGCGCTGAAATGTATTAGTACGTAGATTAACATTTCCTCATGCACAGAACAGAAAGCATGTACCACACGTATCTACCCGGTGACTAAGGTTGTAGCTAACCTCACTGGCACTGTTAAGGCCTACTCCGTGCCATCGGTCACGTATGGTTTTCTAAGTAACCACTAGCCTCATCCAGCACCCATCTCCAGAACTACAAAGCTATAACTGATTATAAGCCAGATTGTAAAGTTTGTAATCTTGATTTAAATACTTAAATACTCCCTTATACATTTTAGAAGGGTATTCCACAGTAGTGGGGCTCTCTATGAGAAACCGACTGGTGGTAGAGCTCTTTCTTCTCTTCAGAACTGGTAAACACCCTTCCAACAGCCAGCTATCACCTCACTCACAAGAACCATGTGTGCACAACCCTGAAATTTCCAGGCACTTAACGCATCTAATCTGTGGGGCGGCTCTGCTGTTGACCCTCACCTCCAGCGAATGTGATTAAACTGAGGCGGTGGTGTGTTGGAACATTTGTTGTTAACCCCCAGCGGTAAACGGACATGCCCAAGATGGCCGCCTTAAACACTATTGTGGCACGATAGCGCTGCAGCCACTTTACAGGCCTTCGAAGCCTGGACATCCCCAAGGGACACGAAATCAGAGTAGATTGAACATGACAGAGGAGAGAAGCTCTTTACTATTTAGGGCCTTGTCTCTCCGCTTCCCCCACCCAAGACTTTGATAAATTGCAGTGACAGTGACACTTAAATGTTGCTATCTCTGTTGTTTCAGGCTCACAATAACTGTGTTGGTCTAAATTTGAACACACCCAATTGCAGTTTCAAGCACATTTGCGCTATGCGTTCTCTTTAAGCTGTTTAGAAAGACCTATGTAAGCAAGCCTGTCAGGCATTGAATTCTACTACACACAACTCTCATGCGCACATGCACACATACAAAAACATGCAAACTACACACGCTCACATACATGAACATATGTATACATACCGTGATAGTGTCCATTTATTTATTTGCCTCTGTACTCCACAATTCGAGATCTGAATACAAAAATGGTTAAAGTGCACAGTGTCCGATTTTAATAAAGGCCATTTTTATAAATTTTGGTTTCACTATGTAGAAACGACAGCATTTATATATAGTCCCTCCAGTTCAGGGCACTATAATGTTTGGGATCCAATTATGTAAATGAAAGTAGTCATCTTTCGTATTTTCTTGCATATCCTTTGCATGCAATGTGACATACATGAATCACAGAATTCAAGTAATCACCGGTTGCTGGGGGTCTTCTCTGGTGATGCCCTGCTAGACCTGTATTAGAGCCATCTTCAGCTCTTGCTTGTTTTGGGAGCTAGCATATGAATTTTTTAGTTGGCTAGGTAAGCAGTGTTTGGATAATTAACTTTGGTCACTTTTGCTCTGTTTGTTTGTGTCTTTGTTCCAAAATAAAATAAAATAAATAATAATAAAAAAATTGGCCCTCGTCCTTATCTTTGTTGTACAGGTGGCAGTTGAAATTGTACTTCCCTCTAGGGTCTTACAGCGAACTTATCCCTGGTTATGGGTATGCACTTTGTTGTACGTCGCTCTGGATAAGAGCGTCTGCCAAATGCCAATAATTTAATGTAATGTAAAGGCAAGCTCAATTGAGATCAGATCGGGTGATTGATTTTTAGCTTTGATTGGATCTTGGGCAGTACCTTCTTTCCTCTATACTTTGCTCTTGGTCATCCTGTTTTTGTGGCTAGCCCCTGGTTTGCATCTTGCAGTTTAGCCTCCGTATTTCTGTTCATAAAGTCTTCTGCGGACAGTGGTAATTGACAAATCCACACCTGACTCCTGAAGAGTGTTTCTGATCTGTCAGACCGGTGTTTGGGGATTTTTCTTTATTGTGGAGACAATTCTTCTGTGGGCTGTGGAGGTCTTCCTTGTTCTGCCAGTCCCTTTGTAATTAGTAAGCTCATCAGTGCTCTCATTATTCTCAATTATGTTCCAAACTGTAGGTAGGTTGGTTTGGCTGATGTCTTTAACTGTTTTATTCTTGTTTCTCAGTCTCATAATGGCTTCTTTGACTTTTACTTGCACAACTTTGGTCCTCATGTTGATAAACAGCAAAAAATAATTGTTTCTAAAGGTGATTGAAAGACTAGGTGCTGAGAGAGCGCTCTTATACCTGCGTTAAGGAGGCAATTAAACACACTTGAGCAAGCCATGTGTCCCAAACACCGCTGATATTTCTACATGGCGAAACCAACATGTATGAAAATACCCTTTAATAAAATCTGAGAATGTGCACTTTAACAACATTAATTAATTTTGTGGTTCCAAATCTAAAATTGTGGCAAATGAAGACATACTGTGTCTTTGTCCAAAACATTATGGAGGGCACTGGAGAAACACACTGCAAGTAAACCCTTATATATAAACCCAGACAATAACAAACACTTTTCTCCTGTTTCCTTTCTAGGTAAACACAATATGTTGGAATGATACTGGAGAGTACATCCTCTCTGGATCTGACGATACAAATTTAGTCATCTCAAACCCTTACAACAGAAAGGTAAGACTCCTGCTTTACACCATGCAAGATGGTACAGCCACAATTCTATCTGTTCACATATTCAAAATTCAGTAATGCCCCCAGCAAAAATGACAAAATATAATGAATTATATTTTATTAAAATAACTAGCAAGTGGCAATCCATCTCACTTTCCATTCCAAGTAACTACTGTCCCCCCTAGGCCAGAATTTAGGCTTTCAATAGTCTTAAGTAGCCTTACAAGTGTCTACTTGACCATTATTTTTCATAGCTGAGGTTCCCAAAAGCTGAATTCTTGCTTGTGCTGAGAATATCTGGAAGCTTCCACGCAGGTGTCCCTCTGATACTTATCCCCCTTTCACTCAGCAGGTGAAAGCAACCATTCGGTCGGGACACCGGGCAAACATCTTCAGTGCAAAGTTTATGCCGTGCACCAGCGATCAGCAGATAGTGTCCTGCTCAGGAGATGGCGTCATCTACTACACCAACACGGAGAAGAGCTCTGAGCTCAACAAACAGTGCCAATTCACCTGCCACTACGGCACAGCCTATGAGGTGGGCAGACATCGCAGCCATTAGTCTGATGTTGCTGGTGTGGCAAGAGCGGCAGTTTTAGATCAGCTGTTCTCAATCTCAGTCCTGTGGTCGTTTTGTTTATGCTGGTTTTTGTAGCAGGCAGTATCTTGATTGATACTAGGATACTAAGTTTGGCATCGTGGCATCAGTTGGTATCAAGGCGAAGGTATGGGCACAGATAGTAGTTGTGCCCAAGTCATTTAAACCAGTCTCCCTGTTCTATTGGTAGATCATGACCGTGCCGAATGACCCGTACACCTTCCTGTCATGCGGGGAAGATGGCACAGTCCGGTGGTTTGATGTCCGGACGAAAACTAGCTGCACAAAAGAAAACTGCAAAGATGTAAGTGCCGCACTACATATTTTCTTCTTGTGTGTGTATTGGACTCGAATGTAGAGGCAGCCAATGTCGGCTGGCAGTAGGAACATGCCTGTGATTGAATGAGCCAAACTGTGTCCTTTCTGTTAAGTCGAGCAGCCTCCGTAGCCCTGTCTTGTGTGAGCATGCAGAGGCTGCAGGGTGTCCTAAGGAAACCTTTATGTTTATGATGCTTTTACGAGCTGCACTATGACTTTCCACAGGATGTCTTGCACTCCTTCCCGGATGTAGTTACATTTGAGTAGGCATTTAGTAGACTCTGATTTGCAGCCACTGAGTTGCAAGCAAAGTCCCTAACTGCTATACAGTACCATCATCTTTTATGTCCCAGAGCAGGGTCCTCTCCCATACTAAAATGGAATATCGCAATATTATATTACAAAGGTGTTAGTACACTACAATTAAAAGGGGGAATGTATTTATTTACACAACTTGCCACTTTCATGTACTGCAATATATTTTGAAAGAATGCACTGCTGTGAAATACTTTCCAAAATGATTGGCACCCTTGATAAAGGCCTCATAAAATAACAATCCTCAAATAAATTGAAGAAGTATTTTCTTTTGTACTAATGCTTTTGCGTTGGAAGAATTCCTTGCTCTTGCGTTGGAATTAAGTCATTTGACCATAAATGGTCCTGTCCCAAGAAACCTTGAAGGAGCAACTATCGAGGTTAGAAGCAAAGCAGTTGTGCAGCAGATCTCCAAGCTAGTCTAACCTTGCCAAAGCTGCAGAGAGGTCAAGGAGGATTAGAATGGAGGAGAAAGGAGCTGCCTTTGCAGCATGGTGGTCCTCACTGACCACAAGAAGCCAGACTGATATAGGAGGATCTAGGAGGTCATCCTGAGAGGGAAAAGGAGATAATTGGTTTAAAAAGGCACATTCAGGATTTTTGGAGACAGGAATAATGTTCAAACTGCAACCTAAATTTATAAGATATTTTGGTATATTCCATTACCATGAAGGGCTTTGACAAAATTTAGCCATGGTGCAGAACCATCTCTCTCCCTTTGAACTAAACAAGCCTCTGGGATTTGTTTGTGGCTTTTCTTTTTTAAATCCTTGCCAAAATCAGTGTTCAGCATTTTTTCTTACAGTTGGGTGTGTGCATGCCTTACATAAATTGAATACTCTGCTGTATTGAATAAGCTGTGTGGACACTTATGTGAATGTGTGAACAAAATATGATATATACATTTCACAGCAGTGTATTTTTGAAAAAATACGTTACAACATCCAGATAAAATACATGTTTCTTGTTATATAACCAATGTTATGTTGGTGTATTTTATTTCAATATATATTTTCAGTGTATACCCTTTTGGTGATGGTAATCCCCAGGTTAGCTCAGGTTCAGTGAACTTTTCTGCTTTTCTCTATTTCTGAAAAAAGGACATTCTCATCAACTGCCGGCGGGCCGCTACCTCGATATCGATCTGCCCCCTGGTACCCTATTACCTGGCTGTCGGGTGCTCAGACAGCTCGGTGAGAATCTATGACAGACGAATGCTGGGAACCAGAGCAACCGGTAAGGACCAAGCTTTTAAGGTTCTGTCCAAATGCTTTTTATTTTGGTTTAACGCATCTGTTATTTTAGCTTTAGCCTGGTTTTATTGTATTTATTGTATTTTTTTTTATTTTATGTTTTGGCTTTGTTTTTTTTTTTTGGCTTTGATTTTATGGTCTATGGTAGCTTTCATTGTAACTTTAAATAGCTTTCATCATGATTATATTCATCATTAAAGCAAATTGTGTTTATTGTAATACGATTCCCTTCAAGCATTTCACAAGCATCTCACAGACAACACAGACCTTGCAATAAAATGAAAGAGTTTGAGGCAAGGGAATTATCTAAATATGTGTATACACTCTTCCTTAATTTTAAAGGTTTAAAAGATACTTATTCACACTCCAAATTACTCAATACACACACACAACACATTGATTTTGAAATCACAATAAGTTATCAGAGGTATGGTTTTCAGATATCATATGGACTTGTTTGTCATCAAGTAATTTGTCTGAATTTTAGGAGCGCCGCCTAATAAAGGCGGGCATTGTGTGTATCATTCTCTGGGTGTTTTATCTTATCGTCGACATGGTGTCCATTGCCATAAGGGTCTCTGTAATGATCACCCCTAACCCCCACCCCCCCTGGCTGTATAGGGAATTACACAGGGCGCGGGATGATGGGCATGTGCACGCGTTTTGTGCCGACGCACCTGTCCAGCAAGTCTTGTCGCGTAACCTCGCTGTGCTACAGTGGAGACAGCCGGGAGATCCTGGTCAGCTACTCCTCAGACTACATCTACCTGTTCGACCCCAAAGATGACCTGGCCCGGGAGCTCAAGGGACCATCTGAGGAGAGGAGAGAAGAGGTGGGCCATACTTTGTTTTATAACAGAAGTCCTTTATTGAGCGTTCTGCATGGTGCCTTTGGAGCCATCTTGGCATGACTCCTAGGGAGAGGAGCTGCAGTACTAAATCATCTCCATTTATAGACAATTTGTTTAACTGCAGACTGATGAACATCTAAAGGCGTTGAGATTACTTAACCATTTCCAGTTTTGTGCAAATCAAGAATTCAGAGATCTCTTTTTGTGAGGCATGGTTCATATCAGCAGATGCTTCTTGTGAAAAGCAAACTCAAAAGAGGTAGGAATTTTTCCAAAGTAGCTCTAACCCACAAGTCCAATCTTATTTAATTGATTGAACTCCAGGTTTGCAATCTCCTGACTCCAATTAGCGTTTGTTGAAGTCATTAAGGGTTCACATACTTTTTCTAACCTACACTGTGAATGCTTGAATAATATACTGTATACAATATGGACAAGAACAATGCAATAATTATTGTTGATGTTAGTGTTATTAGTTGAAATAGATTGTGTTTTTTCATTAGTGTAACTTTGTTGAAAATCAGACCATATTTTAAGACAAATATCAACATAAATGCAGATAATTCTTTTGGACATATCTTGCTTTTCTTCTCCAAGAAAGGGGGATGCCCTTGTGTAACATGCAGATGTTTTTCTGGCTGGCATTTTCTCCCATTTTTGTTGAGAGCTTTTTTGAGAGGCTGTGTTTAATGTGCTGAATGCCTCTAGGGTGGTTTAGGTGAAAGGGTTGACCTAATGTGGCCTTGAGGAGAGCGCTGTACATCCAGTCTTATTTCCTGCCTAGCATCAGGAATAATAAAATGGCAGTAGGATAGTCACATCAAGGCCTTACGCTTGGACACCTATCACAGAGTGCATAGCTGAGTACTTCTGGATGCCCACAGGGATAGTAAAGTAAAGTTGCTCCTTTTCCTGCTCCTAGTTCTACCCATTTGGAGAGGTTATAAAAACAAGCGAGGTGAAGACAGGGTAATTGACAGATTGTGAAATAGGTGAATGGAATGTCAGTTTGAAGCCATGTCAGTTACAGACGTGGCATGCTTTCCTAAACAAATACTTCCGCAAAGAATGTATTCCTGTTTTCTCCCTGAAAGGAAAGTTTGGGAGTTCCTAACTTGTATTACTAGCTCCTAGAAGGAACATCTAACGTGTTGGACAGTCCTTAAATATGACAACCTCGATCGACTTCTGGGTCAGGAGCAAGGAAAAATACGCAATTGGAATGAGCTCATGGTGTTGTGAGTTGTCAAGAAAGCTCAATTTTCTACTTAAATTCAGTCAATTCAGTCATTTCAGAAAATGAATTGAAATTGAATTTTCAGTTTATTTAGATATGGACATGGGCAATCCTGATGGAAGGAGGACAGCCGGGAAAGGATGAAGGATAGAGACAGGATGAAGGGGGAGATGGCAGGACGTTAAAACCCAGGGTTCATACTTGGAAGGGTGGAATGAGGTCACTATAGCAGGGATACTCCAAGCCTTGGCCCCATAAGACGGCAGAGTGCACATGAGAACTTTTGTGTCAACAGTGCCAACAGTCTTTCTCAGCTGGTGGGGGAAGTTGAAGCATTGGTCTATTTCAGTTGTCTGGTGTGCTTAAGTTCATATTCACTGCCTGATCTCAAAATGGACTTTTTTGACAGAGTGAAGCATCAATTCCCTCTTGTTGTCTGAATCCGCTAAAGCCAGATGCATTGCCTGGCAGGCAATAGAAAGGGTACCTCCAAATGCAACTCCTGCACATGGAGTCTCTCCTCAGTCTCCCTCCCTCCCTAATGACTCAGTGACAGCTGCAACCCCCATGTCGCGTGAGCGAGATGTGGTGGAAAGCTCTGCCCCTCTGACTTCAGCCGGATTGCCCCGGCTCAAGATTCCTTTCCAAAAACAGCTGCGGGCACATTCTGCTCTGTGGACAGGAATAGCCTGACATAGGAAACAACACTTGAGCCAAGGGACACACTCTTAGCACCCCCCCCCCCCCATCCTCCACCCCCCTGTGCACCTGGGCTGATGTGTGCTCACTGTTTATGTAAAATGGCTGCATCACCTGGGCTGATAGTTCAGGACAGATTAGCTCCTTTAGACTTAACTAATTTAGGATCACCGGATAAGAAGTGTAATATAAATGCAATCCACTATTACCCTTATTCACCCTGAGACTGTGTTGAGCAGTCCTGTGCTCACCCTGAAACTGAGAGGGATTGTGATTCTCCAGGTGTTTTCTCTGTCCTTGACTGGAGCTGTTTCTGGTGACTCTGTCCTATGGCTGTGCAGGGGTACTAACAAGATTAATGAGGTCCCATAGCAGACTTGACATCAGTCCACGCACAGGTGGGGAACAGGGACAAATTCCCACTCTGGGTCACGTTTCTCCTGACTGTGGCAAACCACCCCACACCGAATCAGGAGCACGCTCTGTTCCCCAGCCCCATAATGGCCTAATGTGAAATAATGTGTTGTGATGCACAGGACCCTAACCCTCAACCATCGGCTTCTTACACAGAATTAATTCCATCCATTTCAGATTTCAGTTACGGAGTGTCATGAATTTTAGTCTTCACAGATGTAGATGGGAGAATGAAGTACATGAGGTATTTAGAAGTAATTCTGGCAAGAGAGGTTTTAAGTTATGAGAAACATTTGCAGGTGAATCACAGGTGAGAATAGGGCATGATGGTGTAGAAAAGCTCAGAGGTGTGGACTTTGGGAATAGGCGTGACTTGAGCATTAGGGATGTGAGTGGCATATACGTGAGGAAAGGTGCTGTGATTTTTAAGGATGTTTGGTGTGGCTATGACACCACAAGGAAATGTGTGGTGTGGTTGATGAAATGTTGTTTGGCCTAGGTATGGCATTTGTATAAAGGGAGAAGAGGTGCTGGGGTTGACAGGATGTTGTAATTTGGTCTGGCTGTGATGTGTGTGTAAGGAGAGACGGGAAGATTCAGTGACAGGTTGTTGTTTTTTCCCGTTGGTCAGCTGCGTCAGCCGCCTGTTAAACGGCTGAGACTGCGAGGAGACTGGTCTGACACAGGACCCCGAGCTCGGCCCGAGAGCGAGAGAGAGAGAGACGGTAAGCCATGTCCTCATACACACAGATACACAGACACGCGCACACACACACACACACACACACACACACACACACACACACACACACACACACACACACACACACACACACACACACACACACACACACACACACACACACACACACACCCACTCTCATACTGTTTATGTATAGTACTGTGCAAAGGCAAAAAAATTTAAAATATTCATTTCAAGATCACTGAACAGTTAAAAACTAAAACAAATATTTGTTGTGACCATACTTCGCCTTTAAAATCAATTTTGTTGGGTACACTGTCCTCCAGTTTCAGAAGAAAATCAACTGGTAGGTTATACCAAACATGTTTGAGAATGTGCCACAGTTCTTCTGTTGATTTTGTCTGGCTCACTTGCTTCTGGCTCTCAAGGAAATCCCAAACAGCCTTGATCAATTTATCTGAAAAGTGGTTTATTACTTATTATGTTGCTTTATTTAACGAAATCCAAAAATTATGTATTTCTGTAACGTAGATTTTTATATAAAATCTGGGGTGCCTAAGACTTTTCCACAGTACTGTGTATATATAGTGGGAAAAAAGGATGCATATAATAAACAACATGGTTAATTATCTATATTTTATGTTCAAACATACAGGACATGTATGTTATTGGCACCCCTAACAATTATTATAGATAAAATCTAAGTGAAATTGGTAAGACAATTTTACTTTAATTTAGTTAATTTTCTAAATCTAACAAAACTATATTATGTCATTCCATAATTTTCTGTTTCATTAGAGTATAACAAATGAAGTAACAAGCATGGGGAAAAGCTAAAGTACTGTTAATTCAGAAGACGCAGATGGTAATTGACCATCAGAAGTCGGGTAATGGGTACCAAAAAAATACTTACGATTAAACACACCACTTAGCATGTAAGGGAAATAATAAAATGGCGTTAAACATATGGAATGGTTGTAAACTTGCCAGGAAGAGGATGTAAGAGCTTATTATCCTCACGGACCGTAAGGAAGATGGTGTGGGAGGCCATAAGTAACCCAAGTAATGCAGTTTCAGAATTGCAGAGATTGGTTGTGTCTTGGGGTCAACACTCTAAAAATGCCACCAGCATACCAGAAAACTCTTTAGAAGGGTGGCACAAAGACAGCCCTTACTGAGCACAATAAACAAAACCAAGCATCTGGAGTTTTCCAAGCCTCATTGGAATTATGACTGGAAGAGAGTGGTCAGATAAGACCAAAATTTTACGTGTTAGCTATAGACACCTTCGTCAGGTTTGGCGGCAAAATGGAATGCATACAAGGGACTATTTATGATCAATGGCACAATTAATTCAACAGTGTGCTTGGAAATATTCATCTTAATCTCAATGGCCATCTCAGTTTCCAATGAGATCACAAATTATACAAAAAGACTCATGGCTGTCATCTTTGCCTGCGGTGTTTGAACAAAGTATTAAATCAGAGGTGCCAATAATTGCAGAACCTGTTTTTGAATACTGGCATTTAACTAAATTTTCATCTAACCATAAGCAGGATCTTCTGTGCTGTTTTTAAAAATCCTTACCTTTTTATTTGAGCTTCATGAGATCCCTGTCATCGTGTGTCATTGAGCTGTTTTTGTTTCCACCAGGAGAACAAGGTCCCAACGTATCCCTGATGCAGAGAATGTCAGATATGTTGTCTCGCTGGTTTGAGGAGGCCAGCGAAGCCCAGAGCAGCAGGGGCCGTCCGCAAACTCGTCCCAGGGGTAATCCACTTCTTTTTTACTGATCTCACTTCCTGACTGCACGCAACAATAATAAAATAGGGATAGGACAGTAACCACAATCAGAAAGTACACCTGTAATAACCAATAGAACAACATTGATAGTGATTGGTGAATATATTTCTGGGCACCCTGTGGGTATCAGGGAAGTAGTAGCTGCCAGTCACTGTCTGTGTTTTCTTGTTTGTTACCATTGTGATTTGAGGAGTGTCTTTCTATATACTGTAGTAAGGTTATGTCACAGCTGTTTTATCCCAATTTTAATACCATTTCCTACACTCGTGGTTGGATTACCATATTTTATGAGAGTAAAATTAATTGGCAAGACCACACCAGAATAAAAACAAAAAAGAGAGGTTTCAGTTAGTACGCGATGTGCTCCCGAATGCAGACAGTGCAGACAGGAGGCGAGTGTGATATTTTTGTCAGATAATTTATTGAAATGTATTCACATACCATGTGCTCCTGAATTATTGGCAGCCTTAATAAAAAGGGACAAAAAAGGCTATATAAAATATACAACATGGATAATCTATATTTTATGTTGAAACATATGGGAAAATGATATACTTCCATTTCAACTTATGATATACTTTCATGCTTCAAAGTTTCTTAATTAGTAATCTTATTTTTGCTGAAAACATTATTGGCACCTAAATAAAATCTAGCGAAGTGAATACAAAAAGTAGTTATGTCCAGCCCCTACGTTTGTATTCAGTAGGAGTGGTAACCAGTGGCATTGTCTGACACTCGCCCATGGACTGCAAGTACACACCCATTGTAGTCTTTACTAAAGCAGGTACCTGGGGCATACACAGTAGTTTGGGACTATGGATTGTTCTTAATCACGTGACAATTTCCTTGACGATGACATGTTGGAGCATGTCCATAGCAACCCATTCATTTTTGCAGTAATACACAGGGGTTAAGGTAGGCCTCGATGACATGGCCTCCGTTACAAAACATATTATGATGGTGCCCAGTCAACATAATCTTTCATTTAAAGGTTGGATGGTTGACCTGTAACAGAAGAAAACAAATATTTAAGAGGGGAACTTCACTGCTGCTGCAGCCCTCTGCATGCCCTCTGTAGTGCTGGGTTGCACCAAGAAAGCTACTCTTCTACGAATACAATATCAATTTAGGGTAAAATTTAAAAAGTCACATCAGTAAACTTGACCTTGCTCATAAATGTCATGGTAAATATGATGAGCAGCTTGGTGGATTAAACTACTACCAGCTAAGCGGCACTTTCTGCTTTTCCAGAGATAACGTTAGCACCTTACTATTCTCCAAGCCTTTCCACGTGAGACAGAAAACAAGTAACTGAAATCTGGATTATTTTAATTCTCAGGTGCTGCAGTTCCACCAGCAGGGGCTGCCGCTACCCTGGAGCCCACCCCTCAGGAACTCATTCCGCCCACCCTAGGGCCAGTGGAGACGGAGGCTCCTACCGAGCCCCTCCCCAAATCATCATCATCATCATCATCATCATCATCACCACCCTCTGCCTCTGCCTCCACTGCGACCATGACTGCTATGCGCCCCTCCACGTCCTCTTCCTCAGAGAGCTCCGCATCCACCTCCACAACCCAGGAGAACCCCACCTCCTCCTCTTCCCAGTCCTCTGATATCAAAAGCCAGGATGTCTCTTCTGCCACGCCTGCCTCCCAAACGCAGTCTGGTAAGGCCCGGAGAAGACCCGCTGGTCACCTGCTTCACGCTGGTCGATCTCTCTCCCAGCCCCCAGCCTGCCCCCTGACATCTGTAGGGCCTCTTGTGCTGATCAGGTGCTCTCACCTGATATCTGCAGTTTTTATAAACAAAATGAATCCCTGGGATTTTTTTGGAAGTGCAAAAACTTCTGTCCAGATGCACTTCAGCCCAGCTGCTGTTACGATGCAGGGGTGTCAAACTGCAGTCCTGGAGGGCCGCAATGTCTGCGAGTTTTTGTGGTTTCCTTTCAACCAGCAGCCAAATAAGGCCTTGAGAACAAGGTATGTTGACTCTTCCATTCAGCACTCGTGCTGAAACGCACCAAAAACCAGCAGACACTGTGGCCCTCCAGGACTGTCACCCCGATACAACTGAATAGATAATAGATTTGTGCTCAACAGGCAAGACAGTTATCGACAGAACAGCATTTTCCCATGTTAAAGATTCTTATATTTAGTTTGGAGTTATTGCCAAGTGACTGTTACGTGAGGTTAACCCACCATGTCAGCCTGCAGCATGAGTTTATAACAAAGCAGACATCAATGGTTTCAAACGTGCTAATAGTGCCACCTGCTGAGGGATTTTCACACCTCTTTTCAGAGCATTGCACTTGGTGGAAGACAATGTATGTGACGTTTTGCTTTTTTTTTTAGGCAGATTTTAGAACATTTCACTGAGGTGAGATATGTTCTAATTGGATGCAGAACTGTATTTTAGGCCTACACTCTTCAACCAACCTCAGCTCAAATCTTTAGTTTCCAGTATCTGCTACATATTGCTATGCTTAATGGTCAAACCCTCTTTTCTCAGTGTTCTACTGAAATGGGTTAAGTGTCTCTGCACATACACTCAGTAGCCACTTTATTTGTTGTTTATTAGACTATTAGATTTGCTAGACTTTTTTGTACTTATTGGTCTTCTGTTGTAGCCCATCCACTTCGAGGTTCGATGTGTGGTGTGTTCAGAGACGCTGACTGTACAGGTCTACCCAGTAAAGTGGTCCCTGAGTGTATATGAAATGTTACATTGTGTGCGCAGGCTTCTGCATCTCCTGCCATTGTTCATGTGGACACTGAGCCCACAAAGCCCCGGCCATCTCTTTTTCAACATTTTCCGTTTATTATACTCTAATCACCCTTCCTCATTTCACAGGATTCACAAAAAAAAAACTGTGCTGCTTGCAACTTCTCTTTTCATTTAGTTTCCTTTTTAATCTTTCTTTTTTCCTGTCATCTGATGGTACATATTTAGACTTTTTATTTCTTCTCATTTTCTCATTTTTAAACACTGTTATGCAATATATATTCATTTTATCCTCAAACTGAATGTCATGACTATCTGTCTTGATATTGAGCTTCAAAGCATTCACATCCTACACAACATAGATCAAAATGTGTCACCCTAAAATTACTCTATATGTACAATATCAAAATCCTATAAAATTGTGCTATAAACAACATATTTATGACACCAACTCATTTTTGTCAAAAATGTCATGCCTAAGGTCTCGATATATTGTTGTATATTCCACTTCCGTCAGGAAAATTATGTACTTTCGTATTCTTTTTGTGTTCTTTTTTTTTTTTGGTAGTTCTGGGAGGAGGTTGAAGAGGAAGCGGTCATGTGGTGTGATCCTGTGCTTGTTCCAGTAGGTTCTGTGGGTGGGGCAGTGAGCTCTAGCAGTGGGTTGCCGTGCAGCGGGAGGCCCAGTACAGGAGAACCTGTCCTCAGCCTACACTACAGCACAGAGGGAACCACCACCAGCACCATCAAACTGAACTTCACAGATGAATGGTGAGGACTGCCCCCACCATAATGTAGGCCCAAAAACACACCTGTCCATACACAGACTACAGTAGTGTTCCCCAGTCACTCAGGGACCGACACAATCCACTGCAGAGCTGGATCAAATATTAACTGTTTTGGATTAAAATACCACACTGTGCTTGTTTGATCTTGCTTGGTGCAATTGGACCAGAAGGATCAAGGATCCAAGGATCAGAAGGCAGGATTTGCACTTTGTGAGATTTCATAGGTTCCAATGCACCAGACAAGCACCAGAAAAGTATTTGAGTCCAAAACAATTACGTATTTGACCCAGATCCAATCCACTGACCAGAACAGTCTACACTCACTCAGGATCCAGCACACTGACCTCAACCCGTTTTTTATTGGAACAATACGCCATGAATTTTACATGCGCAACTCTGTCATAACATAACGCTCAATAGCCTTCTGTTCAATAGCCACCAATCTTGCCGACCAAAACACTGACCCAAGTACTGTTCATCATCATCTTCAGACAACAAAAGTTGCAAGGTTTAGTTTGGAACTTCAGTGTCATTGTGCTTTTGGAATTTTGGTAATATAATTCACAGCCTAATCCCACAATGAGAAACGTAATGACTAGGACCATGAGCAGCCATTGAATAGTTTGCATTGTTTACTGACCCTTGTGCAATTTATTTCGGTCAAAGATTATACAATAAACAATGTAAGCATGGTATTGGAAACAAACATTGTATTTTTTCAAGAGAAAAGCTTGCCAAGTTTAATAGAGTTTGATTGTTACTTGCAACTGTCACATTAAAACCACCTTTTCCATTTTCTTTCCCACGATTTCAGAATAGAAAGCTAATTTTCTAGCTGAGTAGGGTTTCCCTTAACAGATAATTACCAAATTTGATTAGATTCACTGACAGGAAAAAATGAAAGTCTTCAGTTATTTTGATAAACAAGGAAATTAATTGTTTCTTTAACAAGCTTTTAGCAAAAAGGCCTGACTGCATGCTGACCCCTACATGAAAGGTAAAATGAAATTTAAATCTGAGCAGTGACCCTTCCCTCTTAGGAGATAAGTGGAGCAAAACCATGCCAAGAAAATGGCGGCTCCTGATGGCCCAACACCCAAGAGATTTTTAGTTGTTTTTTTCCTTTAATTAGTCACCAGCCTAGTTTATTTGTATGTGGCAGAAGTGAAAAGCAATTTCCCATCAATTTCATTAAATTATTTTCTTTATTTCGCCAAACTAATTAAATATCTTTGGTTCTTAAAGCGGTCATTTTAAGCCTACTGCAATTCAGACTTCATGCTCTATACAACATTTAATAAAATCTTAAAGGTTGAATTTTTTTATTTGGTCATATATTATTAATTGTGAAATATATATTTCATATGTATGAAAAATGCATTTGTATGTTGTTAAATATTTGTACATTTGCTTGTTTTAACATTTTGATCATTTATTTTTGTTCCAGTGTATTGTCTGTATATTTCATTTGTTTAAGGCTATTGTGGGAGGGTTATGTGAGTGAAGAGCTTTTCTGCATGTGACCCTGTCATGTGACCCTGTCCTCTGTTCTCTCTGAAAGGAGCAGCAGGCCCTCCAGTTCCAGGCCAGCTGAGGTGGGGCCCAGCCAGACACTGCTGGCTCCTGAGAGCTTAGAGCCAGGTAAGGTCGGGCCCAGCCAAACACTGCTGGCTCCAGAGAGCTTAGAGCCAGGTGAGTCCCTGCCTGGGAGATGTGCAGGGAACAGCACCCCCTGGTGGTACAGATTATTTCTGTGAGCTCTGTTGGTACAGGGTCTTATTTGTTTTCCTTTGCAATAACATAATTTTGCTGGCAAACTATTATTTTATTATTTTTTTCCCCTGTAGCTTACTACTACTGTATGTGGTTACATGTGAGCAAATTGTCATGCTCAAATTGTCATGTGAGCAAATTGTCGTCCATCCATCCATCCATTATCTGAACCCGCTTATCCTGATCAGGGTCGCAGGGGGGCTGGAGCCTATCCCAGCATACATTGGGCGAAAGGCAGGAATACACCCTGGACAGGTCGCCAGTCCATCGCAGGGCACACGCACCATTCACTCACACACTCATGCCTACGGGCAATTTAGACTCTCCAATTGGCCTAAGCTGCATGTCTTTGGACTGTGGGAGGAAACCGGAGTACCCGGAGGAAACCCACGCAGACACGGGGAGAACATGCAAACTCCACACAGAGAGGCCCCGGCCGACGGGGATTCGAACCCAGGACCTCCTTGCTGTGAGGCAGCAGTGCTACCCACTGCACCATCCGTGCCGCCACGCAAATTGTCATGTCAATACGTAATTGTTTTGGGTTCAAATACTTTTCTGTGTATTTTGCTTGAAATATTTCTAATACTTACCTTTATGTAAACATAAAATGAACATTTAAATACCTCTGTTGCTTCTTCATCAGGATAGACTGGGAGAGATGCTGTTGTTCCTGATGGGCTGGTATGAGGCTAAATGATTGAACTGTGTGTTTTCCCATAGCTGCGATCTCGTCGGAACCTGTCAGGCAGAGTGGTTCAGGTCAAGAAGGCAGAAGTGTCCAGAGTGGCCAGAGCAGGCCGGTAGAAGCCTCCGGTTCTTTGGCCCAAAATGTGGCCGAGGCCACACCCGCTCCCCACACACCCACACCCACACCCACACCCACTGCGGCGGGCCCCGTGGGAGCCGCTTCAGGGAGTACCCGCACCAACCACGACTCAGACGACAGTGACGACGACCCCATTCTCATACCCGCCACCAGGTACCGCGCAGGACAGGGGCAGAGGTATGTCTCACCGCTGCGGAAGAGCAAAGACACTGAAATAAAGGTTGCTTTTAAAATGCAGCTGCGCCATTCCGTGTCAACTCAAATGAAGTGCACCGCAGCATCTCTTCAATTTAACATTTTTTGTGTGGTGGTAAAAAAAAAAAAAAAAGGGTTATCTTATACAGAGAGTATCTGCTTGAGCCTTCCGGCCTTCATCAGAGGTTTCTTTAGAGATAAAATAGTGATCATGCTATCTCTACCCATCATTACCCTGTTTGACGTGGCTGAACCACACCTATATAACACCTGATATTGTTATACAGTATATTATGCTATGAGTGGCAAGTTCTCCAATATGTTTGGTAAAACCTACCAAGTCGTTTTCTTCTAAAACTGCAGGACAGTGTACCGAAGAGAATTGATGCAGTTTTAAAGGCAAATGGTGATTTTATTTGAGTAATTTTATTTACAATGGTTTCATTATTTTAGAAAGCATCCTTGCTTTACACATTTTTTTATTTTTTTTCCAATAGTTATTATTAATGTTCCATAGTGCCACACTCATAAAAAAATTGACATTATTTCTCTATGACTTAATTATAAGGGGAGACTTTTTACTTGAGTTGTGTAAATATGGTCTCTGCTGGAATCAGGTGCGCTTCTGTTGGAGTTGGCGGGATCTGGGTGTTCTGTGCCCATGGCTGTCCAATTCCTGTGTTCCGTTATTGCAAATTATTGGTCTTAATATGCTAATTTATTTGAAAAATAAAACCAATATATATCTTTTTTTTGTTCAATTACCTATCATTCATTGTATTGTCATTTATTCATAACCTGTGTGTGTTAGTTTTTATTATCTTCTTACCATCATAAGTTCACACTCTGTTCCTCGATAGATTTAATTTCAGAGGATCAGCAGTAGGAGAGAGACTTATAAGGTAACGTTAGCATCTCTGCTACTAAATCATGTTACTAAAACTTAACTGGTAGGAGTGATTTCCGTATTAATCTCTTGAGTAACTAGTCGCATTTGCGACAACCCTGAATTGGCCTGACTTTTTTTTTTTAATGAGCTGGAATCAGCAGTGTGTGCGTTTGTGTGAGTTGTAACGGCACTTAAACAGAACACTTAACTGCAGCATGTGTGACGCAAAGGCAGTCTCAGAAGTTGGAAGCAAAGGAAGCTAGCAAGGCTTGACAGAACCCTGCCACCTACATGCATAAAACAGTACCATACTCCTACAGAACCCTGCCACCTACATGCATAAGACAGTACCATACTCCTACAGAACCCTGCCACCTACATTCATAACACAGTACCATACTCCTACAGAACCTTGCCACCTAGTACATGCATAACACAGTACCATACTCCTACAGAACCCTGCCACCTAGTACATGCATAACACAGTACCATACTCCTACAGAACCCTGCCAGCTACATGCATAACACAGTACCATACTCCTACAGACCCCTGCCACCTACATTCATAACACAGTACCATACTCCTACAGAATCCGGCCACCTACATTCATAACACAGTACCATACTCCTACAGAACCTTGCCTCCTAGTACATGCATAATACAGTACCATACTCCTACAGAACCCTGCCAGCTACATTCATAAGACAGTACCATACTCCTACAGAACCCTGCCACCTACATTCATAACACAGTACCATACTCCTACAGAACCTTGCCACCTAGTACATGCATAACACAGTACCATACTCCTTCAGAACCCTGCCACCTACATTCATAACACAGTACCATACTCCTACAGAACCTTGCCACCTAGTACATGCATAACACAGTACCATACTCCTACAGAACCCTGCCACCTAGTACATGCATAACACAGTACCATACTCCTACAGAACCCTGCCAGCTACATGCATAACACAGTACCATACTCCTACAGACCCCTGCCACCTACATTCATAACACAGTACCATACTCCTACAGAATCCGGCCACCTACATTCATAACACAGTACCATACTCCTACAGAACCTTGCCTCCTAGTACATGCATAATACAGTACCATACTCCTACAGAATCCGGCCACCTACATTCATAACACAGTACCATACTCCTACAGAACCTTGCCTCCTAGTACATGCATAACTCAGTACCGTACTCCTACAGAACCCTGCCAGCTACATGCGTAACACAGTACCATAATAGTAACCATGTTGGTTATGTCATTTTCAGGCTTGTGCTAAGAAAAGGGGTGATACTTAAGAAGTTAAAGCAGTTGATGATGTTGATGGGCCTCCCCTTGTTAGTTTGGTCTGATTTTGGTCTCTAATTGTAAGGTGAAAATAGAATGTTGACAGTTTAAATGTGTAGCTATTGTTGTTTCTCTCAACCAGGCCGAAGCATCCATAATGCAGAATTTCGATGCATTTGATTGGATGAGTGGCAGTGTTTACTTGGTGTATTCACAGTTTTTGGTCCATTGCATGCTGTTATGCTTTCGCATGCTTTCACTAGATCTGACCTTTTGTGCAGACATGAATGTATTTTGGCTTGAGGCCAGAAGACCGAGATTTATTATGATTTTTCTCTGCATGTTGTGTCTTTTCAATTTTGATGTCTCTCATACGTATCTTGCCTTCTGCCATTTAGTTTGACGCAACTGACAGAATTTCACGTTTCTAATTTAAGTTTTCAAGTCTTAAGACTACACACTGCCACTCGAATAGGGCAGACACGTTGTTTCCAGATGCAGTGGTTCAGTTTTCCTTACCTGTTCTTACAAAAGTGAAGTGATCTTTGTGGAGTTGGGGTTTTGTGCTTTGCTTGCCATTACTTTTCCTAAGCAGTGAATCATGTTAGCGCCGCCCCCGTTTTTCCGAACCTCACTGATTCACACCAGACCAGATGAATCTCCTTTGACATTGTATCTCGCCATTTTTGGGAGTGATATAACATAATTGTCAGATATTTTGTGATAAGGGGTCGCCTACCTTTATGCTGGCCCCAGCCACCACTGTCAAATCGGAAAAGAAGTGCGAGCAGAAAATGGAAACGTGAGCAAAAGCAGTTGTGTTTGGATGAGAGGTCCATGGATTGACATTTCCCCCAGAAGCTCGCAAACTCCAGTTGTTATCGGAGCTATTGCAGTTTATTAAGCATCTGGAGCTAAAAAGCTAATTTACTTCCCCCACAGGCGTTCCGCGGCCGCTCGGATCCAGGAGCTTTTCCGCCGGAGAAAAGAGAGGAGGGAGATGGAGGAGAGCGAGACCCAGAACATCCGTAGGCCCTCCATCAAAATGGCCTACAAGGGCCACCGTAACTCTAGGACAATGGTAAACTGCTATGCTACTTCCTCTTTACAGTACATGCTTACAATACATACTTGTATCATTCAATTATAACTAATTAAAACAGTACTGCCTATAGAACAGACGGGCAACATGGCTCAGGCAGTAAGAGCAGTTGTCTGGCAGTCGGAGGGTTGCTGGTTCGATCCCCTGCCCGGGCTGTGTCAAAGTGTCCCTGAGCAAGACACCTAACCCTTCTATGCCATTTTTGGGGTGTCAATTATGCTAATTCACAATTCTCATGCACACTCACTCATTTACAAACATTAATCATGTTTATGTGATCATTTTGGCCAGTCTGATCTCCAAAGCCAAAAACAAAAGCCAAAGTGTATAAAAAAATATGTTTTAATAAAAACTGAGAATGTACACTTTCACCACATGAATTGTTTGATTACAAATCTAAAACTGGCGTACGGAGCCAAATAAAGATTCGTTTTTTTTTTGCACCTGTACCAAACATTATGACGCTCCGTACATTTCCACATGTCACATGCATATCATTATTTGAATTTTACATTTTGTTTCATGTTGCTGTTCATTTCAAGGTCAGGTCTTTGTGGTGCTTTTCGAGAGGAGTAGCATGGGTTTTCTTAGGTGGTGTATACTTCACCCTCTTAATTGTCTGCCGTAGATTAAAGAGTCCTGTTTTTGGGGGGACAACTTTGTCATGAGTGGCTCGGACTGTGGGCACATCTTCATATGGGACCGGCGCACAGCTGAACACCTGATGCTCCTGGAGGCTGACAACCACGTGGTCAACTGTCTGCAACCCCACCCCTATGATCCCAGTGAGTGCTCCCACAATGCACCGCTTCACACCATAAAGGAAAACTTCTAATTCTATACCTTTTGTTGACCCCTCTACTGTTCAATTATTATAATTTATTTTATTTTTAAAATATTTTTGGACATCTTTTGAAAATGTTGTATGCCTCTAAATTTATGGGTGTGCTTTTTGTGAATGGGGTTTGAATATGTGTTTGATAATAAATTAAAGGAAATGGATATCTGGAATGCTTTGATATAAATGTTGATTTTGTAATGTTTTGGCCATATTATCAGTTAACCGATCAGGTTGCTGGGAAAATGTTTTCCGATCTTATAGGGTGAACTTCCCCTTCCTGCCTTAATATTTCCCATTATAACCTTACAAAAGGGAGCTCCAGTTAGCCTGCATCAGAGCATACGTTGTCAATATATTTTAAAGTAGAGTAGTAATTCTTTTAAGGTGAATGCTGTGATGTTTTTAAACCGGCAATGAAGTAGTGCTAGGCCATTTTCACTGTGATACCATTTTTAATCTAATCTTATTTAATTGTTTTTGGTTCATTCCAGTTCTTGCCTCTTCTGGAATAGACTACAATATCAAGATCTGGTCCCCGCTTGAACAGTCACCATCATTTAACAGGGTTCTTGCTGACGAGGTACAGTCCCCTGCCTGGAATATTGATCTCACACTTCAGTTCCCGCTCGGTCAGATTGTGGGGCAACTGCATTCTCAGAAGCGTTCACAAACCACTTGTACTTTATGTGGTTTTTATACATTCAATTAATTTTTATATCCATTTATTCAAACAGATAATTTTTTGTACACCTTAAGGCTACTCTTAAGGCCCATCCACACCAAGAACTATAAGCATAATGATATGGATGTCAGCATCTACACTGATGAACGATAACGTTCTGTAAATGGTCTCAGCTCTGTCATCTGCCATTTCGCATGTGACACCCTGTAAATTTGGTGGGATTTTGATTGGCTGTCAGTGTTTTATCGTTCATGCAGCTGGAAAAAAACGCTCTATAAGTGATCCCAACGATAGCGTTCCTCACTGTCGTTGTCATTATAGTTGTGGTATGGACTCCACCGTCAACTTGAGTTATTTTAAAACTACGTATTTATAGTTATCATTATAGTTATGGTTCTTTGTGTCGATGGGCCTTAAAAGTAATTTATTAAATATTATTTCCTCTGTCTCTCAGGTGATTACACGCAATGAGCTGATGCTAGAGGAGACAAGGAACACAATCACCGTCCCTGCTTCATTCATGCTGCGAATGCTGGCCTCCCTCAATCACATCAGGGCAGGTCAGTGTACCCTCAGCTCCTGCTCCCTGCTCTCTCTTGTCTTCCTGCCAGGCTTCAATCCTAGTTTCAATCCTGGAAAATTGAGTAAAATGACAGGAGCTTCATGTGTTGCATTCAACAAGGGCTCTCCTGTTTGAGCGCGGGTACAGACAGGTTCAGTCTCGCCTTGCCCGAGCGGGGTCACTTGGTCAACTTACCTCAGTCAAAATAACCAAGACGTTGCCCAGCATTGAATCACACAGTGCTCTATTGTAGAAAGACAGCTGCCGGGAGCAAAGGTATGCGTCACGCAGAAGATGTTTCTGCATCCCAAGCAGCAACACAGCAGTGTCTATCTGCCTTTAAGACAGTGTTTATAAAACTTTGGGTCGGGAAAACACACATAAAAGATGTCTATTTTATATCATGCACTTTCAAATGATGTTCACACGCCTTGAAGACACATAGAAGAAATATTGTATAAACATCTGGCAACTTTGGTTACATGGACACCTGCTAATTATTATGTGGGTAGTGGGCTCAAAGTTTGGGAACCACTATATACCACCATATAGCTCACCTTCACCTTCTGCAATTCAGTCAATTTACTGAGATGTGCTGTTTCAGCAGTTGGTGGTGATTCACAGTAATACACTGGACTTTGATTCATCCTGCACTGCATAAGCCTCCCAAAGCTCCCAAGCTTTACTGGTTCAGTGACCCTTTAACAGGCAACGTGACTAGCAATTCACCCTGAGAGAACCTTGAGAGATTTAGCAATGTATGCGCATAAAGCACCCTGGCTGGGTTCGATTCCAATTCAACACATTCCCTTCCCTTGCGGTCTTCCCTTGAGAAGCATTTCCTGATTAAATTTGTGGCGTGCAACAAGCAAACTTAACAGGTGCTCTGTAAGGGAGGGCAGACGATGAACAAACCAAAACCGAACCGAACTGAACCAAACCGCCCTCACATGCTGAATGGGATGTAACCTTGTCTCCGTGCTGAAGTATTTTCTATTTCCCTCAGATAACTTTGGAATGTTCATGAATAATTCATAACGAACACCCTAGCTTATTTTGAGTGATAATAAAACACATAAGCTTGTTTTATTAAACACTAGTGAGGATTTCTTAAATCTCACTTAAAACACAGAAAAATAAATAAAACATGTCAGCTGAAGTATCTGACAAAGTTCAGTTCTCAGTTTTTTATCCCCCCTCCCATTCATCAACATGCGCTTATGTTTTATTCCGAACCTCCGGAACTCCTACAAAAATATTGCCTCTTCTGTTTGGAAGGGCACCGATTTCCTTTCTTGCTGGCAGTGTGCATTTTATACCCTTGCGGGAGGGAGGATAAACGAGGGAGCCAGGGAATATTGCTCCTACCTCTTTCATAACTCGGAACCAAACCCCACTTAGCGTGGCCTCCCGATTTTATCCTGGCATTTTGAAACAAGGGAAGAGTACTTCAGGAAGAAATCGTACAATTTGGAATCGAACCCAGCCCGATTCATAAGTTGATTCAACTGTGCTTTTGCATTTAGCTTTCAGGGCACCTTACCCTAACCCCCCACCTTTTTCCTCTTCAGATCGATTGGAAGGAGATCGCTCGGAAGGTTCCGGACAGGAGAACGAGGACGAGCAGTAGTAAATAGTCTGTCTTTTTATTATTTATTTTGCTATGTCACTTTTTTTCCCCCCCATCTCTTACCATGAGTGCAATTTTTCATGTTTTTTTTTTTATTTTATGGTTTGCATCTGGGACTAATACGTGTGAATGCAATCAAGGCAATATAAAATAATATGGAATGTATGATGCTTCAGGGTGTTCAACGTGCAATATTTTTTTCAAGAGCAAATGTTTTAAACTGGATCAGTGTTAAGGTGCAAGCTTTTTTTCCATGTGAAACTCATGTTTGCATACATGAAGTTATGCTTGTAAACAGGTTTTTCCACTCTGCTTTCAGTAAACATTTTTTTCATTTTGAAACTACTTGCCTGCTTTTTCACAAAGTATGCTTAAAGGTACAATAGGTAATTTCGGACTCCTAATGGTCAAGAGAGGAATTGCAGCAACAAACAACCTCAAACCTATGAATATAACAGGTAATATAAAGCGTTATCATACAGTTCATTGTTCTCGTGCACTGTTTTGGAAAGCTGACAGTGACAAACGCAACAGAGCCTGTTGTCTTTTCATAGTGTTTGCCAAAGAGGTGACTTCATGAAAAGTTGACTTTGGTGTGCTACACAATACTATTTATATTTTTAAGTTTTCACTTTAGCTAACCAACTATATTATGAGCAAGCAAGTTATTTGGCTATGTAACTAGCTGGCTATATAACTAAGATATGATAGTCTACCACCAACGATGCAATTGTAACAGTTTGAGAGAAATACAGGTTTAGCTAAACACGGATGATTGAACACGTAGAGATAAAAGGAATGTGTAGCTGCCCAAATTGCACTCCAGACAAGACTGAAACTCTGTATACTATTGCTTATCAAGTTAGAAAGCAATACCAGTTCGCTATCAGTAACAACAAGCAAATTAGCTATTACTAGCTATAACTTCCCAAATTTACAAATATCCACCTGAGGCACAAAGCTTGTGCTACTATGTTCGTATTGCCTCAGGTGGATATTTGTAAATTTGTCAAGCTAACTATAGCTAATTTGCTTGTCACTACCAATAACGAACTGGCATTGTTTTATGTATATATATGTAGTCTTTGTTTGGATAATAAGCAATGGTATACAGAGTTTCAGTGATCGCTTGTCTGGAGTGCAATTTGGGCAGCTAACAATGAGAATAAGCCCCCACACCATTGGCTGTGGCAGTTAGAACCAATTTTCAACCAATGAGCTTGAATTACTGTACAGCTGTATTGTGTACAGCTGTAATGTTTTGGTACAGAGCGACGGCCCGTATATTTTGAAACCTGAATTTAAGGACTATAAACACAGGCAGAGGGTGAGTCAACATGTCAGTGAGCCTTTTTCCATGACTTGAAGGGATTTACAATGGGGTTGTAACAATATTTTAACACAAAACTCTTACCTATTGTACCTTTACAAAATTCGAATGCGTTTCTGTTACTACAAATACTTTTTCCTGTACCTTTACCCAAATTTCAGGAAATGGTTTTATTTGCATCGTCTTTGACTGTTGACTTTTGGTGATCAGCATTGCTCATCACAACAGAAGATGGCAAACCATTTATAAAGAGTTCTTATCCAGAGCAATTTCCACAATACACATTTTTGTTCATTTATTTTTTTTAACATACAGTCCATTTATACAGATGGATATTTCTCTTAATTTATGTTAAGTACCTTGCTCAAGGGAAATCACACCCGCAACTTTTGATTTGCATGTTCCAAAACCTTTTTACTGCACTGCCAGCCTTACTCCTTGCCAAAGTACCGTATGAGTGAAGAACCGTGATTATATGGACAAATAAAAGGATTGAGTGCTTTGTATTTTTCAAGTGTTTGGACTGCGTGGGTGTGTGCGCCGGTGTCAGTGTGTGTAATACTGTATAAGGCACTTCTGCACCGGTACCTAAAATATTTTAGTACAAAACATTTCAGTGAAAATCCTTACATCAGAAACGTTGTCCTGAACATGAGAAACAAAATGTGAATAGTTCACGGCCTACACTACTGTAGGCAATGTCTGTTTCACAATATATAATGCAGTACTGTGCTTTTAAAAGAGCAAATAAAACTCAAGTATTTGTATTTTGAAACCAGGATTCGCTATTTTGCAATCACTTTAGCCATCAGTCAACGATCAGGCTGTGGGTTTAAATCCGGAGACCTGATCCACAAGGAAATACAGTCATGCAACCTTGAAAATACATCTGTGGAAGAAGGTAGGTACTCGATACCCATTTTGTTTCCTCAAGGATACTATAAAAAAAGACAAACTAGATCCTACACACTGGAGTGCAATTGTAACAATGCACAAATGGGGGAAAATATCTCCCCCCCCCCCCCCCCCTAACTAGCAACATGGATAAACATGTATGCTTGGTCCACCACGACGTTCACAGCCCTCTTTGTCTCGCGAAGGCTACAAGACGATGGCACACCGCAACATTCTGCATAGCACTGTGATGTGCCAATTGGAATACGTTGATCTAGACTAGCAATCACACAATCCATACATTAGTTCTGTGTAGGGTTCACAATCCTAACTGCTACAGCTGAGCCAAAGCTCACTTTCCTGAAATACTTAAGGGTGCTAACCCTGACAGCATGTTCTGCTGCCGATATAGACTCAAGTTTCCTCAGATGGAAGAATAGTTCCAAGGAAACTAATGTTATTACACATTTGCACGCACACAGACGAAACAAAGACTAGGCACAGATTTCTTCAATGTCGTCTTCCTCGTCCTCGTCCTTGTCATCGTTGACTATTCCTTCATCGATGCTCTCCAGCCTCAATCTCTGGCCGTCCAGGTATCGGGGGCCCCTTAGGGGCGCACCTGTGAGTGCCAGAGTGGTCCGTGCTGAAATCAAGGCCCCAGACAGGACCTCCTCCCCGAATAGCTGAACTTTGACATCGCTCTCGATGGCCTTGGCCAAGCAGGATGCAAAACTGTCCAGAGACTTGTGGATCTCCGCCTTCACTTGAATTGTAGAGGAACTACAATTTTCTAATGATAAAAAAAAAACATCAATTATGAATAACAATTTAAAGCTTTCTTTGTTCAGATTGACCAAGGCAAGAAGCCATGCTTCAATCATGTACCTTAGAATACATTCATATGTACCAAAATGTAACTTCAAATGTTAAATTCAGCTACAAATTCATCTCCCAGCAAGTGGAAGTTTCATACTGAGGTCTGACCCTACGCAGAAACTTTGTCCTGATGTTAGTGGGTACCTTTGGAATGCTGGTCCACCTGGTCCTCGAAGGTGACTGAGCTTCTCCTCTTGCCAGTCAAGAGGCTGTAGTGGGGGGCGTGGGAGTTGTCTGAGGAAAAATTCTCCAGAAGCATGACGTCTGTTCCTGCATGCAAGCATCGACAAAGCCCTTAGACCCCTGCCCTCATGGTGTGCAGTACAGGAACATACTCAAACATTACATATTTAGTAGATGTGCATAGACAAACATTGCACAACAAGCAGAGCTCATGGCACGCCATCAGTCTAATTACTGATAGTAGAACAGTCTATAAACAATAACGTTAGGCAATGTTGATGCAAGGGGGTGGTTGAGGTAGTGCTTTAAGTAACAGGTGGGTTTCAGGATAGGGTGTTAGATGAAGCATAGTTACAGCTAGTTACACCAGAATTGATGCTCAGGGGTCGGTGTTAGCCAAGCCAAGAAGCAGTGCAAGCGGTTGCGTTTTCAGTTTGTACCGGAATATTCCAGTGACTTGGCTAAAAAGCAAGGAAGACAGCAGCGAGGAGACAGAGAGCCTGTGCTGTTCTCTCTCTGTTGTTTACATATCAACAATGAGGCCCACTGCACACTTCCCTTGTAACACACCCTGCTAATCGCACCGTGCCAAACATGAGCTGTGCACAAAGAATCCGGGCCGGGTGCCACTGGCGCGGGTGACTGCGCCTGAACATAGGGGCTTGTCCCGTTTTCAGCCGACACTGCTTGTTTTATCGGGACACAGCCACAGTGAATCACGTTTACAAAGGAAGGACTGGACATTTTTGGATTTCAACGTTGCTCTGAAAAGAAAAATATTCAAGGCACTGCCGTTCAATGAATACGTATGGTTTTACTACTGCTTTGCTAATCAGTCATTTTTCAAATGAAATTGTGTCCAGGAAAAGATAGTCTTCCAATTTAGCATTTTAATACAATTCACAAAGTGCTTCACCAACATGACATCACAGAGAGAGACCTTGTAGTGAACTTTTCAAGCTTGAGGCAAGGGAAACATGAAATGGATGCATCTTTCAAGATAAAAGTTTAAAAGATAGGAACAAGATATTGACAGGTCAACTTACAGAGTGCAATTCGGAGTACGAAGTACCTGCATGCGTAGCCTACAGCCTCATTTTGAAATCGTAAACAATGGGAAGTAGCCGCGAGCATGGTTGGTGATACATATAGCCTACTTTTCGTAACACAAGAACAGGGTTCTTCTTGCACATATTATCAGGCATAATAATAATACAATCTTAGCAGCTCCTTTGCACCAAGTATGGAATTACATTCATCACACTCTTGGTGTTTGTATCGTCACATGCAGAAAAGTACATACACATTTTTGTATTATATAATGTAATTAAAGTTTATGTATTACAATTGGGTTCTTCATGCCCCCAAATAAATATTTTATTGTCTTCTAATCTACAAGTGAACCAGCATTGATGTATGCAGCTAATCAGCTTACTGAACCAGGGTAACTAGTGGACACAAATGCCTGCATAAATACCAGGCCTCCAGGACTGCAGTAAAACAACTTAGCAAGTATGCCTCACTCTCTTTCCCCCTACTCTTTCAATGGTATTTAGATGATACACTGAGTCACCGGGTGCCTGAGAAATCACCTCAGGCAAGTTGAGGCATGTGTCTCACAGATGCTCATGACGATGATGAACTCAATACAGCTGCTCCTGTCTATCTGTGAAAAGGCTCCTCTAACCTCTGAGGGCTCTGGAGCAGAGGTCAGAGGTCACTGACCAGTGTGGACTGAGAAGCCTGGTTTAACAGCTTCATTTTAATTCTGCACAGGTCACTTAAAATTGTATATTTTTTTAACTTAAAAATGGCTGCACATGCGCAGATGATTGTTTTAAATCTCAGAATTAATTACAAGTCACTGAAAACATGACTGCTAATGTTTCTTTAATGTTTAGGGAATGTTATCATAAGGCCTTTTCACACATGGAACCTGCAATATTGCCCAGTTCAATTATCCGGGTTAGTTGTTTTTCCCCAGTTCCATCTAGGGCTCCTATATGGAAAGGTTCCGTGTCGAGTCTGTTTAAAAATGATATGACCATTCTGGATATAATGGCAAGGCAGTACATTATGTATAATTAATCACAAAAATGTTTTATGTTAAATATTTGCATTTGCTGAAAGCCTCAAAAATCTTTTAATTGATTAGCTCTAATGCTAGCATCAGCCAGCTCTCCATCAAGATATCAGCACAGATCTCTGACAACTGACAAATCAACCTTAAAGTTTTGCAATATGCATGAAATTAGCCAAAGTTATTGAGAAAATAAATAAATGTTGTAAAGAAAATCTATTCTTCAAGTCCTTCCTCCCCATTTATTATCGGTGAATGCAATCTACTGGCAAAAAGTTTTTTTGCCATTCATCTTGCTTAGTAAAATCGCACGTTCTTTCATGTGTAATGAGAAATATTCTGTATCAGCCAGTCAGCTAGGTAGCAAGGTAGAACTACTTTTAAAAGCCTAACTATAGGGTAGCTAGCTAGTTAACAAGCTGGCATTACCGCTGATACAATGTTACTATTAGTATTTTTTTCAAGAAGGTATTTGTAGATTCCCTTGAAAACAAATTCTCATTAGCATGTCAAGGATAAAGATAACAAATAAATAATTTTGGCCCTTGCATGGGAGTGGGATAAGCTGGTGAAGGTATTGGGCTTTTCACACCTCTATCATTCATGTCCATGGTCATTAAAATTTCAGAATAGGTGCACAGGAGCTTGTAAAAAGCAGAATTACTGAGTATAATAACTGCACTGAGTAGGCTAAAACTCGAAACCCTCCCAAACATGGGCTGAAGTAAAAAGGTTGTACTCCGTACAGTTATCCAGCAATATGTATGCTTATATTGATTTATAATTCTGCATTTTAACACAGCCAATTGCCAAATGTTGGGAGACAATGTAGCCTTAATCCAAAGCGATTTATAAGTGCATAGGTTCTTCCACAAGTTAAAGCATCACATCCATTTTTTTAATAAATTTTTTTTGGGATTAGACAAGAGGGATATCGAAAGGAGTGATTAAGGATTGTATGTAAGGTGGGGCAGTCCCCTTAGCAGCCTGAAATGCCAACACTAGGGCCTTGAAACAGATACGTGCGGCAAGGGAGGACAGCAAGGGAAGGGAATGTGTTTTAGTGCAACTGAATCCAGCCATCGTTAATTTAAAGCATAGATACAAGGTGTTGATACCGTACACACCTTGTAACTTGTAAAAAATATGGACCAAGTGCCTGTTACGTCACCCACTGATGTAACGAAAAAGCGTTTTGAAGCCTGGGGAATCAAGTTTACCGGCGGCATGTTGTACAATTTGGAGACTGTGCAGGAGGGAAGCCGATGCGGCTCCTCCACTAAACGTGTGAGAATGACGTAATCTGTTCCTGAAGAGTATTGCTGTATTCTCCTAATAACACAATAACTTAAAGAAAATTGGCACATGGGGAGGCATTAGAAGAAGAAAAAACTGATTGCGACTACATTTTCTGACTAAATTATTGACTTTGTATTTTGACCGCAATTGTACCATTGACTTTGCATTGAAAACAGGCGAATGGCCTATACTATAGTGAGCACCGTCTCTCAGCATGACCATTACATTACATTATTGGCATTTGGCAGATGCTCTTATCCAGAGCGACGTAGTTGATTAGACTAAGCAGGAGACAATCCTCCCCTGGAGCAATGCAGGGTTAAGGGCCTTGCTCAAGGGCCCAACGGCTGTGTGGATTTTATTATGGAAGAAAAAGAAGAAAAGCAGCTCATAATCTCCTCATAACGACTTTAGCTAGCTTCAAAGAGCCTAGATAAAATTGTCTCAAATTAGCAGTAATCGGACAACTGAGGAGACATTTTTCCATTTCAGTTCAAGAGTGGAAGGAATTTTTCCATCCATCCCAATAAACATCAAATCCAGGATTGTGTGTGTGTGTGTGTGTGTGTGTGTGTGTGTGTGTGTGTGTGTGTGCGCGGTGTGCGCGGTGTGTGAGTGTGTGTGTGTCGGTGGGTGTGTGTGTGTGCGTGTGAGTGTGTGTTTGTGTGTGCGTGTGTGTGTGGTGTGTGTGTGTGTGCGTGCGGTGTGTGAGTGTGTGTGTGTGTGTCGGTGGGTGTGTGTGTGTGTGTGTGTGTAGGTGGTAGTGCATGAACCCACCAGAGTCTTGCGAGAAGCTGAACCCGGTGTCTCCTGTGCTGCTGCTGTGGCCCAGGAGCTGACCTCCACCTGCCAGTATCGCCGTCAGGTGTGGAGACATACCCAAATCTACAAGACAAAATCACAGTCAGCCACATACCAAGACACACTCAAGTTACATAGGACATGACAGACGCAGTCAATCACATAACACAACACGCTCAACCAAATAAACAGCCACAGTCAGGTCGAGACTGCGTCTGCGTCGATGTAACGAACTGTGAGGCTAACGTGACGCCTGAATGACACCAGATGCATCCCGTACGCGTACACGAAGGGAAACAACACGTCCCAGGGATTTTGTCACAAAACAAGCATTCTTCAACACTCAGTCCACCAGTGTTTTCTCGAGGTAAACTGTCTTTAGAGACATGGTTTGCAATCCAGCCACATAACACAACACACTCAGCCAGAAACAGCTATAACCAGACGGGCAAGACAATATAAGAGTCCATCAGCCAGACCGCTACATGCCATTATGGATAGCAGTCAGTCAGACAACTCTAGCTTTGGGCAGTATCCAGATTTTCACACAGATTTTCGCTCAGGTATAGGCTAGATATTCCATTCCAAGTCATATACTTCAGTGACATGCTCCTTGCATAGTGTGTATTGGAACCACATTGTACAACTGTTTCCGTAGAAACATTATCACAATAAGGGGGGGCCCTACACAATGCACTCAATGCCTGCACAAACTCAGATGTACACAGTGGTAAAATGTGTCCATTTAGCAACGTAAACAGCTGTCCTGGAAGGCGCCAGCTGTACCTTGTTTATGCAAAAAAGAGAAACAAACCTTAAAAAGGCAGATATGATAAAACATGCACTGACTTTAAATACAAGGCTAAAGTTAGCATATTGCTAACGTAAAATGAGGGCTTCATATTCTATCAAAAAAAAAATGCGATGCAATATATTGCAAATGTGTAGACTTTTTTGTAAAATACATTTCAGTGCAAGTTTTAAAAATATACATTTCTGAAAGCAGCATCTGCAATATTGCTTTCAAAATTGAATTGGAAACTACACCCAGGATGGATCAATGGATGGTTACACTAAATTCTGACCATCTGAATGTCGCAGCAGAGTAAGCAATGTTTTTTCTTCAACTGTCCAGTTTTGGTGAGGATTGATGGATTGTGTGTTCAGAGATATAACTCTTCTGCATACCACTGTTGTCCTGCGTGGTTATCTCAGTTACTTCTGTGAGCTTGAACCAGTTTAGTCATTCTCCTCGGACCTCTCTCGGACGCCATTTTCGCCGCTCCTGTTGCACATCCAGTCCTTTTTTTTTTTTTTTTGCATTCTGGGTAAAGTCTGGAACCAACAATCATTCCACTGTCAAAGTCACAATTGACCATATCTGCTTTTATGCATTGAATTGTTGCCACATGATTGCCACATGATTGGCTGATTAGATATTTGCATCAATGCGACCTTTCCCCAGGAAAAAAAAAACACTCAGTGAGCACTTTATTAGGTAGACCTTTACACCAGCTTGTTAATTTAATCAGCCAATCATGTGGCAGAAATGCCTTGTTAATGAGAGAGGTCATAGGAGGGCCAGACTGGTCAAAGTTGACAGGAAGGTGACAGTAACGTAAATAGCCATGCATTACAACAGTGGTATGCAGAAGAGAATCTCTTAACACACAACGTGTCAAACCTATGCTTTAGGCTACAGCAGCAGAAGACTTAATAAGTCTAAAAAACCTCTAAAGTCTAAACTCTAATAAATACCCAAGTGCTCACTGATTGTATATATCATTTAAATTACACTGTTTCCCACTCCCACCGCAATATAGTCCACAGCACATGTCATCACCATATGATGACCTAATGTGTTTTTCAAACGCGTCTGTTTGTCATTGTCAGCATCTGCAGAGGTCTCATTCAGCAAAAAAACATTTCAATGGAGCTCAGAACAAACACTGAAACTACCTAAATCCTTTTAGGACAATGGCAGGACTTAAAAGACTGGACTGAATGACTGGACCTGGAAAAACTAGGTCAACATGTGGTGTTTTGCATGTCGACACAGCAAATTGGCTCCACCAATTACTTATTTTAAATTTTAACGGAGGAAAAAGTAAATTAATGTCAGGACAGGGCGACAGCTGCCTTATGTTCTCAGGAATGCTAGATGATTGTCACTGGGGGCTTTTGTTTGCTTGCTTTTTTTGGGGCCAAGGAATATTTTTGCCTTTCAGGCTTTTATGGGGCCTACACAAAAATGCCATTCATCCGCATTCCTTTGATGTGGTTTCCCCTGGAAGTTAAGACTTCTCAGGGCAGGAATTCTCAAATAGCTTCGAAACAACAGTAGGCTGAGGGGACCCTTGCTGATAAATGCAAGTTAAGAAAAGTTTTTCAGTTAAGAAAATCTAAATAGTCCACAAAATTTTCACAGGTGGACCGCTTTATTTTCTCAGAAGAAAAAAAACAATTTTGGTCCCTGTTTAAATTATGGCCTTCCCTTCTAGTCTTGTCTGTCTAAGACCGTTCCCTTCCGGCACTTCACTCTAATTATCCAGCCATTATACCCAAGCAGATGGCAGGCGAGACAAATTCACACCCATCTCTGTGATGCACAAAGTTGGTCGAAGAGAAAATGGCTCCACTCTGCTAAACAGATCAGGATCCATTTAGTTTTAATTCAGTCATTGCAGGGAATTACCTTAAATTCAGCAATTTAATAATCCCACTGGAACATTACTCCGATATTAATTCATTGAATTAAAAACTGAAAACGGAATTGAGTCCAACCCTTACCACACGTCTCGGACTAACACCGGCCTGACCCCCATCTCACCTGTGATGCGGTTGGATATGCTGAACAGCCGTGACGTCCGGTGCCTCGTGACGAAGGACTCGCGGTAGTAGCGGTCTCCAAAGCACATGCCCAGGAGCTCCTTCCGCACAGTCTTGTTCCACAGCCCGTATATGAGCGGGTGGCAGATGGCGCTGGTGAATGACAGCCAGGTCACCAGGGTCTCCAGGCGGGGCGAGACGCTGCCCTTCCCCCAAAGGGCCTCGGTGCTAATGACGGCCACGTAGGGGCCCCACGTCACCAGGAACGTCCCCAGGACCACCAGGATGGTGACGAAGGCCTTGCACTGGCTGCCCGAATACACCAGGCTTTTCCTGCTGCTGTTGGACGAGGTGGAAGTGTTGGAGTTCTTGCGGCCATTCTTCTGGGCCCCGCCCGACTCCTCTTGGGCCACCACCACCGTGCCACAGTGGACCTTGCGGGCCTTGACCCGGGCCACCCGGAAGATGACCGCGTAGCAGACCAGCATGGCGCCGAAGGGCAGCAGGCTGCACCAGGCTACCCAGAAGGCCGTGTAGCTGGCCTCGCGGTGCCAGGCGGCCGTGCACGTCCGCTTGAAGCGGTCAAACTCGAAGGCCGACCAGCCGAAGAGCGGGGGCAGGCAGCCAACCAGGGAGTGCAGCCAAACGTAGACGATGGCGACCGCCGCCCGGTTTCCAGTGATCTTCATGGGGTAGACCATGGGGTACAGCACAGCGTAGTACCTACCCAAACACAAAACTGAACTGAAGGCTTTTCAACAGCAGTTAAAAGCAGACACAAAGACATGATTTATATTCTATACTGATTCAAGTAAAACAACTGCAGGTTTGGTAGAAGTATGCATATTTTAGGGTATAGCTGTTTGTAAAAATTTCCCACGTGACATGATCTATGTTCTTGCATAATCATCGGATGACATTGCTAAATGTTAACACAGAGAGCTAACTGCAGGAGATGGAGGGGGGAGGGGAATTGGGCTCTGGGGGCAGGGTTAGGGAATTTTCAAAAAACCTGTGTGACTGGTCTTTGCAAATGTTTTTGGCCATTCTATAAACTAAAACCAGGAAGAGGACACTGATGCGTGTGGGCCTTTAATATGCAGTGAGTTTACATAGTTCCTTTACAGTATAAATACTGTGATAAATGCTTCATTTATTACTACATTTTTAATTCAAGAGTTAATCCAACATTTTAACATACACTTGGGTCTACACGAATGTATTTGCTTATAAAGTTGGTTGTGTGTTCAGAAAGTCTGGGAACAAACTCCAAACAGACATACACATATAGTACCTGAGGACAGCAATGGCTTTCAGCAATGGCTGATAGCACATGGTCTACCAGAGCTGTCAATCATTCTGGCAGCTAAGAAGCAAACCAGCATTCCTAAAGAGAAGATTACAGTTTCCTCACAAACAAGGGGAAATTCTAGCTTTTACTAAGCAGAGTAGGGGCCAGTTTCATGGACACATGTTCAGCATAGTCTTAGACTAATATAATTTCTGAATGGATTTTCTCCTTACTCAATGAGTCCAGGACTACGCTTAATCTTTGTTTGTGAAAGTGGCCCGTAAGTGTTCTCAGTCTGTAAAGTGTATGTTAAACAAATACATAAATTCACGATCACATTTGCACAACCTACTATATTATTTCATGCAGCAAATTCATTTGCATCATGAGTTTGATTCCAGGTGGATGAGGATTTATTTTAATTGTTCCACCAAGGGAGATTTTCCCTGCAATTGTTGCCCTTGTCCTGCTTTGGTGGAAAGCTTATTGGGAAAATGTTTTGTGAAAAATGATCTAAACAAATACATTTTACTTGATTTTATAAAGGGGAAAGAGAAATGCAATTACTCAATGTATCATGTGGTGAACAGACTTCTTGTAGTGCCAATATTACATATAATGGTAAATGGCAGGCATTTATATAGCGCCTTTATCCAAGGCACTGTACAATTGATGCTTCTCCATTCACCCATTCATACACACACTCACACACCAACAGCGATTGGCTGCCATGCAAGGCCCCGACCAGCTCGTCAGGAGCATTTGGGGGTTAGGTGTCTTGCTCAGGGACACTTTGACACAGACCGGGCGGGGGATCGAACCAGCAACCCTCCGACTGCCAGACGACTGCTCTTACTGCCTGAGCCATGTCACCATGTTCAACAAGCAAACTGTTTTAAATTGATATCTATTAAAAATTTGCAGCTCAGTGGTTTCTTTGGATAAAGTTATGTACCAACTAAACTCACGTAATAACCAATAACCAGATTAAGTGAAAAGTCTATTGTGGTCATTAGTTCATTAAACGTGAGCTCTCAAAGAGCTCCCAAAATTTTTTAAATAGCATACCCAATACAGTACAATTGACAAGATAAGCAATCTATTGTTTGTAAGGAGTCTTCACTCCTGCTGTAGAACGCTAGGATGTACATCCAGAATGTGAACGGTGGTTTCATTAAAATGGAGAAAAACAAAAAGAAATTAAATAAGCTTAAAAACACCCCATTGTAGATCAGTGCTTAAAAACAATTTCCATTGAAAGTACTACCCCTAGAGGAAAAATGCAAGCTACAAATGTAACAATGGTTCTATGAATTCTGGATGACCGCCAGAGGAAGTCTGAACTACTGGATATATTCCACCTTGTGCCGTGCACAGGTCGAGTAACGTATACCAACAAAGTCACGTATGACGTGGGGTGACCTGTACTGCGTAACGTGCCCCACAAAATCCCAGGTTGCCCTGACTATACAATTTTCCCGCCCAAGATTCTGAGTGACAGAAAACTCTGGCGGTCATCCACAATTTATGGAACCATGGTTACATCCGTAAATTGCATTCAGCCAGAGGCAGTCTAAACTCTAGGATGACTCATACCAGTAAGGTCATGAAGAAGCAGCACACGCCTAAGATAAGGCTGTCAGAATTACAGCCCCCACAGCACGTGAAGAATATGTGGGTGCATCTGGGGAACACGTATGGTGACGGCCAGGTAGCTGCAGCATGTGGGGCCCCTTTGGAGATGGCCCATGACGTGAAATACTCCTATGAAGGCAAGGAGAAACCCTTGCTCCTATTTCAGAGATCATATCCACTATTCAGTTTGGAGAGTGTAAGGCCCTCTCTGGATCCACTATAGCAGAGGAAGGGCTGGTCAGCCTTCCGTAGCCTAAAGTTGTACTTATGCAGCACTTGAGTGCTTTAATCGATATGATAAACCATTTCATCATCCATGTTACATAAAGGAGGATGGTCGCTATCTCAACAGCCTGTTTGACGTGGCTAGCCAATAGAAACTTAGGAAGGAATGCCGGGTGGAGTGTCACTCCTGAACCCTCTGGAATCCACCGCAACCACCTTTGGTCCCCTGATAAGACATGGGGTTTGGCAACACGCTTAGCAGTGGTAATAGCAGGAAATTATCTTGGGTGACAACCATTGAGATTCATCCTTGACATGGGCTCAAATGAGGTACACAGAAAATCAAGTGGTGAGGGAAGCCTGACGACATCATTTTTTTATTTCTTATTAGCCAGTGGTCGGATGGGGAACAAACACACTCTAGGCTGACCGCAACACTGATGCTGGTAGCTAGCTAGGTAGCTGCAATGGCTGTAACTGAAGAGGACTGCTTACTGGTCACTTTTGCTCTGTTGTTTGTTTCGTTTCTTTGTTAAAAAAAAAATAAAAAAAATTGGCCTTATCTTTGTTGTACAGGTAGCAGTTGAAATTGTACTTCCCTCTAGGGTCTTTCAGCGAACTTATCCCTGGTTATGGGTATGCACTTTGTTGTACGTCGCTCTGGATAAGAGCGTCTGCCAAATGCCAATCATGTAATGTAATGTAGTTGTCTTAAAACAGCTAGCAATGAGAGAATGGAGAGGGTAGGTGTTCGCAATTGCAGCTCCAACAGCAGTTGTGAAGCTGTAGTCAAAGTTTATCAGACAGAGATCTAGTGGAAGACCTGTGAGTAGAAACCACGAGTACTGAAAAGGAGCAGAAGGTGGAGCGACCTGGGCCTTTGTGGGGTATGTTACGTACATCCACATTCCCAGACCAGAAGTTGTAAATGTATAATCACAAAAGCCCTACAAGTAAGTTAACTATACTGATCTAGAACCATAGCATAATGTAATTGTACATCCTTAACCCTTTCAGTCCTAACAGAGCCATATGGTAGTCTCAGCCTTTTAAACCAACCAGAATGACTGCTATACTATTATTTTTAGCCCCTATTAAAACCCTACTAAATTTTCTCTACTTTCTCAACCAAAGCCAAAACCCCTTCATTGGGCTTGGGACTGTAAGGGTTAAAGACATCCATATAGCCAGATACAGAAAAATATCAGATGCCAAAAGAAAAACCTGAATTGGGGATGCAAGCATCAGTGTGAAAAGGTGTGCTGCTCGCGACCCGCCCCATACCTGTCTATGGCGATGGCCCCCAGGGTGAGCATGCTGGCCGAACTGATGAGCAGGTAGAGCAGGGCGGTGAAGTTACACCACACCACCCCGAACATCCACTCGCGCCGCACCGAGCTGGCGGCCACGAAGGGCAGGACCAGCACCGAGAGCAGGAGGTTGGACAGCGTCAGGCTGAAGACAAACTTGTTGCTGGGCGTCAGCAGGTAGGGCTTTTTGTACAGGGTCACCACGATGAGCAGGTTGCCCAGGCACACGAGGAGGGCGATAGCCACGATGAAGACGGACTCCACCACCGCTTCGTTGCCGTCGGTGACGCCCGCCGAGACATTCCCCGCCGACGTCCCATTCCTGCTGCCGTTCATTGTGGGAGACCGGGACTCCGGAGCCAGGGGGACGTGCTGGGCATCTGGCAAGGGATGGCGAACAAGAAGCACTCCCATGTCATTTAGGGAACTTTTATCCAATAGCCACATAACAGCTCGTAGTTGTTACCTACAATCCATGTATACACCTGGAGATATTGCTTAAGTAATTCAAGTTAGGTGCCTTGCATAAGGGTACAACCCCACCTGCTAACCTTGCAAACCTTCAATCAGTTATTATTATCCCTATAAAATGTCAGACAATCACAACCCACCTACACACTGATGAGGGTGTTCCATTAGCACACCTGCTTGCAATATGCAATAACATGTAGTGGAAAAACTGAGGGTATATTTGCAGACGTCTGGACAATGGCTAATATTGTGGGAGCCATACAGAGGCACTTGCTGACCTAATATGTTCCATTACAGAGTTTGCTTGAAATTCTCCAATGGAATACAATGCAGCCACTTTTCACATCAATGCTTCTTTAGCCCTACCAAGATCAAAGGATTCAAAAGAAAGAAAAAGGGTATTTTTCCAAACTTTAGGTATTTTCATCCACAAAAACTAGTACAGCAAAGACCTTCAGTGTCACCAGTCTTCCTCAGTCACAACCCTATCATTGCCTACTTTGATGTTAAATTCCCTAATTAGGGAACACCACTTCCTGTGTACAGACAGCTAATAATTAAAACAGCTACACTTATTTATCAGAAAATTAAGTATCTGTGTGATTGAAAACAAATATATAAACTATATGGTTACTACGTCTCAAAGTTAACTCAAACAAAGTTTTTGCCTTGGTCTCTTTGGGTGTGGTCTAATTTCACTTTGTACAAATTCCCTTCATGTGTATGCAAAAAACAAGGATGGTAATGTTGCACTCAGTCTCTACTATTTTTTCTAGATGCAGTTTGTTCCTATACGTTTCATTTTATTGTTCAATTCCTTCATAATATAGTACCGGCAAATTTTCTGTATTATTCCTTGGTGGTGCAATTGGTTGAACACTGCCGTTTAAATGATAATTTTGGAGATTAGCCTCCAATGAATCACATGACTGGCAATGTCTACAGATTCTACACTGTATAGGTGTGTACATATTACATAGGTTACAGGCCTAATCAACTGCTTCTGAATAAAATGTAGTTCGACTTGTCAAGCCTGTGATAAGCCGCTAATATAAACACGTAAACTTGTATACAGTTGTCTAGGCTTGTATTTTAAATAGGCTACAATTTATTTGGGTTGAGGATTTAAATGGCAATAATAGTAATAGTATAATAATAATAGTAATAATAGTATCAAAAATAATTTGGCCACAAAACTATGTAGTATGTTGTGAACTGGTTTGTACGCGAATTTATTTTGAAGTATGTGTTTGTTACTGGAATTCTGCGTTCATTCTATAGGTTGGCGTCATGGCATTCTTGCCCTAAGGATTTCACAAATTGTCAGCTACTATATTTGGAAGTCGATTATCTATTTTACCCGACAGTTCTCCCTAAATGTTGCAGGGCCTCATTTTTTTAATGGCCCGGGGATTTCCTGAAGTCTCGCCAACCGATTCCTCTGAAACCGATACAAATAAACTGAACAGAGAAAGTCTTCCCCCTTTCAAATAAATGGCTATGAACTGGAATATTACGGTTACGGTAGGCCTACCTTTGGTAGGCTATTTAAATGTTTTGAACTTATACACACGTGTTTGATGTATTTACCACGATTTTTGTTTACGATAACCTACGTGCTAACAACATGTGGCATTTAACAGTAGACTGCCCTTACCCATTCAATAACATATAAAACAATTAAAGATCAATAAATAAATACAAATGTATAAAGAAATACAATGTACAGTCACAGCATTCGTGTTTGAATTACGAGACTGAGGAATTTATATTCGGTGAAACATTAATCCTATTTGAGTCGAGTGTGAACAAACATGCAATGTTAACGTACGGGTTTCACACAATACACTCCGTTATCCAACTGTCAGTGTTAAATTTCGCTCGGGAAAAGTAATGTTTATATGCAACTTATGTATCCTAGTTTAAAACGTATTTAGCCCGATTCAATGCCCACATTTATTAGTTCAGAGCGAAAACGTGGATCACTTGCAAAAACTTTCCCTTCTTTGTCCGCACGATAGCCATCCTCTTTTCCACAGTTCACTTACCTCGTACGCGCTGTAGCAAACTTGCATCTCCTCTCGAACAAGACTTATACAAGCTGGCTTATTTTAATTCCTTAGTGGCTCTGCGCTATTAGAATATACATTTATTTTGTTCATGTACAGCAAACTCTATATTTTAATGCGCTGATTTAAATCAAGACAGGCTGCTCCTAGCAACAATGGCGTCCGAGTCTCAACTCCGTCTCCCTTTCAGTTCTCCCTCCTAGGCGAGTTCCCCCATCTCAACGACGCGCAGCTAGTGGGTGGTCTGGTATGGCTGCAGCAAACTAGCAAGAAAGCTATCTGATTTGCCCCGGGGTACCAAGACAAACAGGCCATTCCATAGGAAGCGTGCTTTGAAATGTCCCGTTAGAGGTAAGGCATTATTATGTCACTTAGTTAAGGTTAACCACGTTATAGGTACTTTAGCTACTTGGGCTATTCCGCAATTTATTTAATCATGGATAAAACACTAGCGATTGTGCTTAAGTTTAATTTTTATTTAAATATTATATTGACCAGTGCGTGCGATTGCATGTTTAAATCAACTTCAATAATGTTATAGTTACAAGTTTTAGTTACAACCTCGGAGGCAAGTAGTAGTTTCAGCACTCTGGACCACCAGGATAGATCAAACGTTCCCGCAGTAAACTTTACCCTTGTCACGTGCATTTATCTCAACCTATCAGATATAAGAATATAAATAGTTTTTCTCATCGCAGACAATCCGCACTCGTTGTTGATTGGCTTTGACTGTAATTTCTCGCAAGCAGGCTAATCATGAGTACGTTGTGTATTCGAAGAGTTTTACGAATTTAACGACTGCTAAAGGGTATGCCCGCGATCATTTTTCTTACTTCAAAATTATGTTTAATTCAGATATACTCTTACTGATCACTTTATTAGGAACACCTGTACGCCTACCTATTCATGCGATTATGTAATCAGCTAATCGTGTGGCAGCAGTGCAATGCATAAAATCATGCAGATACGGGTCAGGAGTTAATGTTTCCATCGTAAATGGAAACCGGCAATCTACTGGGATTTTCAAGCATAACAGTCTCTACAGTTTATTCAGAATGCTGCGAAAAACGAAAAAAAATTCGTTTCGGCGGCAGTTCTGCGGATGGAAATGCTTTGTTGGAGGTCAATGGAGAATGGCCAGACTGGTTCGAGCTGACAGAAATGCTATGTTATCTCAAATAACTACTCTGTACAGGTGAGCAGACAAGCATCTCAGAATGCACAACACATCAAACCTTGAGGCGGATGGGCTACAGCAGAAGACCACATTGCGTTCCACTTCTGTCAGCCAAGAACAGAAAGTTGAGACTACAGTGGGCACAGGCTCACCAAAACTGGACAGATCAAGCCTGGAAAAACGTAGTGTGGTCTGATGAATCTCCGTTTATGCTGAGGCATACAGATGGTAGGGTCAGAATTTGGCACCAACAGCATGAATCCTGGGACCCAACCTGCCTTGTTTTCTTGGCCTTCCCAGTCACCGGATCTGAATCCAATTGAACACCTTTGGGATGTGGTACAATAGCAGCATGAATGTGCAGCTGACAAATCTGCAAACATGTCAACATGCAGCAGAATCTCAAAGGAATGTTTTCAGCATCTTGTGGAATCCATGTCACAAAGAATTGAGGCTGTTCTGAGAGCACAGGGAGACCCTACGCAGTATTAGAATATTGTACCTAATAAAGTGATCTGTGAGTGTATACTGAGCTACTGAGTGTATACTAACTACTTACTCTGAGTGTATATTAACTACGTCATTCATTAATCAGGATTCCAGTCTATTAATTTCTGCTTTAATATTAAGCTTATAAGACAAATATTAATTCATTCATTCATTATCCTTACCCACTTATCCTGAACAGGGTCGCTGGAGCCTATCCCAGCATACATTGGGCGAAAGGCAGGAATACACCCTGGACAGGTCGCCAGTCCATCGCAGGGCACACACACCATTCACTGACACACTCATACACTCATACCTACGGGCAATTTAGACTCTCCAATCCACCTAACCTGCATGTCTTTGGACAGTGGGAAGAAACCGGAGTACCCGGAGGAAACCCACGCAGACATGGGGAGAACATGCAAACTCCACACAGAGAGGCCCCAGCCAACGGGGATTCGAACCCAGGACCTCCTTGCTACCCATTGCACCATCCGCCGCCTTAGACAAATATGACAAGGAAATATTGTACACATGCATTTATTTCCTGATATGAAAAAACATAATCATGCATAGTATATATTGGTGATACATACATCATGTAATAACATAACATAACAAGGCATTCAGCCCACCAACAGTCTTTTCCTACCATTTCGTACCAACTGCTTAGTGGTGCAGTATGTAAAATATAAACAGGGCAGCTGTAAGGGGGGAATGAGATACTATTGTCCAAGGCTCCGGAAAGAATATCATGATGTTGTCCCAGGCCTGGCAATTTCACTAAGTAGCCCTGCGTATAATGCCACGATATGTCATGTAGTATTGATTCAGGTCTTTGCTATTGGTATGTGAAAACTGGTAGGAATCACAAAGAAACTATTGCTCCAAAATAAAAATTGATACACAACTTTGGTAAAAATAACGGCATACAAAATAATTTAGTAAATTATTTAGCTATATAAAATAAAAACTCAGATTCCATACCACAATTTTATTTAAATTCAATACAAGCACAGCTCATCATCCAAAATACAGAAATGACCACAACATGAATGGAATCAATCTTTCTTAGGCAGGCAGTGTCTGCTTTACATATCTATTATTTTATCTACTATGTAAGGACTTATCATTATAGATTAAACCACAATATGGCATGTGCCCCTACAGCTTTAAAGGCCCACTCCGTAATTTTGGTTGCTCAGAAAATGGCTTACCACGAGCAAAAAGACAAAAATATGGCACAATAGTATAGAATTATATCTCCTAATAAAAATAACGGTAAAGATCTTCATAAAAAACAGTTCAGAAGGATGTAAAATCGAATCAATGTAATATGTTAAATAAGTGTCAACACTATTTCCTTGTTTATCTTCTGTCTTCCAAGTTTTTTTGATGTATTTTCTTTATTTTATTTGCACACTTTTGGAAACTGATAACGAGGAGAGTGCAGGGTAGATAAGAAACCTAAGAGGGCTTATCCAGTTATGTCCCGTGTTGTATAACAAATCATTATAAGCAAGGACTTTTGTATCTAGCAGAGTAAGGAAAGCAAACAATTGACTAACTAATAAGTAGTAAGGAAACCAGAAAATTATTCAAATAAAAAATATACATATATACCCTCAGCTATCACTTTATTCGGTAGACCTGTACACTAGCTTGGTAATACAAATATTTAATCAGCCAATCATGTTGCAGCAACTAAATGCATAAAAGCATGCTGACGTGGTCAAGAGCTTCAGCTGTTTTTCTGACCAAATGTCAGAATGGGAAAGAAAATGTGTTCTAAGTGACTTAGACCGTGGAATGTTGGTGCCAGACCGGGTGGTTTGAGTATCTCTGAAACTGCTCATCTCCTGGGATTTTTCACGCACAACAGTCTCTAGAGTTTGCAGAGAATGGTGCAAAAAACAGAAACATCCAGTGAGCAGCAGTTCTGCGGGCAGAAATGCGTTGTTAATGAGAGAGGTCAGAAGAGAAGGGGCAGAGTGGTCGAAGCTGACAGGAAGGTGAGAGTAATGCAAATAACCACACATTACAACAGTGGAATGCAGAAGAGCATCTCTGAACACACAACGCATCAAACCTCTAAGTGGATAGACTACAGCAGCAGAAGACTTAATAAGTCAAAAAAAATAAGTGTAATAAATACCTAATAAAGTTCTAACTGAGTGTATATACACCCCCAGTAAAAACTTTGAAATCACCTTGCCCTTTTCTGCTTTTTCTGATTTAATATTTTATTTTCTCTGTTTGTGATAAAACAATTCACACTTGCTCCAAGTGCAGGCTCAGGTCTTTATTTTAGGGTATTCTTATACATTTTGGTTTCACCATGCAGTAATTACCGCAAATGTTATATATACAGTAGTCCCTAATTTAAATGTTTGAGACAAATTAAAGTAATAAAAGAGTAAAAAAGCTTTGTATTTGGTTGCATATCCTTTGCATGCCATGACTTCCTGATGCCCATGACCTATCAATATCATCAGAGTCTGGATGTTTTATTTTCAGGTTGTCCTACATGTGATACAAAACTATTTTCATTTGAATGGATCTCTATGGGAATTGGGTGGTGGGAATAGATTCAGCTCTAAATTACACTGATACAGTATGGAACACATTTGTTGTCAAAAGAGCTTTAAGTCATCAAGGTATCAAATGAGCCTCAAACGATCATGCTGCTGCCAGATATGCAGTAGATACTATAATTGTAGATTCTAACTCCCCTGTTGAGCTCAGTGGAAGAAATATTCAAGAGAAACAACCCTCGATGAAACAACCCACTGAAAATCAGAAAAAGCTGAAAAGGGCAAGGTGATTCCAAACTTTTGACCGGGGGTGTATATGCAGCACCAACTGAATACCCCACTGACAGGATTTTGGCAAAGCTCTCAAAAGTTCTTCTTGTGATAATTGTGCGCCTTTTGACGTGCCCTGAACCGAGAGAACATGCCAGCCACCAGACACTCCCACCTTTTTGCGAGGGAACCACATATGCCTCTGGCCACTTAAAGAAGTAGTCCATGGCCACCAGCACATAACAGTTCTCTCTGCCCATGACCGGGAATGGATCCAGGATGTCTACCAACACCATCACCATCACGCTCCACTACACTGCTGCTAGAGTGGCTTCTTTGCTGTGCAGGCCTAGCAGTAGTGGCAGTAGCTTTCCATGTCCCTCCTGCTCCAGCCCCAGTAGAACGGCTGGTGGAGCCAGTGCAGGGTCTTATTCACCCCAAAGTGGCCAACCCCAGGCTCCCCATGGACACACTGCAGCACTCTGGACTGGTGGCACCACGGCTGCAGCCAGTCAATACCCATTATTTTGTAGCATGTGGGGTGGCAAAACAAGCATGGGAGGGCCTCACCTTCTCTGCCTTTTGGAAATCCACAGGTGAACAAATCAGGGTAAATTCAGTATTAGTTTCACAGCAAGGGTCCAGTGAACCAAAACCATATTTTAGAATTCCAAAAACATATCAGAAATGATAGAATGCCCATTGTTTACTTAGAATTTCTCAATTTTTGTCTGGTTCGCCATTGCTTACTTGTACAAAAGTATTTACTGTATGCATAGGAATGTTTGCATAGGAATGCTACAATCTATGTTTTGTATAGGCTCTCTGAAACACGATTAGCCTACCTCTGACCACTGCGCTGCTTGTACTACTGCGAGTGCCATGGTGGTGGAGCCATAAGACTGCTCAACTCACACACTTCTGCAATCAAACTATGAGAGGAAAAGCAACAAAGTCTGTGTACCACTTTTATTAGTAAGTTGAACAGGATAACTGAATCAAATACAGAGTTTCTAAGTGCCACCATTGCAGGTGAGTTAACAAGCACCCCAGGCCCAGTCTCATGTGCGACTACTGTGACACATTGGACAATAGTGTCTGTCTACAAGCATGAAATCAAGGACACTTACAAACTTTTCACCACCAAAAATGTATATTCTGTCATAGCAATGAGATAAAGCCAAACAGTGACTGAAGGTATTCCAATACAGCTACAACAGGGTTGTTCCATTCATGTATAGATTAGCTTGGTAGGAAAATTGAGGACCAATCGAGATCAAATGAGCAAGATGCAAATAATTTTTCAGGTTGGAACAGGGCCAAAGTTGAAGCTCCACTTCTGACACCAATGTAATGATTTTGGCAAAAGACAAGCCCAGAGGATCCCTTCTTTGAACGCATGACAGATAAAACCTAACTGGCTATTTCACAGTCCAATCCCAGTACGAACTACATCGATACAAGGAAGTAATTTATGATCAAACTACACAATAAGTGGCAGCTAGCAGGTCAACCAGCTGCTATTACAATGCATTACATGTCAACATGAAATTGGGAAATGGCAATGACCGTTCTGGCCATTCTGTTGCATGTTTGATTGATGAGGTGCAAGTGCCCTTACTGCACAGAACAACCATGGGATCCTAAGGCAGCTGGTTGGCTCATCCCATTAATTAGAATGAGAATTGTCCTTTAAATATTGCATGAATTATGAATTTCCCTTCTGCTTAATGTTCATAACAAGTATTAACAAGTATTAAAGATGTCACACCAACATAAAAGTCTCTGCATAATATTTCCTGGTCACTACTCCGTACTGCGTCCTCATTTCCAAGTCCCTGATTAGTCCATTTTTGAGGAAGGAGATTGTGGAGGGAACAAGTGATCATCAGAAGGCAGCCTTCAGCCGACATAAAATCAAATTAAATTTGCTGTGAAGGTTTGTAGGAGTTTGATTACATGAGTGTGATATTTGTTAAGATGTTATGTGCGAGACTTGGAGTCTTTAAATAGGATTGTCACTGTCTCAGTAATGTGTACAGTATATGGTTGTGCCAGGGCGGCACGGATGGTGCAGTGGGTAGCACTGCCGCCTCACAGCAAGGAGGTCCTGGGTTCGAATCCCCGTCGGCCAGGGCCTCTCTGTGTGGAGTTTGCATGTTCTCCCCGTGTCTGCGTGGGTTTCCTCTGGGTACTCCGGTTTCCTCCCACAGTCCAAAGACATGCATGTTAGGCTGATTGGAGAGTCTAAATTGCCCGTAGGTATGAGTGTGTGAGTGAATGGAGTGTGTGCCCTGCGATGGACTGGCAACCTGTCCAGGGTGTATTCCTGCCTTTCGCCCAATGTATGCTGGGATAGGCTCCAGCCCCCCTGCGACCCTGTTCAGGATAAGCAGGTTCGGATAATGGATGGATGGATATGGTTGTGCCTTGCCTACACATATTAGCGATGACACTCCTAACTGTAATGGCATTCCTGTGTTCAGCGCCTCCAATTCTTTTAGTCAGCATAGGTATTTTTATTGTACAGTAGATTAAAAATCTAACAGATTAGCATATTCAGACATCTGCCTACTCAGGGTCATTAATCTGATGTGTGTACAACAAGGTGAACATTAGCTATTGTTATATACTGGCAGCGTGAACAGGCAGCATGCGGTGAAACAAAATGGTTCCAATAATATGCAGAGTGAACAAGTTCACAATCATTTGGCTGATATTCATTCATTTTAATGTATGTATTTAATGTATTTAATGTAAATGTTCCTAACTTTAGAAAAAACCCTTGGGTAATCCTTGAATCTTAAATCAACTTCACTCAGTAAACAAAATGAAAAACAGATTGAAATCTTTGAGAAGTGTAAAAACTGTTACAGTTGTATACGTAGGAACAGAAAATATTTTAAATATTGGTCAATTGAAAATATTGGTAAATAGTCCTGAATGATCTTCTTCTGGTTTGTGCACTAATGTGGAACTCTCCAGGAGGCACATATATAGGCACATATATAAAATGGCAACCATATACAGTATATTCAGTAAGCTCCATAATGTTTGGGGCAAATACATAATTTAAAATGTACAATTTTAGATTTAGAATCAACACATGGTTAAAGTGCAGCTTATTAAATGTTAGAAGATCTCTACAGTTCTTCTACCCTGAATATCCAAAGAAGTACCCAAACACCTGTCCAACAGATCAGAAACACTCTTCAGGAGGTAGGTGTGAATGCAAGCCAATAGTACCTAAATAGTAGTACCTAAAACAGCCTGTAGAGTTCTGGAAAAAGGTCTTGTGGACAGCCAAAGGAACTGTCTTGAAACTGCGGAGGCCTACAATCCAAAGGCACACCCGTCATCTGTGAAACATGGTGGTTTGGGTATTATATTTTGGGCATGTATGGCTGCTTCAGGTACTGGTTAACTTGTCTTCACTGATGATGTAACTGCTGAGAGCAGCAGCACAAATTCTGAAGTGAATAGAAGCACCACATTTGCTCAAGTTGAACTAAATGCCTCCAAACTCATTAGATGGCATTTTCTACTACAGCACGACAATGATCCTGAACTAAAACAAGAAAGGAGTTTTTCAAAGCCAAAAACTGGAAGATTCTTGACTGGCCCAGTCATGCATAATTGAACACACTCAATATTTTGTGTATATGTGAACTCATAAAGTCATAAGAATTATAATTCACATGAATGTATTAGAAAAATATATTGCAATATGTGAAAGTGAAGTGTGTATCTTTTCTGATCCTGAGAATATATTTTAACATATTCTATTAGTGATTGATTAATTAATGCTACTCAATTCAAATTAAATTCATATTCTGTTTGCACATACTGTTGCAATCCTTCCTGTGACATCTGGATTGTTGGCACTAACATTTGTTAAAATTGAGGTTGAAATGAATTACATAAAGCCATTTGCAGTCACAATTAGTATATTAAATCCTTTTCAATGCCTAAATAATACACCTAAATAGCAATTAAATGTAAATGTTGACATTTTTGATTGGATAATGCCTGCATATATTTTGAAATAAATCCTGTGTTTATGCTAAACTTGCAGAATACACTTATAAATACACCAGGGGGCAGTGTTGCATACAAAGTGTGCAACTCACTTCAAGATTCACCAGTACAATTCAGAGAGTATTTGTCTGGACCTCATAAATCCTAACAAACATTTTGTGAAATGTACAGTGGCAGTGCCTAGATTATTATATTTAATCAATTCCCTCATTATTTCTATGCATGAGTACCTGAAATCACCAAAAATAACTGAAAAACATATATAATAAGCAGTAGTTTATGTAGTTTAGTAAAATGTAGTTTATTTGTCATATATCAGAACTGTATGTATATAAATAAGAACATAAGCAGCAACAGTGACCTTAAAGTAAACAGAAACATTTTCATGTTGTATTTTGGTTCCAACAATATCTATCCGGTGACAAAGCTGGTTCTGATTCCCAAATTAAATTGCTTCAGGTGAAGCAGATAACCAATAAATACATTATGCAATATAAAAAGGAAGATGTCCAAACAAAATCTCATTTATCTACAATAGGAATTCCTGTTAAAATAGCCACTTTTAGGCTTGGAATGAACAAAGAAATCAATTAAAACAACAACAATCCATTCCCAAGTTCAAACAACTTACTGCCAGATTGGTACTGACAAATGAGAAAGGAAATAATGGAATAATTTCAGCCCTGTTCATATCTTAACTGAACATACAAAAAAAAATCACAAGGTGTAGGGAGAGGAGAGAAGCTTTGGGTAAATGTTATACCTTTCCCCTCAGTAACCGTATCCTTGACGATAGCCTTCGTGGTAGCCATGGTGATGGTAACCGTAGCCGCCGTACTCATCCTCCGGGCAGCGCATGCCCAGCGATTGCTGGATGGCCATCTCCTGTCTGCGCAGCTGCATGGAGTCCACCAGGTCGTAGATGATGGCCATAGAATACATGGGGGAAGGGTACCAAGACTTGACGTTCCCGTCCTTCCCCACCAGAAGCATGGAGAAGTACTCCGGGCTGATCTGAAAGTAGTTCCTGATGTCCCTCACCAGAGCGGCAGAAAGACCTTCACGGTCCACCGTCGAGCTTCCTGCATGAGCAAGCAGAAATGTTATATCGAGAGATACAACTTTTTTCCCCCTGCTTAGAGTATTCGTGCCCCATGGAGCTATGGATAGCTGGGGTTCAGGAGCAGTACCACACCTCAGTCACCCCCTGAGCCATTTCTTTCAGGAAAAAAAGCAATAACAGATACTGAATCTGCAGCTATCTATCTGCTCTCACGGGAGCTTACAGTCTTCTGAGTGATAGCAGCTGCTAAGTATCTGAGTACTTTCTACTAGGGATTTTCCACCAAAACATTACATGAATATCTTAAAACAGAAACATAACTGTATGAACAATGGAGATAATCATTGCCTTTAGAAACCTTTCGCTCTTTGCAATATGAAACCCCACCACCAACGTTCAGAGGAAATATTCCAGACCTTAGATACCACAACTCATCTTTTGTTGCAAAACATTCAGTGAGCTTCCTGTTCAGTAGATGGAACATTCTAAATGTAACAGAATTGATGAAATCAGAATGCTTGTAAACAAAGGTTGCTAAGATACTTCCGGGTGGCCACTCAGCTGTGGAATGAAGTAACGTCACTTAAAAATGGACTGAAACAGAGCTGTGTAGAAACAGTTAGCCAGTTAACTTTGCTGAAATTTTATTGTGTTTGGGACTGTAATGCCAAATGTAATCTGGCACACGGTAGGTTGGGCTTTTTCCGATTATTAATGTCGGAAAGGGAGGATAACCGAGATCCTACAGTCCGTTTACAGGGCGGCCTCAGGTGCTTGGCACAGTCAATGACAGTTGACACAGAGACGCCCAACATAAGTTTCAAAGTGTTAGAAACATAGGGGAAAAAACAAAAAACAAAACCGGAACTAATTGTATTGTTCATGTCCTTCACAAACGTTGTTGGCAGCTGACTTTAGCTAATAAACACCAGATACTCATCGGCACAGAGAAACACTGGGATGATAACTTTACAAACATGAAACAATGAAACGTTAAAATCGGCCTTGCCTGTTGTAAAACGAGTTAGCTAGTTTTGGTGGTAATGTTATAGTAGGAGGGTTTCCAATAACACTATCTTGCTAGTTTATTCATGTTAATGATATTGGCTAACTAATGTTAGGGGGTAAATGGTAAATGGCAGGCATTTATATAGCGCCTTTATCCAAAGCGCTGTACAATTGATGCTTCTCATTCACCCATTCATACACACACTCACACACCGACGGCAATTGGCTGCCATGCAAGGCACCGACCAGCTCGTCAGGAGCATTTGGGGGTTAGGGGTCTTGCTCAGGGACACTTCGACACAGCCCGGGCAGGGGATGGAACCAGCAACCCTCCGACTGCCAGACAACTGCTCTTGTTGCCCCAGGGGGGGAGGCTGACATCTAACATTAACGTTACATTTTTACTTTTATATTACAACATTGACTTTATGTGTTTGTACCTTGGTTAAATGACACAGAAAACGCTGTCTGCTATTCACATTCCTCAACCTTATCCACCCAGAACTAAGTTCTTTGCTGTTGTGACGTCATGGTGAGTTCATCTATATTCTGCCTTTCGAACAAGCCCAAGGTTCTACCCAATCACGAGATCACAGAACTCTTACCGTTGATTGGATAGAGCTCCAGGACTCCTCCCATGTCCACTGTGTCCACACCAACCAGCTTCAGAACTGAAATGTGGCGCAGGCCTGTAAATAATGATGGGAATGAGCACCCCACAACAATCAGGACAGACAAGTCTTACCAAAGACTTCCACCTGAAAAGTCAATTATAACTACATACAAACCTTGAACTATGAGTATTTATTCTGGAGTAAATATCGTCAACACACACTACATTTATGCTACACTATTCCCTCAAATCCAGCTGTTACACGAAACAAAAAAAAATATATACAATTATTGCTCCAAACTATGTATGTTTGTAGGTTTATATAATGACTCATGATGTTTGTAGCAATACTTGAATTCCTCTGTTCTGTGCTTAAACTGTATCTGAACACTTCTCTCACTGTGGACATGAGCATCTGCCAAATCACTAAACTTCAGTGGTAACACACAAATCTCAGAACAGCCACAGAAGTTCATCTTAATTTGCATGGTGTTGTGTTCTATGAAGAACTCAGTGATGGTTGGTAGTCAGCTTTCAATTTCCATTGTTTCATTCTTTGGTCCTCGTATAACCACACCGCTGATTATAATAATTGTGTTATTCGGTATGTCCGGACCCATGTTGAGAAACCTGTTTTTTATCAGGAAAACTCAACATAATTATAAACAACTATTTTCATTTGGCTGCAAGCCAATAATACGTTTCAGCAGCCCACCAGGCTTGAAAACAGAATTTTCCTCCCATATATTTAACCGCTTTGACTGTTTTCTTTTTCTTTTTTTTTTGCACCATTCTCTGAGACTTGTGTGTGAAAATCCTAGGAGATCAGCAGTTTCTGAGATACTCAAACCACCCAATCTGGCACTAACTATCATCCCATGGTCAAAGTCACTTGGATCACATTTCTTCCCCATTCTGATGTTTGGTCTGAACAACAACTGAACCTCTTGAACATGTATACATGCTTTTAAGCACCGAGGTGTTGAAGCATGATAGACAGCCAATTAGATATTTACAAATAAATCATTAATATTTACTTATTTATTAACAAGCTTGTGTACAGGTCAACGTAATAAAGCGGTAACTAATGTTGCACCTTTCATTCAATCAATGTGCAGTATTTGTTTTTTAAGAACGCATCTCGGCTCAGCTGAGTTGCTTAAGCACAAACATTCCTATGCACCACTTTAATGCTGTTTAACAACAGATGCTAAAAAGATTATTCAAGAAGTGGTCAGTTGGACACATGCTGTTACCGTTGGAAAGCTGTGTGAACACTTTGACGGTGACAGCCTGTCTGTTAAGAGAGATAAATGGCAAAGCAGTGGAAAGCCCAGGACAGACGGAATAAGAAGCAGTGTTTGGGTTGAAAGATCCCCTGATCTTTTCCAAATGGGAGAAGAATTTCTAGAATACTTTCGCACTTGGCTTCTGACCCCTGAACAGGAAAACAAGTGCTTGGACTAAGGTGTGGCTGCATGGTGGAAGTTAGAGCTGGGAACAAAACCATCCCAAACTGGGTGTGGTGCATGCAAGACAAACACTTCATAATCGCTGCCATGAATTCTTTATAAAATGTGGGCTGAATGCTGAATTTAGACACAGTTTAGCACACATTTTTCCATGTGTCTAATTTGTATTGGCAAAGGATTGCACATATTTGGTCCTTTTTAATGGTAGGTGGTTGAATTAACAAAATGACTAGCAATAAAAACTACAATTGGAAAGGTTTTTTTTTGTATATCGCAGGCCTGGCTGAAATCCAGCACTGACATCAAGGTCAGAAGCAGTAAGCAGCTTTGTTTCTCCCTACCCCGGGTTGCTACATGAACTGAGAAAACTATTAAGAAATGTACTGTAGCTGACACCTTTGTATGTTTGGACTTTAAGATTTAAATTATTCAAACACTGTAAATGCATACAGCCAGTTTGTGCCAATAGAAAGAGGTACTGGTACCCACGTTTGCATGTCTCACTCTCCTCCACGCTATTCACCAATTGAGTGACTTTGATATTGCTTTGATATGAATTGCTCAATCAAAAGAAATCAAAACTAATTTTGCACATGTATTCACAAAAAATTCTTTCATTGGAATCGTGTGATGAAGTTACATAATTTAGGGCAGGATGAGTAACTGTGAATGCTGTATATGCACTCACAGAGCACTTTATTAGGAACATTTTTACTTTATTACACCTACTTATTCATGCGATTATCAAAACAGCCAATTGTGTGGCAGCAGTGCAATGCATATAATCATGTACATACGGGTCAGGAGCTTCAGTTAATGTGATCTTAGTGACTTTGACCGCAGAATGACTGTTGATGGCAGACAGGGTGGTTTGAGTATCTCAGAAACTCCTGATCTCCTAGGATTTTCACGCACACTAGTCTCTAGAGTTTGCAAATAATGGTGCAAAAAAACAAAAAATCCAGGGAGCAGCAGTTCTGCAGACAGAATGCCTTGTTAATGAGAGACGTCAGACCTGACAGGAAGGTAACAGGAAGGTAACACAAAATGGTAACACAAATAACCGCACATCACAACAGTGGTATGCAGAAGAGCATCTCTGAACACACAACGCATCATAACTCTTAAGTGGATAGGCTACAGCAGTAGTGCTGCTAAAAAGTGTAATAAATACCTAATAAAGTGCTCACTGAGTGTATACATGAATGACAGGTTTATAACTCTGCAAAGATAACGCCTCTAACTTATTTTCAGTTTTTCACTGAAATGGAGACAGCGTAAACTGAATAGACTATATGAAATGCGTGAAATGTAACTGATGAAAGCAGTCTGAACCGATGAGAGCAGCTCGCACAAGTAATCGAAGCCTTCTTTGTGGAATTGATGTTTAATAGGAGACATATGCGTGAGAAAAAGTGCACTGTGCTAAATGGAGAAACAGAGGAAATGGAGAAGCATGCTGAATTCATTGCGAGTGATTAGGTTACTTTAAAAAAATATATTGCACTTTGTGTTTCTTTAAATATATTCTCTGTTGCACTTTTCCCAGCATGTTTAATATGCCTTAATATGCATTTTCCCTACAGCAAAACAGAACCAAAATAAATCGATTCAGTTGTGTAAAACAAATGAAATACAGCGTATTTGAAGTGTGTTTGAAGACAATAAACATTTCATAGTATATTGCACGAACTCACCTAGGTTGCAGGCCTGACTGGTCAGGGCATAAAGCTGCTGCTGATAGGCCCATTCTTCATCGTTGGGAGCAGATATAACGAATATCCTGCGTCTCCAGCGGAACCTGAATGCACACAGTCCAATCAGAGAGCGGAGCACCATCACAACCAATGAAAATGTGACATGCCTTCATTGCAGGCTGCTGTATTGCATTATACAAGATTACCCTGAGCTACTGCTGCAATTGATTAGCCATTTGAGAACATTTTATGCTCAGTCACAACCTATCTATCATACAGGATAATAGTAAAAATGGGAATAACAACCTAAATACATAGCCATTTGAGGCATTCTAGGTTTTTCCATAAAGCGAGTTAGAAGTGGTTTCAAGTCAGTGGACTACCTGCTTCTAGTAAAAGCTTAAACATCATGCATGCAGTGTGTTATTCCATAACTGTAGATGACAGATGAGTCAGGTTTAGGAGTTTGGAAGGAGATCAATTAAGTGCTCTACCCTTTTTGAGATTATGGTACAAATATGTCTAGACCAGAACGTGCCACTCATGACATATATATCTAGAGTTTATAACGCACGTGCCACTCATGACAGCTCACTGACATCTCTTTAACTGTAATGGGTTACTACATCTGGTTTAATTCTGGCTCCTCTCACCCTCATGCACGTCAATATCAAACCCAGTTTTAGCTCCTTGGGTTCCAGCCACTGACCTCCAGAAAATCATAACTCCCTTGCTTATTGGCAAACCAGACATTCCAGTTGGCTCAGGCTTTGTCTTGATAAAGTTTTGCACCCAACTTATCCGTACAGCCAGAAATATGTCTGTATTGCTTGATCATTTCTAAGGGTGTAGAGGTGGTTATCAGGAGAGCCACAGTGTTGTTTAAATTCCACTTTAAATTCACAGGGACTGCAGAGAATTATCTCCTCAAAACCTGACATAGACCACCTGAGCCTTGATGCTAACAAGCTTTGCCAATTCATAGCTAGTAGTTGCCCAGAAGGCTGGCAGTCATATAACAGTCCACTCCCGTAGTACTGCAAGGTACTGTAGTTTCTTTTGCAGTACCTTGACAAGAAGTTTTCCAGAGATCTGGGCTTATCTTCTTTCTTGCAGGACACGCCATCTCTCTTCTGTTGCTCCATCTCTTTGATGCGTGATGAGAACGTGTCAATATAATCAAACACGGCCTTCATGGCTATGGGCACTTCATAGTATTGCTGCAAAGAACAAATAATATATAATATATAAATAATATAAAGGTATGACCAGCACTTAATATTCCTTACACCTTTTTCTTGCAATCTTTTTCGTTTGTTATTCTTGCTCTGTACTCCTACACATTGAATTTGAAATGAAACAAAGAATATGAGGTTAAGGTACAGACTGACAGCTTTAATTTGCAGGTACATACATTCCATAATTGGTGAACTATGAAGGAACCGCAGCAATTTATATAGATAGTCCTCCCATTTTTGGGGGACCAAAAGTAACTGGGAAATTGGCTGCTCAGTGGTTTCCTGGCGATATATGTGTTGGATCATTAGACCATGCACAACAAAACTAAGAAAAGCTCTAGAGTTGATTCCAGGTGTGGAGTTTGCATTTTGATTTTGTTTCTGTTGTCTCTTAACATGAGGTTCAAAGAAGCATCAATGCCAGTAAAGCAGACCATCGTGGGGTGAAAAAGTCTAAATAAACCTGGTAGAATATGGAAGACCACTGCAGTGGATGACTAAAAAATACTTGTGTCAAAGATTAAAACAAAGAGAAGACTACACCAGCATCACCTAGGAGGGTTCACTGCGCGATGCAAACCACTGATAATCCTTAAGAACAGTAAGTGTAAGAAATCGGTCTCTGATGCAAATATGTCTGCTGGCCACACGCTCCCTGGATCATATCATAATTACAATACAGTTGGTACACACTGATTAATGGTAGTATAGTGGCTGGGCGTAAGAGACTAAGAACTACTCAAGTCAACAGACATGCTACAATCACCACAGGATTGAATACAGCCTACTTGATAGTTTTTGCAGATTCACTACATCCTTTCTATTCTTGTGTAAAATAGCATTCCTGATCAATGCTGGGAATGCGATAAAAAGTAATCTCTGCAAAAGTTCTGGGCTCAGACTGACTCTGCTGAATCCAGAATATGTTTAATGTATTTCTGACAACTGCTGTTACAGTAAATCAACATCATTTTAATCATGTTCGGGAGACCATCCTGTTTTTCTTAAAGAAGGTTAGAGTTTGCTAAAATGTACATTAAAACAGTTGAATTCAAACAAACTCTTATGAGATGAGTATGAACATTTACCAGAGTGATTGAAAAAGAAGGATGGAGAAAATACCCCTTTTCAAAGAAAGAGGCACCCCCTCAGGCTTGGGCATGTAGGACTGCCACTAAATCTGGCTCGCTTGTGTTTATTATTGATTACAGCAGCAGGATGAATTCTGAAGTGTAACATTTTATCTGCTCAGATGTAACCAAATGCCTCAAAACTCATTGGATTGGACTTTGCCTTGCAGCAGGACAATGCCGGACCCTAACATACTGCTAAAGCTATTTCAAGGGCCAAAAAATGTAATGATCTTAACTGCCCAAGTCAATCCCCTAACCTGAATCCAAGTGAACGTGTTTCACTTGTTGAAGGCTGAAGGTAAAAATTGTCAAGAAGATATGTAGTGTCTGGTGAGGTCTATGGGTTGCAGACTTCAGGCAGTCATAGAATGCAAAGTATTTGCTGCCGAGTACTAAATATGCTGACTTTATTTTAAATGATGTTAAATTACTTTCAGCTCCCAAAAATGAAGGGACTATGTATACAAGGGCTGTAATTCCTACTAGTACAATCCTACAACTTTCATTTCAAATCCAATGTGTTGGAGTATAGAGACAAAACCCAAAAATTGTATCACTGTCCAAATATTTAGTGGATCACACCTGACAACACCGCCACTCCCGCTGCCCTCTCATCCTCCTTCTCCTTCTCGCACACTCCCCGGCCTTCCGGCCGTGGCGGTGGTACTGGTCTTTTAATTTCCCCCTCGTGGAAATTTTCTGTTCTCCCCCTCTCTGACCTGTCCATATCCACTTTTGAATTCCATTCTGTTGCAGTATCCTACCCTACTAACCTTTTCATTGCAGTTATCTACCGTCCTCCAGGGCCCCTGGGAAACTTCCTTGATGAGCTAGACACCCTTCTCAGCTCCTTCCCTGAGGATGGCACCCCACTGATTCTCCTTGGAGACTTCAACATCCACCTAGAAGCCTCCCAGTCTGCCGCCTTCCTACCGCTAATCCACTCCTTCGGCCTCTCCCTGCAACACTCTCCTCCAACCCACAAGGCGGGCAATGTCCTAGACCTTGTCTTTGTAAGGAACTGCTCATGCTCCGATTTCACGGTTACCCCTCTGCATACATCTGATCACCACTTCATCTCATTCTCCCTCCCTCTTCCTCCCCATCCTCCTCCCCCTCCTCCCACCCACACTTCCTCAGCCCGCCGTAACCTCCGCTCCCTCTCACCCTCTTCCTTTGCCAGCACCATCACCGCCTCACTCCCCCCTCCCGAATCCTTCTCCAAACTCCCCGCTGACTCTGCATCTGCCACCCTCCTTTCATCTCTCTCCTCCGCCTTTGACTCTCTCTGTCCCCCTGTCTCAAAACCACCTCGCACATCCCCTCCCAGTCCTTGGATATCTGACACCCTCCGTACCTCCAGGGCCAGCCTCCGCGCAGCGGAGAGGAAGTGGGGGAAATCCAGAGACGCTTCCGACCTCATGACTTACCAGTCTCTCCTGGCGGCATTCTCTTCCGATGTCACTGCCGCCAAAGCAAAATACTATCAAACGCAAATTCAGAACTCTGCTTCTAACCCCCGGAAACTTTTCTCCATTTTCTCCTCTCTCCTCAACGCACCGCCTCCTCCTCCTCAGTCCTCCTTCGCTGCTGATGACTTTGCTGATTTCTTCGATGAGAAGGTCACAGTCATCCGCAGATCATTTACAACCACCGCCCCCCTCACTGTGCCCTTCCCCCCCTCTAGGCCCATCCCTTCCTTTTCCACTTTCTCCCCCCTTACGGACTCTGATGTTTCTCAACTCCTGCTCTGCCACCGCCCTACAACCTGTGCCCATGACCCTATCCCCTCTTCTCTTCTCCAAACTATCACACCTGACATTCTCCCATTTGTCACCTCCCTTGTCAACTCCTCCCTGTCTTCCGGCTGTTTTCCGGCATACTCCAAGAGGGCCCACATCACTCCGCTGCTAAAAAAGCCTACCCTGGATCCCTCCATCATCCAGAACTACCGCCCGGTATCTCTTCTTCCTTTCCTTTCTAAAACTATAGAACGAGCCGCTTCTACTCAACTTTCTTCCTTCTTTTCTAACAACAACCTGCTAGACCCCCATCAGTCTGGCTTCAGATCGGGCCACTCGACAGAGACTGCGCTCCTCTCCGTCAGTGAGTCACTTCATGCCGCACGAGCAGCCTCCCTCTCCTCTATCCTCATTCTTCTAGATCTCTCTGCTGCCTTCGACACTGTGGATCACTCCATCCTCCTGTCTGCCCTGTCGGCAACGGGCATCTGTGGCACAGCCCTGGACTGGATTGAGTCCTACCTCTCTGGTCGCTCCTTCCAGGTTGCCTGGGCTGGTTCGGTATCGACACCTCGGCCCCTCGCCACAGGACTTCCCCAGGGCTCAGTCCTTCGCCCAATTCTTTTTTCTCTCTACACTCGCTCCCTTGGCCCTGTGATCACTGCACATGGGCTATCCTACCACTGCTATGCGGACGATACCCAACTCTTCGTCTCGTTCCCGCCATCTGATACGCAGGTTTCAGCCCGTATCTCTGCTTGCCTGAGGGACATCCAGAGCTGGATGGACAACCACCATCTAAAGCTCAACCCAGGTAAAACTGAAATGATATTCATCCCTGCTAATACCTCTCCCCCTCTGGATCTCTCCATTTCTCTCGGGGATACCACACTCACGCCGTCACCCAGTGCAAGGAACCTCGGTGTGGTGATGGACAGCAGACTGTCCCTTTCCGAGAACATTGCGGCGGTGACCCGGTCTTGCAGGTTCTTCCTATACAACATACGGAGAATCCGCCCCTTTCTCACCCCCTACTCGACCCAGCTCCTGGTCCAAGCGATGGTTCTGTCCCGCCTGGACTACTGCAATTCCCTCTTGGCTGGCCTCCCAGCGTCCGCCATCAGACCCCTCCAACTCATCCAGAACGCAGCAGCTCGTCTGGTCTTCAACCTTCCCAAATACTCACACGTCACCCCCCTGCTTACTTCCCTCCACTGGCTGCCTGTCATGGCTCGCATCAAATTCAAAACATTGGTGCTAGCCTTCCAAGCAGTTAAAGGGTCTTCCCCAGCTTATCTGCAAAAAATCATCAGACCCTACACCCCTGCCAGACCTCTTCGTTCAGCCTCCACAGGCCGCTTGGCACCTCCCCCTCTCAGAACCTCCACCTCACGCTCACGACTACTGTCTGTTCTGGCTCCACGGTGGTGGAACGAACTCCCCGTTGAGGTCAGAACTATAGAATCTCTCCCCACCTTCAAGCGCAAGCTGAAGACGCACCTCTTCAAGCAGCACCTCTCCCCATCCCTCCCTACCTCCCTGTGAACCTTAATTGTTGTCTCTGTGACTTGCTTTGTGTATCGGTATTTTTAGTTGGCTAGGTAAGCAGTGTTTGGATAGTTAACTTTGGTGACTTTTGCTCTGTTTTGTTTGTTTGTTCAAAAAAAAAAAAAAAAAAAAAAAAAAAAATGTCCTTATCTTTGTTGTACAGGTAGCAGTTGAAATTGTACTTACCTCTAGGGTCTTTCAGCGAACTTATCCCTGGTTATGGGTAAGCACTTTGTTGTACGTCGCTCTGGATAAGAGCGTCTGCCAAATGCCAATAATGTAATGTAATGTAATGTAGTGACTGCACTGTTTAACCCAGGTACCTTTTCAAATTAATTTCCCTGCATATTCACTGATCCACTAAGAATCCTTCAAATATTCACAAATGAGACAACACAATGCCCTGAGATTCAGAAGAAGGAGACCAAAGCTGGGAAAGGACCAACCTTCACTTTCATGTCGAAGTCAGTCAGCACCATGAAAAACTCATCATACGTCATCCCAAATTCCTTCCGCAGTTCGACAATCAGGTCCTGGTTCATCAAGTCCTCCTGCCGCAAGCCTTTCATTGGTTTGTCATTCTCTAGGAAGTAGGAAAAAAAGAGAGAGCTTCAAAGTCATCCAAACATTAATATTCCACAAAATGTGAAACTCATCCGTGTCGTGACCCTTGGCCAATCAAAGATGTGTGTTTTTTTGGGGGGAAAGTGCGTTCTACTCTGAATAAGAAACTGCAGTCTAACTTCTTAAGACTGCTGTAGAAAATGGGAGGGGTTGCACCCAGTCCTATCAGCATTGTTCAGCCCCCCTCAGTCACCCCACTCCCAATGCTAAGAATTTCTCACAGCGAACCCTAATGGACATGCCTGATACAGACAGGAAGTAATGACAGGAAATACCATTTCAAAATGATCTTGGAAAAAAGTAAAACACGTTTTTTTTAATCTAAAGTAAATCTGAAGTAAATCTGAAGGTGGTCTGTCTGGATTGCATCCATTACCACTTGCCAGGGCTCCTCCGCTGTCTGGTGTTATGACCGTCTAAGTGTCTGCTGAACCTTAGGCCTGTGTCTCTATTTTTTGCCTGGGTCATCATGACTTAAAATTACAGCTTTCATGTGAGTCTAACATGCTTCAGAAAATATGCAACTACCAGATAAGCAGACAACTATAAAAACTATTCATTAGGGCTGTCTACATGCAATGTAGTGGAAAGAGGATTTCTATGGAAATTGGCGGCTGGTGATACTAGCGGGTAAGACAGATTACTTTGATAATTGTACTGAATCTTCTTTTTAGAGTTTTGTATCATTAAAGTGAGCCTCAATTAAAAAAACCTCAAAATACAGAGAATGGTAATTGAATAATATCTCTCATTTGGTTCCCATTTGAAATTGGTTACATTTTATGTTCTGTGCAGGTCAAAATGGCTGAGGCCTTTGTTTACAAAGGGTTCTCTGGCTGGTTCTCTGGCTCTTCACTGCATGTACAGTATGAGAGTGTTACTGTTGCAAGCTTAGCATGAAATTACATAACCACAGTTACATTGAAAAGAATGAGACTGAAATAAATCTCTGATCTTATTTAATCAAATTATTTAATGTTGAGAAATATCCTGAATGTAATTTAATGAGTTTATATGGTATTTGTCTCATACACTCACTGATCACTTTATTAGGAACACCAGTACACCTACTTATTCATGCGATTATCTAATCAGCGAATCGCATGGTAGCAGTGCAATGCATAAAATCATGCAGATACGGGTCAGGAGCTTCAGTTAATGTTCACATAAACTATCATAATGGGGAAAATTGATTTAAGTGACTTTGACTGTGGAATGATTATTGATGCCAGAAAGGGTGGTTTGAGTATCTCTGAAACTACTAATCTCCAGGGATTTTCACGCACAAGAGTGTCTAGCAGAGAAAAACAGAAAACATCAAGTGAGAGTAATGCAAATAACCACACATTACAACAGTGGTATGCAAAAGAGAATCTCTGAACATACAACGCGTGAAACCTCTAAGTGGATAGGCTACAGCAGCAGAAGACTTAATAAGTCTTATTAAAAACTAAGTCTAATAAATACCTAATAAAGTGCTCACTGAGTGTATTTCTGCTTGCAAGCCACGAAGAGACATTCAATATAAACCCTAGTGTTTATACACAAACAATGCACCTATCCAACCCATCTTGACTGTATAATGCATGGGTATAATGACTGTATCATTAGTACGAGGTAATCACAGTACTAACTTTCATAATTCTGATACTGTGGGCCCACTGTACTGTAGTCACTGACCAACAGTCCAAATTAAGCCCCCAGAATGCAAAATGAGCCAGGGATAGCTATCATTAGTTCCCCTGAGACCAGCCAAATTTCTCAACCAATCATGGCTCTCTTTTTTCAGATGATGTGAGAGACTATACTGTTTCACTCCTTCCATTGCTGCAACACTGGACCTCCCGCATTTCAGAATATGTGACTCATACCCGTGTGTGTCTGAAGAATACTTTTTTAGACTTTTTTCATATTAAAATATTTTCCATCATTCTAACGCAGTCAGAGGTATTCTTATATATGGATCCCCATGGAATGATGAGTTTTCAAATATTCCTAAGTAATTGGGCTCTAAGCAAATACAACTTTTACATTTAACATTTTTTCATACTTTTACACAGTATTTTTGTATAATACTTCAGACATGTATCTAGTGCATAAACATATTTATGGCAACTTATTTTTTAAAACTCAATTTTAAATAGGACATAAAAAAATGTCAGTTAGAACCTTCTAATTCTTAGCTCATCATACTGGAAAATATAATTCCAAAACAACTGACTCCAACATAACAATGCAATTCATCGGTTGAATATATTCTTCTGATAACTTTCAATTATATTATCCAGGTTTAATAACACAAGAAAAATAAACTACCAACAAACAAAAGACGATATTATATTAGAAACATCTGGAAACTCCACCACAGGCCGCTTGGCACCTCCCCCTCTCAGAACCTCCACCTCACGCTCACGACTACTGTCTGTTCTGGCTCCACGGTGGTGGAACGAACTCCCCGTTGAGGTCAGAACTATAGAATCTCTCCCCACCTTCAAGCGCAAGCTGAAGACACACCTCTTCAAGCAGCACCTCTCCCCATCCCTCCCTATCTCCCTGTGAACCTTAATTGTTGTCTCTGTGACTTGCTTTGTGTATCGGTATTTTTAGTTGGCTAGGTAAGCAGTGTTTGGATAGTTAACTTTGGTCACTTTTGCTCTGTTTGTTTGTTTGTTTGTTCAAAAAAAAAAAAAAAAAAAAAAATGGCCCTTGTCCTTATCTTTGTTGTACAGGTAGCAGTTGAAATTGTACTTCCCTCTAGGGTCTTTCAGCGAACTTATCCCTGGTTATGGGTATGCACTTTGTTGTACGTCGCTCTGGATAAGAGCGTCTGCCAAATGCCAATAATGTAATGTAATGTAATGTAATGTAATGAAACTACAATGAGGAGAAATGGGTTTGCCATTCAAATCAAATATGCCCCAGCTATGAGACCTATTTGGAAAGTAAAGTCTAAGATCTACTGTTTACCTACTACTTTGTCTGTTGGAAGCACAACTATTTCCTTCCAGTATGATGAACTGGCAAGGTAATTCTGCTAAGCTCTTTTTCCCCTCAGTTTCAAGTCAGGCATCTTGCCTGGACACTTGGTAGACAGTGTGATTCATTTCAGGCTGTGCTGTAATGCTAGCATCACTATGTCATTGTCTGCATGCCTTCAGGGGGCAATGCCAACTCTCAGGTCAACCAACTCTTCCTGCTCTATATGTGAATTATATTATCCTCCCCCTGTCACCCTGAACACATCTGTGGGAGGGTGGGGCTGGATTTCTCCCTGCAGTGATATGAAGATCTACCTCAGTCAGAAGACCAAGTGATCTGGGAAGGCTAAATACACTATACTATTTACTATGGGGGGTTGTAGTATTAGCGGGTCTGGATCTTGTTAAATAAAGAAAATAAATCAAGATGTATAGGGTCTATTTTGACAATCTGTAGATGATAATACCTAGCAACTCTGATGTTTCTGTGCAATTTGTCCCTGATATTATAGCGGGGAACCACTCAATCATCAATATAAAAAGACTATGCTAACTGGAATTCATGCTCTTGGTTTCACGGAATTGCATTATAATGCTAATCGGATGACTGGTTTTCTGATCACTATCTGGTAAACCTACACTTTTATTACTGGTACTTTTGTAACTTAGACAAACAAATAAATCTATACTGTAATAGGTTAGTTTACTACCATGATAAACATAAGCAAAATAATATCAATTGAACTAGTTATAGTGGATTTTATAAATAGAAAAGTAAATGATTGCACATAGAAATTACTTTTCCGATTTCGAGCAGAGCTGCTTGAATATTAGTCCAGCAGTCTAGTGGCTAGTTTCATACAGATTAAATTTAGTCCCGGATTAAATTGAGTTTTGTATGGAGAATCTCCATTCAGAATTGAATTGAGTTATTTAGGACGAGACGTGATCTGTATCTGGGAAACTGGCCCCAAAGATGTTGCAGAGTGAGTCACGGTTAAAGAAAATCTATCTAAAAAATCTTTCAAAAATCCACAAATACATAAAGCGTCACAGAACTTGAAAATATCAGATCACTCTTACCCAATTGGTAATGGTCGATTTTCATGGTGCTGTTGGTAAAGGTGCCGAAAATGGTGATGATGGAGACTTTCCTGATGGCCATCTCACACACATGCTCCAGGTATTCATCCCTCTGCTGTGCGTACATGCCATTCTCGTCCTGAGGAGTGGTGATCACCTGAAGGAAAAGCTTTGGGTCAGACACACTGAGAAAGCCATGAACTATAACTTAAACTAGCAGTATACTCTCAGAAAAAGTGGTCCCAAAAGGCTTGAACCCAATATAATACAAGGATTCATTGTTGGGCAGAATGGTTTTCACACTGAAAATGTCACACTTTTCACACCTAACATACAGGTTTCCATAAATAAGTAAAGAGGGTTCCCCTATGGAGACAAGCCAAAGAACTGAGTGTAGTCATGGGATAATGCTTTCACAAAGAAAACAAAAAGACAGAAAATATCAATAACTGACAGGTTTGAACCAATCATTGCATCATTACTTTGGTGTAGAGAGCAATACCTCTTCATTAGTTAAAACTGATCAGGCTCACTCACTGACTACTCATTATAGAGAACAGAAAAACCCCCATCAGTAGTGAATGGCAGTGGGGTTTGGGGTTCATTTGATTCAGGAAATGACCTGCCATTTTAATCACAATTTAAAAAATGCTCACAAAGGTAAATTATATATAATATAATATCCTGAATTGAATGAAATGGAGTTGAATCCACCCCGATACTAGTTTATTGTGTGCCACATCTGAAGATCATAAGAAGAAAAGTGAAGGGCCAACATTTAACATAGGATGGTGACAAAATGGAGATTGTCTCCTGGCACAGTACATTCAGGGACAATGTTTTCTATACGAAATGAGGCAAACCAGATAACATTGGTGGACACTGTAGTACAGAACAGTATAATATTAAGTGGAAGCTCATGTCACACACTTTCCATTTAAAAACCACATAATATCCTCTAACATAATAGTTGCTACGAAACGCTTTTGCATGTTTGCATGTGCATGTTTTCTAACTACAAAAAGGTATTGGTAGGTTTACAAATGTAGTTATCAAATGCTAAATATGTGAAATGGGCTTTTATAAATTAATATCTTCCAACATACTGAACCACAACAAAAGAAAAAAAACTTACAATAAGCCGTCTTCTGTTTTCAAAATAGTTGAGAAAGGAGGCCAAAGCTCCCATGGAGGTCGGCAGCTTCTTTGACGGCTCCTGGAACTCGTCTTTACCCTGGTTCTTCTTGGAGGTCTTTTTGTTGCGCCCGTCTCCCTTCCCCTCTTTAGCCTTCTTCTCTGCTTTATCCCTTTTGGTCGCCTTGTCAGGCTTCTTCTTCTTCTTTTCGGCTTTGTCATGTCTACCCTTGCCCCTCCTTGTTGGCAGAACCTCTGCCTCTGTGTCCTCCAGGGTTGCCTCTGTGGGCAGTTCTACTTCATACCTGTCCTCATACTCATTTGTGAGAACTTTCTCTCCTTTCCTCTTTGTTGGCTTTTCTTTGGGCTGTCTGGGCCGTGCCACAGAATCGCCTGATGATTTATGTCCATCATCTTTTTTGTCAGTGTGGTTTTCTACATAGATCCCGGTGTAGGTCTGGGTATGGTACACAGAGGTGGGGTAGGGGGTCGTTTTTTGCTTCTGTCTTCCTCTACCTTGATTGTGGTGATGAGGCTGAGCTGTGGATTTTGGGGCAGGTGCCCAGTAGGGTTCTGTCTGGGCTCTGGTAGGCATCTGGGAGGTAGTGGAAGCAGTGGTGGTGGCTGCTGTTGTTGTCGTGGGACGAGTAGTGGTGGTTGTTGGGCGTGTTGTTGTGGTTGGGCGTGTAGTAGTGGTGGTTTGCTTTGTTGTTGTTGTTGTGGTTGTGGTGGTAGTTGTTGGCTTTGTTGTTGTTGTGGTTGTGGTGGTAGTCGTTGGTCTTGTTGTCGTGGTTGTGGTTGTGGTGGTAGTTGTTGGCCTTGTTGTCATGGTTGTGGTGGTAGTTGTTGGCCTTGTTGTCGTGGTTGTGGTAGTCGTAGGCTTTGTTGTTGTGGTGGTTGTTTTAATAGTAGTTGTGGTGGTCGGCCTTGTAGTTGTGGTGGTGGTTGGCCTAACTGTGGTGGTTGAGACAGGGGCGATTTGAACAGGCCGACGGATAGGCTTACGGAACCCTTTTCTTTCTGGCCTCCTCTCCACTGGTGTTTCCATTTGTGGATTTGATGCAAAAGTTTCGGTTTCTGTCCCAGAACCATTACTGTCCACCACCTGGCCCTCTACACCAGCCCCCTTGCACTTCTGTATAAACCCCTTTTGCCTGTTCTTCTCCACCTTACGCATGGGTGCCTGGTCAATCCTCTCATACATGGCCTCCAGCCTGACTGGGTATGGGTATCGTTCCTCCACCTGCAGTGTCTTCTTCAGCAGCACCATCCCAAACTTCCCCTTCTCCAACTTGAGAAAGTTCATCAGCCTTGGGATCAGCACAGTGTCCAGAGGCTCCTCCACCACCTTCCCTTCCTCTGTGATACGTCTCACTTTTCCTCCCATTTCTCCCACCTGATGGAACATGACAATTTGCTGCACATGCCTCTCAGCTAACTCACAGTACACATCTGGTTTCAGCAGGCTCATCATCAGCCGGTAGTAACCATCAGACTCGTGTGGAGCAGAGATGATTAGCACACGGTTTTTCCCTGCAAAGCTTGCTAAGAGGCTGGGTGAACCAGTACCACCTGCTACACGGCCTGGCCTTGGTTGACCCCCAACAACACCATCAGCCTGAACCATGGCAGTCTGACTCTGGTGCCTTTGCAGATTCGGTCTCCTGCCTGTCAACATCCGTCTAGGCTGGCCAATTAATAAAGAACCTGAACTCTGATCTTGCTGCATTTCTTTTGCTCTTTCTAAATTCCTGGAGGTGGTCAAGGAAAGCAATGAATGAGCTTCTCCACTCTCCGTTAGAATTGGTGTGAGAGAATGTGATTGGTCTTTGTTTACCCTGGCGCTACGAATGGCCAGCCGTCTAGGTTTTGAGCGCATGTCAGGCGAACCCTTTTCAGCTGCATCTCCTGTCCAAGTTAGCAAAAGCAGCGCTACACCCAGCGCTAATATCTGCTTCATTTTCAGTGTTGTCTCAGGGAAAACTCCACCGCAGAAGAATAAAATCCAATCGTGGTTCATACGTTTGAGCTTTAAAAAAACATATTGAGCGCAAAAAAGTAAAAATAAAAAAAAAGCGGTAATTCCACAGTAGAAGTAGAATGGCTTTGCGGCAAAACACTATTCTATATTCTTGTTATTACAACGTGACATGTCGATGCAAACACTAGCTTATAGCAAATAATGACCCACCAGAAACAGCCTAAATTTAGGTTATGGCATAAGACAACAATACAACAAGGATGTCAGTTCAATTCCAAAAAACGAGTTATCCAGGAACGTAAATAATTTTACAATGAAAACTCACAGCCAATTAAGTTATCAGCGGCAACATTTGGAAATCATGTTCCTTTTAAAAGTTGCACAAAACAATAGATATCAATTGCATTCAAGTTCATGCTTGAAAAATTAAACTGCAGTCAATTCTCACTTCACTGTCGACCGTAACCGTTTTAGTCCAAAACAAATTTGCCCAGTCAAGTTCTTGTACTTATTAGACATTAATTCCTTGAATAAGAGAGCATAGTTCCGCTTGTTTTTCGAGCAGAGATATACATTGTCTCCAAAGCGAAATCAATCCTGGGGGAAAGACGGTAGAGTCTCCGATCCTTTTCCTCTGCCACTGGAAGCAAGCCCATACGCGTCAGGGAAACCACAGCCACTGGAACTTTTGCCGAGCAGAAGTACAGACCAACCACTGGAGAGAATTGGTAGAGAAAACCCCGGCATTGCGCATCTCACCAAGTTCGACACCGCCTCTTTTAGTTTGTAAAGTGTCCTCGGGGATTTGTGTTCATACACAGAAATCTCGCAAGATACAAATTACATACAGACAACTGTATGCGCCTCGTTTCTGGTAATGACTACCTGGGATTTAAATACAAAAGAATGTATATAGGCCTATATTTTCTTAGAAAAGAGGTCAAACTATTTATTTAGATTCTAAAGATAAAATAGTAGGTATGTTATAGCCTATCTGGAGTTTCATATTACAAACTTTAGCAGTCTGATTTATTACTAAAATAACGCAATGCAATAGTGCAATTTCATTATTTTAGGAATGAAACAAAGAAATGGAAAAATGCATTTTACACACATATATAGTGGGCTGCAGAATGATATTTTTGTAGTACTGTACTGTACTGGGCGGCACGGATGGCGCAGTGGGTAGCACTGCCGCCTCACAGCAAGGAGGTCCTGGGTTCGAATCCCCGTCGGCCGGGGCCTCTCTGTGCGGAGTTTGCATGTTCTCCCCGTGTCTGCGTGGGTTTCCTCCGGGTACTCCGGTTTCCTCCCACAGTCCAAAGACATGCAGGTTAGGCTGATTGGAGAGTCTAAATTGCCCGTAGGTATGAGTGTGTGAGTGAATGGTGTGTGTGCCCTGCGATGGACTGGCGACCTGTCCAGGGTGTATTCCTGCCTTTCGCCCAATGTATGCTGGGATAGGCTCCAGCCCCCCTGCAACCCTGATCAGGATAAGCGGGTTCAGATAATGGATGGATGGATGGATGGATGTATTAAAAATAAAAGTGTATAGTTTTCCTATATGTTTGAACATAACATATAGATTATTATCTGTGTTGTTTACAGCCTTTTTCCTTCATTTTTATCAAGGGTGCCAATAATGAAGCCTACTATATATATATAGCAGCCGCTTCCCTGAGTTAAGGTAAATTGATTAACTTAAACTTGGCTCTTAACCTTGAGCGCTCCTCTACAGTTCCCAAGGTGGAGAATAAATTAACTGGGAGAAGCACACTGAAATACATAAGCAGATTTGAACTACTGCTACAACTTTTTGCATTTTTTTGCATTTTTTGCACTGAAAAGCATTTTCCCCTATCATGCATTGCATGTATGAAAACAATTTAATTATTTGGCACATCGAACATTTGGTTTGGGGATAATATTTTGCTAGTATGCACAAGCTTGGAGCGATGGGGTCATCCCTCCTCATGTTTTCTTTTTTTTTTTGAGCAAGAGAGAGCGAGATTCTTAGATACAACAAAGATGGGGCAGCTGGAAGTAATGAAAATACCTCATCTGTCCCCACCATTGATGCTGAAATAATTAAAACACTCCTTGGGAACATTGCGTTTAATGCCAGCTTCCAACCAGCACCCTAGGATGACACTTACAAACATTTGGAAGTAGCCTAAGTTATATAACTGGAATAAATAGGGATAATGTGCATTGTCCTAAAATGGTCCAATAGTCCAATACAATATCCTATGCTTGCAGTTGGATATATTAGGCTATCAGTTATTAAAATCATGTACAAAGCTAATCTTTTCCTAGCTGGGCGGATAGAACCTCTCTACTGATCATATTTACACTGTACATGTAGACAGGAAGCACAATTTCCTTGCAAGGGAAAAAATGATTACATTAGTTTCTGTCATCTCATCTAAACACAAGTACTGATTCAGATCCAGAAACCGGAATCAGGTTATCTGCGCACCAACACTGGATACATTCTTTATAAATGAGTGTTTATCATCATGGGAGTTTAATGTTGGAAAAGGCATGTAGACAGCTGGTCTGGGATTTCAAGGTTCTGACGGAGATATGTGAGACAGAATTAGTATAAAAGGTGACAGACAGTCATTAGTAGACCAAATGTTTGTTCTCTCTCCCTCTTTCACTTTCTCTCTGTCTCTCTCTGTCTCTCTCTCTCAGTGGTTGTATGCATGTGTATTGTGCAATTGTTTTTCAAAAAGTATGTTTAATATTACTTTCAGTTGAAACTCATTTCCTTTGGCCATGCAACCTCCTCCACTCAAGGAAATTGTAGCCTGATAGCCTCAGCGTTACTAAATGGGTCCTTGGGAGTGAATACACAGTGTAAAATGAATGTGTTAATATAGCATACCTTTGCTGTATAAACTGCTTTGGAATTACTTGATGTGTATTTTCTTGCTCTAGACAACAAACCCCCAAATGCGATACCTGCCATTAGAAAGCCAGCAGGTCACCAGTGACTCGTGTATCTAAAATATCCTTTTGCAGACACTGTAAAGGCCAATAAAAAATTTACACTGAAAATAAAATAATATCTAAATACTCCAGAAAGTGAACTATCCCTTTAAATAAATTCTGATAGAGAGCAATTAGCTTATATAATACATTGTTATGCCTTGTGGATTCATAAACACTATTCACAATGAGCATTATTTTAATAGATGGTACCTATGGCAACATGAGACATTACATTTTATTACAATTGTGCTAATATGCTCCACTAAAACATTTGAGAAAGAACCATTTAGTCAAGACACCAAAGTTAAAAAAAATAGCTAAATAAAGAAGACCAATACAAACTGAAATTCTTTATTCAAAGTAATACAAGGGTATTGCTACGGGAAACATTTGAACCATAGGGGGTTAGGGGGCTGTATATCTTATTAAATGTGTTTTTCTCTGCCAGTAACTCCCTTTTGCAAAAGTGGACTGCTCTCTCCGTTTTACTTCAGCTGAACTCTGCCCCCTCCCCCCGTCACCAGGGAGTTGTATTCCTACATGCAGTGTTTTTTGTTAGACTGCACCCCCTGCCTTTTTCTACATCAGTTTAATTTTGGACATTGGATATCAAATTGGAGATGGGCCATTCCCTGTCTGTTGGCAACTTGCTCTATGCTGAATTGATCTATTTGGCAGATTTGCAAACAAATTGCATTATTTGGAAAATATAGTAGCAGCAGTGTACGTTCTTGCAATCCTGCAATATCTGAAACCGGAAAGTGGAGATTTGTAGATTTGCCCAGAAATTGTGAAATGTTACAATATTGTGATGATGTATTTAAATGCAATATATTCTTCGTATGTTCTATTCCCATGAGGAATGAGTCTGTGCCACTGCACTGTAGGCTACTACTGAACGGTATGGATTAGAGCTAATAAACAGTTAAATGGGAGCAGTGGTTTGGCAGCGATTGTGATTATTCCTACAGTATAGAGCTCAGCCTGCTTCACCAGCTGGCTCTCTTCAGATGTTTTATTTCATATGCTATTCTGAAATTTAAATAAATAGTTCCTGTTGATTTCAGAATGATCCAAGCATTGTGTTAGGCAGTGTGACAGTGTGAGAAACCATAATTATCTGTATTTGAATGTTTTATGTATTTGTGGCAAGACCTTTGCTCTGATGTGCTCCTTATGTTACTCTGGTCCTAATTTACTATATATGTAGAGCAGAAAGATGTATAATAAAGTTCTTCAGCCCATTTGGTTTCAATAGCAAGGAAGATCATACATGCAGAATCAGTAGACAGCCACAAAAAGTTTCATAGATTCAAAATCTTAAGGACATTAAGATCTCCACATGCACAGTGTCAAGCTATCTTTTTTCTTTTGAAGATATAAGATGTATCATGCCTGGTTAAAAAAACTGTTTACTTCAAAACTGTCAGCATAGACAGCAGTAGAAATTGTTTTAATTTCATTATAAAATGGTGTTGTCAGGAACCCGGGGAGGGGGAACCAAACACAGACTCAAGGGTGACAAAAACCCAAAATGGAGTCAAATCCAGGCAGAAAAACTAAAACCAAAAGATCATAATCAGGGAGCAGAAAAACAAAAATTGGGAAGCTTGAAGGCAAGAAACCAAAAAGAGAGTGAAATCCAGGCAGAAAAACAAAACCCAAACAGAAAAACATGGTGGCAAAAAGAAAGAATCGTGAAACCAGGATACAAGAGAAGACTCAGGAAACTGGAGAAGACAACCTCGCAATGAGAAGCTGAAAAGGACAGGTATAAATACAAAACTGATTGAACAGACAACGAGAAACAGGTGAGAGGCAAGATAGAAAGACAGGAAGGAAATCTATATAAGGAATGGGATGCGGAGACACTAAATGAAGAACAGGTGAGATGGAAATGCATGGGAAGACAGATTATGGTGGTCACAGAGGGAAAGAAGGAATGAAAACACTAAGATACAGAAACATAGAACCTGACAGGTGTAGGAATAACCTAGATGAAGAGACTGAGTGAGACGGGTGCGTGGGGGTTGGACCCAAAATGCACGACTCAGAAACAATGGGTAGATAAAGTCCCGTCAGGGCTTTATTCGGGACGAATCCCAGGAGAGTGGTCAAAACAAGCAAAGTCCATACACGAAGATCCAGCCAAACAAATAGTAAACAAACAAAAAGCACGGTGCCGAGGGAAGAGGCGAACTCGTAGTCGGTAGAGGTGCAGGGAGGTCCGGTAGCAGGAGAGCTGTCAGCGAGGCAGAAGTACAGGCGGACGGCAGGCAGAGGCGTAGTCGAAGGTGAAGCAGAAGTCGAAACCATAAAACAAACATCGAGGCAAAGGTACAAAATCGGTAGGGGAGGATGTGGTAAAAAACAAACGATGGTCAGCAAAACAGAAATCAATAATCGGTGGTCGGTAAACAGGCTTGGATCGTAACGTGTAATCAATAACGGTAAATGCTCAAGAGTTGCGTAGATAAACCAGAGGCAGACAATTTCGCGAAGAGCAGTAGTGCGACTGGGGTATAAATGCGGGTGTAGACAGGTGTAGACAATTAGTTAGAGAGCAGCAAGGAAATGAAAAACAGATGCGATAGATGACAAGTTTAACAAGGTAATTAGTAATCATTAGTAATAAACCTATCCTGCCCTAGCATTAGTAAATTAGTAAATGACATGCACGAGAACCGTAAGGTAACATGAACACATGATTAGTTTGTTAGTTCTACCCAATCCTGATCTAGCATTAGTAGTTTTAGTAAATAGACAAATGGAAACAATTAGGGTGTGAATGACAGAAAGAGAGAGAGAGAAAAGGCGGAACGCAAGGTTTGCGGAAAGACATGTGAAAGTGTATGTTTAACAGTAACCAGTCGAAACATGCCACAAAACGAAACTAAGACGATAACCACTCAACATAACAAGGTAATAAAATCGTAACGAAACATAACTAGACATGACGAGAAAATAAATCGTAACAAGAAATAAACTAAACAACATGACGAACCTAGACTAACATAATACATGATAAGACAATACGAGACTCAGACAAAATGAATAAACATAAAACATGGCAAGACAGACCTGAAACGTGACACGGGTCTCTATTTAATCAACATTCTGTAAATAAGAACTAAATATAATTGTGGCTTTTATCTTCACAAACCCTTTGGCAAGTTAATTTTTTTACAGGAACTTGAGACGCAACAGATATACACACTGATCATATAGAATGATCAGTTATGAGCAGGCAAAACAAAGGAAAGGTGACAGAGGTTGTTGGAGCCATGGTCTTCACCTCTTCACACCATACCGTGACTCCCCTGCGGGAGTACCCTAGAGATCTATTGCCACTTATTTCACCTGTTTCAATCTTTTAGCCCCTTGTTGTACTTCGCAGTTGAATCTAGGACAGTTGCAGGTGTATTTGTATTAATATTGTATTTGCATTTGTATCTATCTTGGTATTGTAGGTGCTAACCTAATCTTTAACTGATTTGGCATATTTGCCATGTGGACTAGATTTATTATTCATGGCTGTACAACTGATTCTATGTAAATTGCATCTTATCCAACCTGTTATGTAGTTTGTCCTTAGTATGCACTTGTTTTCTATGTTGCTGTGGATATGAGCGTCAGCTAAATAAAATGTAATGTAATGTTAGCATTGTGGAACAGATCCTGTGAGCCTTGAGCAGAATAAAGTATTAAATCGACTCTGCTATTGTAAACAGAACATTTGATTTGATCTCTGTTAGACTTGTACACAGTAAACACTGCTTGAGTTGAATACTGAAGGTTTTATTCTATAGCCAATGTGTCAAAATAGATTTACGGCTTTTGAAAGGCTGGCAGACACATTTGGAAAAGAGAAGGAATCCTGTAGGCCACCCTGTTATAAATTATTAATTGTAGTGGTGTGGTAAATTAACAGAAACACTACACTACAGTTACATAATTATCCCCTACAGTTACATAATTATGTATTTCAGCTTATTATGGCATGGTAGCATAATGTACCCGCAGTGCACGCTAAAATATCCATCCATCCATCCATTATCTTAACCCGGTTATCCTGAACAGGGTCGCAGGGGGGCTGGAGCCTATCCCAGCATACATTGGGCGAAAGGCAGGAATACACCCTGGACAGGTCACCAGTCACTGCAGGGCACACACACCATTCACTCACACATACATGGGCAATTTAGACTCTCCAATCAGCCTAACCTGCATGTCTTTGGACTGTGGGAGGAAATCGGAGTACCTGGAGGAAACCCACACGAACACGGGGAGAACATGCAAACTCCACACAGAGGCCCCGGCCGACTGGGATTTGAACCCAGTACCTCCTTCCTGTGAGGCGGCAGTGCTACCCACTGCACCAACCGTGCTGTCCAACAATAAAATATTCAGTGTTAAATACAATAAAAGAGTTGGGGAGACTGAGAACCAACCAAACACTTTTAGGTTTTCGCCTAGTTAAAAAAAAATATACACACATAATACATGTCTTTGCTATGACTACAGATCATCAGTACATTTCTTGGACAGTCCTAGAGATTACAGTTCAGTTCGAAAGCAACGGGACTGGAACTGATCTAACGTGCCCCGGCTATGGGGCAAGTTGAAACAGTTCCGGGGCAAGTTGAAATAGCTTCCAAGCAACAACTTTAGCAAGTGCTAAATCGGACTGAATAAATGCATGGTCTATGTGCAATATACAACATTCCATTAAAAGTTATTGTAGCTGATGCATTTATGTTGGAACACTGTGTTTCAACGTTCCCCTGGCTGTGCCAGTTGTACTCCATGTGTCAAAACCATACATACTTATAACCCACAAGACAGTGAGTTAAATTACGCATATTTGGAGTCTGCGGTGGTCACAGATCATCAGTTATTCTAAAAATATTTACTGGAAAAACATTACTTTCATGGTGTTAAAACACAGATTTATTCATTACTCTAGATTAAGTTTTCAAATTGTCCAGCCGCTCACACATGAGAAGTGCGTTGCTATAATACAGCAGTGAAAATGACCCCATCATTCTTGCGCAAATGCAACTATGCAACTATGCAAAATGTTTAAACATGTCCCGTTTTCGGTCATCATGCAGATGTGGTCAAGAGGTTCAGCTGTTTTTCAGACCAAATGTCAGAATGGGGAAGACATGTGATCTAAGTGACTTTGACTGTGGAATGATTGTTGGTGCCATACAAGGTAGTTTTAGTATCTCAAAAATTCTCTGTTCTCCTGGGATTTCCATGCACAACAGTCTCTAGAGGTCGCAGAGAATTCTGCGAAAAGCGAAAAACATCCAGTGAGCAGGAGTTCTGCAGGCAGAAACGCATTATTAATAAGGGAGGTCAGAGGAGAAGGGCCAGACTGGTCGAAGTTGACAGGAAGCTGACAGTAATGCAAATAACCACCCAGAAGAGCATCTCTGAAAACAAAACTTGTCAAACCCACAAGTGGATAGGCAACAGCAACAGAAGACATAAGATAATAAGTCTAAAAATAAGTCTAAATAAATACCTAATAAAGTGCTCACAGAATGTATGTTAGAGTTAAATGAACTCTGGGCATTTCACTGTTGGAACCTTGGCATCAAAGCTACAGGTAATTTTATTGTCATTATTAGAATGGAAAGTAAGTACAACACAATGCAGAGGCTTGTTATGAAAACTTGAAAATGAAAGCACAATGCTTTAGAACACCAGAGGCTCCATAGACTGCACTGAGATTATTTTACTGTGACAACCTCATCAGTGAACACATACTGTGACTTTTCTTGGTTAATCATAGTCTCTTCTGTTCATGTTTATTGAGTCTGAGGTGAAATCAATTGAATTAACATGGGAAAATGCACTGATGGCCAGTTCGACTTAACTCGATTGATCATATTCACTGATCTGTGTCTCCCCTCTGCTTTAGAAAGGTCAGAATGAGGGGACATGACTTGTAATACAATCAAAAAGGGGCGGTCTGGAACTGTTCAAAGTCAAACATTGGAATGGAATTCCTGTCTAAAACTGCTAATGTGCAACAGACTGCTCAGTAAATCTCTAAAAATGTGGTATCAAAGCATTTGTTCTCAACTTTTTTGGTCAGTTTAATTCTCATAAGACTCCATATGTATAGTCTGATCCAGTACTCTTATTATCATAAACTGGAAATGTGATGAAATCAATAATATTCTAATAATCTATCCCTGACAATGTTTTGTTTTGTGCATGTCTGTGTGTATTTATTTTGAGGAGTTGGACTCACTTTGGCAACGACATCTGTAGAGTAAAAGAAACAAAAAAGTTAGTGTTGATATTGCTAAGGGTTAAGCAAAATGTAATGGAAAACTATTTGTGACAAAATATAATTAGCAAGGAAAAGTATTTACCTTAAAAGTTAGCTTAATATTTAGCATTAGTACTGATCCATTATTGAAATTCAGAAAATAAATCACTGACTCAAAGTCAAAGTATTGAGTCAGTTTCAATTATGTCAATTCACAAAATCAATTAAAGTTAAATCATTCAAATAAATAATTGAATAATTACAGTGTGAGTTGAAATTTGTAAATGTATGGCCCTCCTGTAAAACAATGCTGGGACTGAGAGCAACAACTAATCTATTGAAGTGAATTTACATTCTGCCCTTCTACTCGCAACAGTAGCTATACGTAAGGATTCAAGTAGGCCAGCCTTTCACTGCAAAATTAATTATTTTAAAAAAAGCTAGAATTCTATAACAATGTATCTCTTGATGAATAAGAAATAAAAGTTTGTAGCACACATGATGTCCTATTCCCATAAACTGCACTGAGAAGACATGAGATAGCCTGGCCAATGCAAAATGCTGCGTGGTGAATGAACACACCGTGTATAATAAAAATGAACACGAATGCATGTGGAATGTGCATTATCTGGCATCTGGCCCGGAGGGTACAATCCCTGGCACTCACACACTAATGTCCCTGCAAGGCTGTGAAATTCCTACCTCACAATGTCAGTTCAGTCTCCCCAAACTGGAATAAAAGAGAGGAGTGAACAGGCCCCGTTTAATTTGAAACATGTTTGTAGGGGAGTTGGGAAAACATACACAGTTTATATTTCACCACATAGCTCAGAAGCTTGTTCTGGCAAATAGCCGAGGTAAGGTCTAAATGCTCTCAAAGATTGCAGTAGCTAAATCTGAGCTCATGCAGAAGTTCCAGGACTCACTAGTTAATTTTCTCTAGGTTTTCTTACAAGGCTCATCACACATCCCAGTTTCCATTGCATCACAACAGAAAAGGTTAATTAATTCTGAAATGAGTGGATTTAGAAAAACAACTGCGTCCAAATAAGTCCAACTCTGCTCCAGTTACTGGTAACTTGCTTTCTTGCCAGGTAACGTAAAGTAACTGGAAATGACTTTTCTTTTTTCACATTGTCTCCCTTTTTCTTATAGTCCCCCTAAACAAATGCGTTGTATCATCACGGAAGTCAGAGTGTAAGGTCAGCCATACGACAGTACCCCTGGAGCCATTATGGGATTCAGTGCCCAATATACCCTCCAGACCATGCCTGGGGCTGAACCAGTTGTCAGTCAGCCTCTCTACCTCTACCCATTGTTATACTGTAATACTCATAAGCAAGGACATAGTTTAGTATAAAGTTGTGGTTTATTGAAAATGAAAATTGGCTGAGCGTATTACTGTTTTCAAAGTTGATCGTGGGGCTCATGGAACCTCCCTCTCCAATCACTGGAGCACCCAACGGAGATGATTATTCTTGATGCTCCACTCCGTTTTGGTTTGAACTCTGGCTATGAACAGTTAACAGAACCTAGCTCTCTTTGGATCTTAGGCACAACTGCTGTTGTGACAGGAAGTGATGTCATGAAAGAAATGTGTGGGGGAAAGGAAGTTACAGCAACGGGCAGCAAATTCTGTTAATTATCAGACAATGGAGACATAAGCCAAGATGACCAAAGAGGGTGTTTTTCAAGTATAGTTGACATCTGCATTTCATTGTGTGGTGAACACGTGGATTCTCAGCTCTGCACAGCCTCTAAGTCGACACATCTGGGAGTAGCATTTAGGTCACTGGACAAAACTGGATGGATTTAAGATCCATTCCCAGCCAGGAAACTGCTGTTTGTATCTCACCATCATACAATGTAGCTCATCTTAATCATCACTGGACACATTTCCACTGAACACAAACTGTGCATCTGAATATCACAGCATTACCAAGCTTCGTTCATTTTAGCAGATGAAGAAACATGCAAAATAAATGAATAATAACAACGAGGCTCAAGCCCACAGGAGAGTATCCAACATTTGTGTAGCATTCCAAGCCCCACCAGTTTATTTTAATCACATGACACATTCTGGGGCTCTGTGTGATGTTCCCTTCCAGCAGAACATGCAAGGATATATCTGAGACAATGTTGATATGACTGAAAACAATGTTGGTAAAACAACAGAAAGTTAATATCACCAGTCACTGTGAGATGTTTTTCTTCCCAAAAGAGCTTCTGATAACATTGTGATGAGGTTTTGCACAGGCTGGTGTATTATTGATTATGAGGGCCCTTTCCTTCTCTGGAATTTTAAAGGTTGGCATCTCTCCTACTCAGCCATTTTAGCCTTTTCTAGCTTTAATATTTTTACCGAACAATATATTAAATACAAAACAGGAGTAATCTGTGCTTTAAGAAACAGGAGGTTTCCTTTCTTGGTATATCTAAATCTGTGGTCATGAGTATACCTACTAGTTTCAAGTTTTGTATTGCTTTATTATTTCTTATCAACATCACTGAATGCTTTATACAGTTCCCTCCAAAAGTATTGGAACAACAAAGCAAATTCCTTTGTGTTTGCAATACACAGAATACATTTGGGGTTGAGATAAAAAGATGAACACGAGACAAGAATTCCGAATTTCAGCTTTAATTTCCTGGTATTGGAACAGAGAGTATTTAAGTAAATGAAAGTAAATAACACTTTCATGACCCATTAACATCACCAAACTGTTGCAGTCTTCTTTTGTGATGCTTTTTGCAGGCTTTTTTTTCAACCTCAGTTGTTATTTGTATCAGGGGGTTTTCCCTTCAATATCCTCTTCAGAAGGTAAAATACATGCTCAATAGGGTTATGGTCTGGTGATTGACTTGGCCAGTCTAAAACCTTCTACTTTTTCACCCTAATGAAGTCCTTTGTTGTGTTGGCAGTGTGTTTTGGTTCATTGTCTTGCTGCATGATGAAGTTCCTTGGATGCCTTTTCTGTAAGTTGGCAGACTTTTGAATTCATCCTGCTGCTACCATCATGAGTTACATTATCAATAAAGATTAGCAAGCCCGAGCCATGACACTTCCTCCACCATGCGTCACAGGTGAGCTGAGTATGTTTCTTAGTTTCTTTCTCCACACTTTGGCCTTTCAATCACTTTGGGAGAGGTTCATCTTGGTGTCATCAGTCCATAAAACTATGTTCCAGAACCTTTGTGGCACACTTCTGCAAATTGTAATTTCGCGTTCTGATTCTTACTACTGATGAGTAGCCAGTCAATGTCTGTTGCTCAGTACACCAGCAGTTTCATACTTTTTGAGGACATTCCAAACTGTAGCACAAGCTATCCGAAATGCTTGAGCAATGGCTCTGATCGATTTCACCTCTTTTCTAAGCTTCAAAATGGCTTGCTTTACTCCCACAGACAGCACTCTGGTCTTCATGTTGGTTTATCTTTTCTAACGCAGTCTTCACAGGCAAAACAGTGGGATGACATGCAGGTATGTGTGCCAGAGTGGGGTGACATGCAGGTATGTGTGTGTGTGTGTGTGTGTGTGTGTGTGCGTTTGAGTGAATTCAACATTTTACATTCATTTAATTATTGGGCTTATTTCTCCAATTCACAGACACATGTTCTATTTCCTTTACCGTTAAGACCACAATTGAGTCTTTTCACAGCAAACAGCCAAAGCTAATATTGAGATAGCCTCAGTGGGATGGAGGCCCAGTCATTCAGTTCAAAGAGACCTGCACTAAGCCAACCTCAAGCATTCAGGAAACAATTGATGTTCCATCAAATTAAGTTTCATATACCTTGTGCTTGTGTTGAGCCCTGTACAGTTACACATAACATTGAGCTTTGTGGCATTTCTTTTTTTCAAAATGATCCTTACAGTGCAGAAATGAAACCACCATTTCAAAGAGGGACATCCACCAGATATGTACAAGGTAACTGGCCCTGCCAATCTGGTCAGAACCTGTGTCTTCTGTTTTTCTTTTGTTACAGACATGAATATAATGCTGAAATCATGGCTGTACAAACTTATAAAAACTATTCATGCTGAATGCTTTTAAGACTATATATACTGTATCATCTGAAGTCACAATGTACTTTTTAATTTGAATGTTTTGTTGAGGGACAAATCATGTTTATTTGCATTTTGTCCCATCAAGAACAATGACTAAATGCAATAATGTGAACACCACCATCGGCACCCACAGGCAGAGTTTTGAATGCACCATAATGCTTTGACTTTCAAAGATTAATTGTGGGATTCCACTGTTTAGACTGTGTCAGTTAGGCGTTTCCTGTGTGCACAAAGGAACATTGTTGTGACTTTTAGACGGAAACAAGTGAGGGGTTTAGACTAAAACATGTCTCTTGAGAATGCAGGGATTAGATTCAGTCTCTTAACTCAAGCATTGCATGGCTAGTCATGAACAGAGGTGGGTAGTAACATGTTACATTTACTCTGTTAGATTTACTTAGGTATCAGGGGCAAGGCCACTTAGCCTTTGCTGGGGCCAATTTTTTGAGGTCACATGCCAGGGCAGAAAAGCCAAAAAAACATGATTTATTTCTTTTTCATTTTAAATAATAATTTATTGTTGTTTCATATATGTTTAGTCATTCAGTACAAATTGTATGCATAAAAAACCAAAAAAAAACCAGACTAATCAGAGTCACTGGAGTCACCGCTACTTTTTTGGCATGGTTTCTAAAAGAAAAGTAATGCTGTTGTGAACTTTCAGTGGGTTAAAATCCTGCCCTTTACTATGCTTTTGCCTATCTATAGGGGTGGGTTATATAGACTACTGACTATATTTTGACTTATTCATATTTATATATATAGTAGTGCGCAAAAGTTTTGGGCAGGTGTGAAGAAATGCTCTAAAATAGGAATGCTTTCCAACAGAGAAATGTTAACAGTTTAATTTTATCAATTAACAAAATGCATAAACAGAAGAAGTGAATGAACAGGAGAAAAATCTAAATCAAATCAATATTTGGTGTGACCACCCTTTGCCTTCAAAACAGCATCAATTCTTCTCGGCAGGTAGGTTGTTCCAAACATCTTGGAGAACTAGCCACAGTTCTTCACTTTGCATCTTGTTAATTGTTAAAAGTAATTCTTACAAAGCATTCTTACTTTACAGCATTTTTTCACACCTGCCTAAAACTTTTGCACAGTACTGTATATTTTGGTTATACATTAAGTTGACTTATTTAAGATACAGTGGCCAATAAATGTATTTCTAATTCATTGAGATTAAGAAACACCTTTTCTCATGTTCTATGAGACACCCTACATTATATCAACTGGTTTTATGGAATGCACTGTGTTTACACTTACTTAGTTGACATAGCAACGCCTCAGCCTCTCACCATCTGGATTTGTGTTGAAGGTGGCGCTAGTGTTGCTGTTTAAGTTACGTAAATCCAATTCATTTCCGTCTCAATATTCATGAAATAAACTTAACACACATTCCAGATACATTCTATAATTTCAATAGCATTTATATAACACTGATATTATGAATCGATTACATGTTAACTAGCTAACTTACAACCATCAGTAAATCTAGCTAATGTTAGCTAACGATTAGACTTGCAAAATAGATTAAAGCTAGCTGATGAATAATTATTATTCACACAAAAATTACAATTGCCCAACGTTAGTTAGAGCTATGTCTGTTGCGGCTGCTGGTGAAATTACTGCCTAAACATTCTTTATTTGAGTTTTGAGGCTGAAAGTTAGCAGAACCTTTTGACACAGTTTTAGCCAGTCACTAATGTTTCATAAGATGTATTCTTACTGTAAAAAGTCCCGACTTTTGTGAAGGACAACATTGCTGTAGTTGCTGCTATGGTAAGCAGTTTTTTCACTAATGTCAGCTAACTATAACTTAGCTATCACCACAAAAAATGTATGATCAGTCCTTGTAATATTGTTTGCTAAAATCTAAAACCTAGGACTTCATTGTCTAATTAAAATAAACATGTCACAATTGTAATAGTACATTTTTTAATCTGCGAGCTCTTTGTTAGGACTGGCTTGCACCAGTTGTTTCAGTTCAAACGTAGCCTAGTTATAACTTCATTTCCTACTAAGTTCTGATTTACGCATTGCTAAAATAAAAGGAAATACACCACGGCCTCCCCGTGTTCACGTGGGTTTCCTCCAGGTACTCTGGTTTCCTCCCACAGTCCAAAGACATGCAGGATAGGCTGATTGGAGAGACTAAATTGCCCGTAGTGGGGGAGTGAATGGTGTGTGTGCCCTGCCTTTTGCCCAATGTATGCTGGGATAGGCTCCAGCCCCCCTGCGATCCTGTTCAGGATAAGTGGGTTAAGATAATGGCTGGATGGATGGAATAAGCTAATAATGTAACAACTAAATAGCCTACACTCAGCTGGTGTAATATAGTCACTCACTAATGGTAATACAGAATAAACATCATTTATTTTCCGCACACAGCATTTTTCAGAAACACCATGCCACCATTTTTCAACTCGGTAATCAAGTAGTGCTTTCATGGATATGATATTACAGTGGCAATCTAGCCAACTAGCTACGATGCCAACAGCAGTCGGTAACTTCACCGCGAGGAGAGAAAGTTTTCATTATTGATAATCCACTCGTCTTAGTAATGACCTTACCTCCAAACCAGCAGTTAGGATGTAATCTATGTAATCATGGTGCCAAAACATTTATTAGGTGATGTTGGAAGTTGGAACTAGATGAGTTGTATGAGAGAATGTACAGGTAAACCTCGATTTAAGAACGTTCTAATGACAAATTTTCACATTAACGAACACAACATTTTAGGGACATTTTTTTCATTAAACGAATGGACTGCTCACTTTAACTAAATTTAACATGGAGAAAAACTTGCTACATTGCAAATGTACCCAACTCAATGCTGCCCTCTAGGGCTTGAAACGTTTTTACTGGAATTAAATGGTAGTCTAATTAGCAGTTCCAGGATTTACTCAATTTAACAGTTACTCCAGCCAAAAAGCAGAAGTCACCTCAATATGAAAATGGAGATTACATTTAAGCATGGAAGAGAGGTAGACTTCATTTGCAAACTGAATATTAATTCTGCCTGTGTATTGAGCAACTAGCTCGCTAAGCAGATGTTTAAATTCCTACTTTCCAGTCGTTGCGATTGCACTGATCATTTCATTTCTATACAGTGACGGGTGGCTGAGAGGAACGTCACAATAGCCGACATCCATGCACATTGCCGGCCATAGGCACAACGTTGGCAGCCATTTTTTGGTTACAAACTTAAAATGTGTTTTTTAAACAGAATTTGCAGTTTCAGTCATTACTTTAATTTAATAACCACACTAATGTTCCGATGGTTTACCAATGAATGAAAATAGGCCTAAAGATTATTGTTATTATTATTTTTCTTTATTGTTATCAACTGTTATCAACTGCCCGGAACGTATCCCTATTAAATCAATGATAAATGCTGTTTGGTTTCCCAGGAATGTAACCCCTTTGTGAATCGAGGTATACCTGTATTAATAATGAAATATATGCTGTTGGAATACCCTGCTCAGCCTGTGGTGAGTGACTCCAAGTGAGAGCTTTTCTAACTTAGCTACTTAATAGGGTAGAGCCTAAGCCCTTGGTGCCCCATTGCTAGCTGAACCACTCTGTAGGAGTCCTCATGGAGGACTTTCATTGACTGAGCCACGCTTTAGGGCCCAGGCTGAAAGCTGTCCGGACTAGCCTGCTATGTTGTGTCGCTTTACTGGATGAGCCTCGTCAGTCTATTGTGTATCACAGCAAAAAGATCAGGTTACTCTTAATTACTCTTAATTAATCCAGGCATCTCACTGGCCTCCCTTCAGACACTCTCACTGTGTCAGTGAAAACCGAGAGCCACTCAACGTTCCAGGAACAGAAAGTGCTACTTGCATTTCACAGGAGCCTTTTTCGCACCTTGTCTGAAACAGTGCCGTGGTTTTAGCACTTGCTGCATAACATCATCTGCTATCCCAGAGATCTGGAACCGGCATACTCTTTTCCTCCTCAACCCACTTCCTCACTGTTTCTCACAGAGGTACCAACTATCACAAACAAAAAGTGTCAAAAAAAATGTTTTTCTACGATCTGCAAACGATCATGCAAACAGCAATGCACAAAATGTGTAAAATGAACCAGCATTCATTCATTTTTTTCAGGGTGCAATTTTGAATCACTATGGTAACAGGATATACCGTTTGAAAGCATGAAAACTCACGGTTCTATCTGTATAACCTATTTTAACATGCCATTACTTTAGTGACAACAGTTCCTTATTTTTCATAACATGTGGGTGGTAAAACAAGTGTGGGGGGACCTCACCTTCTCTGCATTTGGGAAATCCACAGACTACAATAAATAAGGTAATGTCACTGTCCTTTTCACGACAAGTGTCCAGCGGACCAAATGCATAATAGTTTCTCATTCGAAAAACAGTTTTTGAGATTTTATGCCAAAAAAGGTTGACATTTTACAACAAAAATTTTTATTTTGCGATGCCTACATCTAAATAGAGGACTCCCTTTGGAGCATGTGCTGTTCCCCAAGGAATCTCTCATTTGAGTGAATATTTATGAGGAAGACATTGGAAACACCATTGACAACACAATAGAGGGCATTTTAAGTGATGCGACCCCATTTTATATGGGTGAGCATCTAAATTCATTCTCAAAATATGTTATTATTGTTCAGAATGCTTATAAATAAAGAGCCAGCCTGCTTTTAAATAATAAATAGTGTGAAATTACGGAATGTATTTGACTTGTTAATGGGGGTTGGGTATTTGACAAACACGTCAATCAATGGGCCTCAATGAATATATTAGTATACAAGATGGTATTATTGCGAGTATTGTAATTTATTTTTTTATCTTCTCGACCTTTTGCTATCTGACGATAGCTGCAAGGAGAGGAAATGCTCATCCTCATTTTTGGTGATTGTCTTCAAATTTGAAAGTATTCAAATTCAAATTTGAGTATTGTGACTTATTGTGCTCTATTGTGTGCACCAGCCACATCTACAACAATCTGTATCCAGCCAAAAGCAGAATATCTTTTCAGTGAGAAAAAAAGCTTTCACTGTGTTTCACTTGAGCTTCTGTAACTTCGCTTTAGTAATATTTTGAGTAATTCTGACCAAAAAAAATTAAATAAGGATTTGGGTTCAAGAATTGTAACCATTTTATTTTGGGTATGTCATTTTTAAGCTTGTGTCAAGAAAAGGGGCATACTTAAGGGGTTAAAGTGATTATCATATGCCATATTTGCTGCAGCAGCATTTACAACAAAACAAATACAACAATATGTTAGATATAATAGAACTCTATAGAACGCTCACCTCGAATAGGTTAATATTGTATGGTACTTATAACTTGGTCAAAAACGGACAACATTCACAACAGCTTCTAGGTCTCTAGCTACTGTCTAAATAAATTCTTCCTGAATGAGGTATTTCGATCAGGGATCAGGACAGCCACTCCCAATCTCAGTGTAGTAGTGTTTTGCATGCGGAATGTGGTGATATATTCAGAAACCGCAAATTTTATTTTACCTCCCAACCGTGCGTGTCAATCATTAAATGCAATAACACTGAATTAGGGTCTACGACCCCTTCAATAATAAAAGTAAGCGTCATACCACTATAACATCAAATAGCTATGTTATCGATAGACATTTCAAAAGGTTATAGGGTAAGACCATTCCAGAGGGTAATATTGGGGTCCAATACCAAAATACCAAACGGCAATTTTTTTGGAGAGAGTTCCCCTTTAAATCGTGTTTCACTTTGTGTCTGTTTTTGTTAAGCACAAACATGTGGAGTCCTTCGTTTTAATGTGACTTCTGGGTTAGGTCAGGTATCTCAGGAAAATGCAAAGAATGCCCCAGGGTCTTCAACTGCATTGCTGGAACATCATGAAAGTCGTTAATAAAATAACACAACTCTTGCACATTAATATGAACTACATTAGCCATTCGGATGGTACAAACATTTACATGTATTGGTAAACATACAGTAGAAATCAATATCCTGAAGCCTCTGCCCATTTGGCTAGGTTTTACACTGAACTTCATTTCACCTGAACAGAAATGAAAAATGAGGATTTATTCTAGTGAATTTGAGATGACCTGTGACATATTCGTTGGCAGTTTATAACGACTGTTTCCCTCTGTTGATAACGGCTTTCAGTATCTATTTTTAACTGTGTATCAACAAAGTTTCAGTGAAAGGTTTATCATAGCTCCCTCTTCCCTGACATTGAAGCCTTGCAAAACCATCCTGATGTCATGGTTTTTATATTCGACTTGTTTATTTGAAGGCTATTTCAGATAAAATACATTGAAGTCTTCAGGTAATGGTTTTTGAATGCTTTCATAAGACATTTTGAACTCAGTGTAAACCAATGCATTTCAGAATATTTGGAAACAGCTTGCAGCAGTCTCCAAGGTTTGATGCATCAAATTGTGAGTCCAGAGTTAATAGCAAGACTAATCTGATCAACCAACCCATAGCCATTGTTACCCATCCTAACTGCTGCTCATGTAGACAAAAACTCTAAAAACCATTCTGTGGAGGCATGGTGTAATATATTGAAAGCTAGAAAAATATGCTGCAAGTGGTTTGGCCTCCTAATCATTCTTACTGGCTACACAGTGTCTAACATTACCTATACACTTTGATTCCACTGGTTGTTACTGGCATAAAATACTTGAGCTCTTGGTTCACCTACAGTATGTGGTTAAATCAATATTTTAAAAGGAAGTCTCTTTCAACCAATCAACATTGGTTTGCTGTAATTCATTTAAGAATCAAGGAATCCTGCTTCCTGGGTTTGAGTTTTTACAGGAAGTTAATTCTGGCCTGATTTCAGTAAACGTGCTGAAATTTTTAGTCGCATTCAATAGCAGGTTTTCACCAGAATAACTTATTATTTAGCATATTGACCAATCATCTGAATTAACCTGGCAGACTATTTTTGAAAAGAAAAAAAATTCAATTAACTGGAAGGAAAAGTAATGTTGATTGATTGGCACTCAATATACCTACTTTTAATCACATGCACTAGTTAAGTGTGCAGTGTGTGATGTGAATACCAGTCAGCTTTTCCATTCAGTTTCTCCTTTTTATACCACAAATATAAAGAGTTTGCCAGCAGGCACAGTGTCAACATCTAAGACTGACACGATTTGCTGACTTGTAATGTGGATGTAACTGAAAACAAGCCACGTTCATTCACTTGAAAGAATAATGTGAGAGCCAGTCTGGGTCCAAGCTACATGCCTGGTTCTGATATAAAACAGCTTTTTTTAGCTGTCTGATCTTGAACATGAAAGATGTGTGAATTCAATATGTTTTTTAGATTTTTTGGTCTCAGAAAAGGTAAGCTTTAATAAGCAACCTCACTCTAAATGTATTCTTCATTTTTATTTAAAATAGAATTATACCAGTGTATGCTATTTAATGCAGGTTGTTTAGCAATTTAATGAAACATTCTCTAACAGCCTTAATTTGTGAGGCCCAAAGCACAAAAGACCAAAACCTAATCTTTTAGCTATTACAGGATAGTTGGCAACCCTACTGAGGAGTCTGTCGACTCTGGCAGTTCTTCCAATAAGCAAGTACAGGCTGTCCATTACCATTAAAAGAGGTTTTAGGAAAGCCTCAGAGGCTGTGCAGAAGTAATTTGTGGTGCTCTACAAGGCCTTTTTCAACACTGACCAGAATGACCAAACTCAGTGTTTTGAGAGACTGGGGGGAAGGGTAACAACTGCCAGGTTTACTGTGAGGGGGTGTGAGCAATAATGCAAATGCTCTGACAGCTTTTTAGGGACAGAGGAGTTATAAATGGGCTTTTTTGGGATGCAATGTTTCAATATTCCATTTTCCAGATCAGATTGAATATTGTGCATACTTCTGTACATACAGGGGCAAATATATGTATGTATACATTGAAATGGCTCAAGAGTGGATTTAACCAACCGGAACATTTTCTAAAAAATTGTTCTGTGATTGGGAAGTAAATCACACCCTAAAATGTTGGTATGAGACATCCTACATCTTGGCTGTGGGACAGTATGCTTGGCAGAGCTGTAAGAGCTTCTGTACATGTACATTATTGGAAACAATATTGTTATATATGTGCCTGGCAGTGACACATTTTCTGGCCATATTACATTGCCTACATTTTGTACATCTACAATTAAGCAATATAGTGAAGAGGAAAACAGTATTGTACAGTTTCATTTTATGTTATTGGATTTTATTGAACACAGCATAGTTGGAACATAGAAAAAAACATTTTCATCTTACTGTGTGTTTCATCTGTATCATGTCTGACTCAGCTCTGCATTGCTACTACAGTATATTGAGAGTGCTTTAACTGCACAGTGATGAGAAACAGATTGCTCAAGGATGAGAGAAGGGAAATATCTAGAAGATTTCCATGTTGTTATTGGCATTATTTATTTTTACAAACGGGCCAATCTACCATTAAAAATGGTTTCAAGTTCCTCTTGAAAGGAACTTGAAACTTGAATCCTTGAAGATTTTACAAAGAGGCAGATGCAGGGAAATATTTAGAAGATTGGCATGTTTTAATGTCAAGCTTTTTTTCAGGTCAGTTTACAAAAAAGCTTCAGGTGTAGTTCCTATTTAACATACAGTATACTGAATAAATTAAAGTACCTTTCTTTAAGGTATGGGAGCATATCGCCACAGAATCAGAATGAAACCAACTGTGACTGAGGTCAAAATACAAGCTTGCACACTGCAGCTAGAAGCCTTAGAAGTATGAAGATCTGTTAAACACTATTCCAGAACCAAGGTATGCAAAATCAAGAATGCATGAAAATGTGCTCTTTTATACTTTGGAGAACAGAAACCAATAGTGCTATAATTTATTCATACTTTTCTTTTCCAGAATTTCTTTCCGATGAAGAAGAAAACAGTAACCACATATTTTTTAGGTTCAAATATTATCCTCATCAGTTATTAATGTCATCAGTTAATACATAATAGGTTAAAATGGGGGCGACATGGCTCAGGCAGTAAGAGCAGTTGTCTGGCAGTCGGAGGGTTGCCGGTTCGATCCCCCGGCTCAGGCAGTAAGAGCAGTTGTCTGGCAGTCGGAGGGTTGCCGGTTCGATCCCCCGCCCGGGCTGTGTCGAAGTGTCCCTGAGCAAGACACCTAACCCCCAAATGCTCCTGACGAGCTGGGTGGCGCCTTGCATGGCAGCCAATCGCCGTCGGTATGTCGGTGTGTCGGTGTGTCGGTGTGTGAGTGTGTGTATGAATGGGTGAATGAGAAGCATCAATTGTACAGCGCTTTGGATAAAGGTGCTATATAAATGGTAACCATTTACCATACATATTTTGTTTTTCTCTGCATTCAGCAAGCATGAATAAATAACAAACAACTTGCTAGCCTTTTATGCAATACAGTAGTATATGAAGGCTGATAAATGATACTTAGCACACATACTAAGTGTATAGGTAAAAATTTATGCCAAGATAATTACGTCACGGTGTGTTCCATATAAACAAGTATGCAAGGCTGTACCAAGTGGAGTATGTATAGCATGTAGTGTGCTTGATTACAAAAGTACAGTGCCATCTACTGTAGCTGGAACCATGGAAATAAATTATCATGACCATGTACAGTACCTTGTGACAACTTCTGTCATAAGTGTTGCATCACATTTGCATATCTCTGTAGCTCAGAGACATCTGGTCTTTTGTTACCCTAAAATATAGGGTGTATTTGCAGTTTTTTTACTTTCACTTTGATTGGCAACCATGGAACACTAAATTCTGTAGAATTGTTGATACTCATATATATTGAGGAGGATTTTGAGATGGTTTATATCCTCTCACAACCTCATGCCATGGTTTAAATGCTATCCATCCAATTTGGTTCAAGTTTGCCCTATTGATCTAGCATCTGCTATCCATCCAGCAGCCATACCATCATGCACTGTGCTAATGCTGAATGGCTGAAGCTGAGTGTGGGCCTCGACTCACTCACACATGCATGCAATATGAGTGACACAAGCAATGGTTGGCAAACTTTTGCCAACTTCAGCAAACTTCATAAACATCCCTGTATATTTACTCAGACCCCCAGAGTCCTGATATTTCTCTGTGTCGTACTTTTTTTTTTTTTTTACAGCTGGTCACTAGGGCAACGCACAATTTATTTACGCCACAGTTCAAGGAGACCCTCAACAGTTCTGAGGTATCCCTCGTGGTGAGAGAGCTCTGTGGTTCTTCTCTACTGTGGGAATACATCTCTCCCTGCCTGTAATATACAGATTGCTGCCTACTGGGCCTGTGTCTTTGAGGAGCCTGGTTAGGAGGAACCGCTACATTTGGCCTGTGTTCAGTTAAACAGGCTGGAAGTCCGCCAAGGCAATTCAATGAGTGAATCCAGCATACAGACCCTGGAAAGTACTTGCTTATTTGGCAGAGCACCAGGCAATATGATGCTTGGCCTTTTGAAAGCAAACCCAGCACTGCTTGTGAGTATTAGGCTACTTGCAAAAACTAGATATCACAGCATGTGTTGTTTTTCTCTTGGTTTTTTTTTACATTTGGTAATGAATCTGCAACTTATCGTGAACATTAGTTTAAAGAACAATAACATTCATGTTCGTTCAGAAACCAAATCCGATGTGATCATATGGATCAGGCAAGGGCACCTGTGTGCTCTGTGCAAAATGCATGTCTTATGCAGTAGCAACCTGGCATCATCATGATTCAGCTCTAGCATAAAATCCCTGCAAGGGTCAAAATCAATGTAAAACACAGGCAAAGACCTCACAGTGAATACATTTACCACCTTAAATACTGTATGTCTCCTCCCAGACTGTACAGCAGACCTTTGTCAGGAAAGTGCCAGCTCTCTGAGGTACAAACAGGTTTTTACTTGGACAGTGGTGAACAGTAATGTTCAGCCAATGGTTGTACTAGAATTTTCCATTGCCATGGATACAGAACAAAGGCTGGCTTTTTCTCCAGGAGCTTGGCAGAACAGCTCTGCAAATTTTAATAGTTGTACTTTAAATTAGTCTCCATTTTAATAAAATGGGGTAAAATATTCCATGTCTCTCATGAATTAGCTCTTGTGAATCTCAGCTGTTGAAAATGCTAGATTGTGTCCATTGGCATGATATAGGTCTCTAAATCACCTCATAATCTGTTGTCTTGTGTGCTTAAAATACAATGAGCATTTAAGCTTTAATCAAATCTGTAGTAGCCTAATGCTGATCTAAGAAATTAGAAACGGCCACAGATAAGAAAGAAATTGGAACTGCGAAAGCAAAAAACCAACAAACAAAAAACCTGACCGTTCACCCTGAGGCTCAAATGCTGTCTCAGGTTATAGCCTGGTTCAAAACATCTGTTTACTGCTACGGTACGATGCACAGTCAGGGGTCAGTGGGGTGCAAAAATTTGGACACCCCTGGTTTAAATGTCTATTACAATGAATCTGTATGTGAGTTAAACATGAGACCTTTGTGTCATTTTTAAAGCAAGATTGATTTTTATTTTCATTTTTTACTGTTTATAAATGATTTTAAAAAAAGGAAAAAGCTGAGCTAGAGGTGTTCTGCCAGGAAGAATGGGGAAAAATTCCAAAAGCGAGAATTGAAAGACTCTTAGCTGGCTACAGGAAGCATTTATAAGCTGTTATAGTTGCCTGAGGAGGAGTTACAAAGTACTAACTGACAGGTTCCCAAATTTTTGCACAGGTCCTTTTTACTAAAAATTTTTTTTTATTTTGAAACTGTAAAAACATTAAATAAAAAGTAATCTTGCTTTAAAATTTGAAGTCAGGTTTGCCATGGGTGCTCAAATTTTTGCACACCACTGTACGGTACATGCTTATTCTACTGTATTTCACATGTGGTGGTGAGCCTCACAGGACACAATCTTGAAATGCCTCTGTGAATCTTAAAACCCCTGATCCTGAAAGACTGCCCTGAGCCTCCTCTCCCACACTGGGTGGCATTTGTTTTCAGAAAGCCTCAGAGGCTAAGCTGGAGTGTTTTGCATGCTACACAAGGCCCTTTTCAACGCTGACCAGATGTACCGTGTCAGCTGACTGACGTAATGGTGCTACATCAGGATACATTTTACATTTTGTGTGAGACATTTTGAGCACACTACCAAATTATTTTTGTTCTCCCTCATCTTGACTTCCAATTGTTCTACTGTATATAAACTGTGTGGGAGTTGATTTAACTCACATCATTTTTGCTGTGTACTTCAGTTAATTTAGTGATGGCCATCCCTGCTGACTAAATCCCTCCCTTCCCTGGGTAATGCTACGGCCAATAATGCATTGTAGCGTGATGATTGGCCACAATCAGCATTGGTGTGGTTAGTCAGCACCTTCCATGATCTCACCATTTCTCATAACCAGTGTCTTAATGTACGACTTGTCTGCTTCACAAACGCTAGATGCCAATTGCCATGCCCAAGCATATGCTTTCCTCTTGTAGGCATTTTCTTTATTCTTTATTTTTGTTAGCAATGTATTTATTTAAGGCAACACCTACTGCATTTTAGTGGTCCGGCTGTGTGAATTGGGATGATGGGATAAAGTGTAATTTTGAACACCCAAGTGTTTTGATTGGGCAAAGACCTTTGTGTGAAGAGATTAAAGAAGAATGGAAGAAGATGGTGGGGAATCTCTCGAACGACTGAGGAGGATGATGCGGTTGCTGAGTTCTCTGTACCTCTGTACTCTGTTCTCTGTACCTTTCTTGGGCTATGCTCTTTCATTATCCCATTGTATCTATCCTTTTTTATTTGTTTCCATCTTTTTTCATGTGTACTGTATGACACTAATGAGTTTTGCACGCTTGAACTTTAGCAGATAGGATGTGTCTATACACTTCAGAATTCAATTCATTCATTTTTGCAGTTATATCATCAATGTAGATAAGTGAACAAGTACCTTCAATAGCCATACATGCCTAGGCCATAACACCCCCACCATATGTTTCACAGATGAGGTGGTATGCTTTGGATCTTGGGCAGTTCCTTCTCTCCTCCATACTTTGCTCTTTCCATCACTCTGATATAAGTTCATCTTTGTATCCTCTGTCCACAAGACTTTTTCCAGAACTGTGGTTGCTCTTTTAGGTACTTCTTGGCAAACTAACCATTGTGTTTTTGCAGCTAACCAGTGGTTTGCACCTTGCAGTGCAGCCTCTGTATTTATGTTCATGAAGTCTTCTGCGGACAGTGGTCATTGACAAATCCTCAGGTGTTTGGGGATTTTTCTTTATTATGGAGAGAATTCTGTCATCTGTCATCAGCTGTGGCGGTCTTCCTTGGCATGCCAGTTATTGTGCGACTTTCATTGGCACAACTTTGGTTTTCATGTTCATAAACAGCAATAATAGTTTCGAAAGGTGATAAAAAGACTAGAGGCGCTGAGAGGTCTCTTATACCTGCATAAAGAGGCAATTAAACACACCTGAGAAATTAGAAACACCTGTGAAGCCATGTGTCCCAAACAGTATGGTGCCCTGAAATGGGGGAACTATGTATAAAAAATGCTGTCAGGTGAAACCAAACCATGTAATAAAAGTAGAGAATCTGCACCCTAAGCACATATGCATTGTTTGATTACAAATCTGATTACAAATTTTGGAATTCAGAACCAAATCAAGAAAAAGTCTTTGTCCCAAACATTATGCAGCAGACTGTTTTTTGTATGGTCATTTCAATCCCGCAGCCACCTTGGAACCGTAGTCATAACTCATAGACAGCATAACAGAATTAAATGTGCAAAAGTCCATGAAATGAAAAGGCCACAAAACGTACTCAAAAAGGCCATCATCGCTGACCTCATTTTCAAAGATTTACAACCATTGGTGAACCATTACTCAAGCAAAATAATTGTACTGCTAACTGTCACAATACTATTAATGCTGGAATAACCTAGAGGAGCCAGAAACAAAAGTTCCACAGGAAATAAAGCAAGATCCAGACCATTTTCAGTGTCCAAATCCTCCTTGGGTCTCACTGTCAGATTCAGGTGACCTTGGGAGCAGATAAATCAGTATTAAAATATGAGAAGTTGAGAAGTTTTGGACTCAGCTATCTGGCTACGATGTCTATCTCTTTCTCTGTTATATACCAGCTTTTTGGGTTGGGAACTGGCAGATTACTCAATTATTACTTCACCACTTAGTCTTTACATGCCAGAGGAAGCATGCTTTGGAGTGGCTCGCCGCTTCCGTTTTTCCACAACTGAAATAAATGTATGCAGGAGATTTCACTTCTGCTGACATCGATCAGATTTTTTCTTCAATTCAACTACAGTTTTAAATAAATTCTCACCTCTCTGTCCTTCCAGTCAAAGCTCCAGCACTTTGGCAGTCACATGGAACCCTAAAACCCAGAGAGAGGACTTTAACCAAATGGCGCACGGGATTAGGTTATTCCAGCGTTTTGTTATTTCCTATGTTTTCATCTGAGTTTACCCCCTCAGCGGCGTGTCTTTCGGTATCGCACTGGAAATCTGAGAACTTTATTATCCCGGAGCAGCAGCCCGACCTCACAGTGCCTCCCAACAAAAAAAAAAGAGTCAGGGAATAAGCAGATTTCTGGAGCCTTACCTCATCTTAAAGAAATCGCTGCAGCTGGACTAACAAGCCAAGCTTCAGATGATGTTCTCTGATTGCATTATTAATGGGATTATTAATTTCAGTTATCGCCGTATCTCATATAATCAACAGGCCAAGCTCGGTGATGTCATTTTGCTGTTTAAGCAACTCAACATTAACTGCATATGAATGACTGATTTCAAGATTGCATTTATTTATTTTAGCATGTGCTTAATCATTAATTTAATTAAAAACAGAATTATAGATTACATTACATTAATTTTGCAGATGATCATAGCCATATCCACTTCAGTAATATGAGCAACAGAGCTGGCTAGCAACATTCCCAGACAAGCTAGTGTACATGCAACATCACCAAAACCATTAAATCAAGCTTACCTAAATGCTAACCTAGGACCATAGCTAACTGTGTACCATCATAGGCTGTGCCCATTATCATGTATACACTCACCAAGCACTTTGCCTTTTACATTATTACTTTATTACACCTACTTATTAATGTGATTATCAGCCAATTGTGTGGCAGCAGTGCAATGCAAACAATCATGTAAATACGGATCAGGAGCTTCAGTTAATGTTCACATCAACCATCCGAATGGGGTAAAAATCTGATCTCAGTGACTTTGACTGTGGAATGTGCCAGGCAGGGTGGTATGAGTATCTCAGAAACTGCTGATCACCTGGGATTTTCATGCACAACAGTCTCTAGAGTTTGCAGAGAATGGTGTGAAAAACAAAAAACACCCAGTGTATGCGGGGAGAAACACCTTGTTTTCGAGAGAAGTCAGATGTTATGTTCCTGTGTTCTGTCTGTTAGTTTATTATCGTTATTCTTGTAATTTATTATTTTTCATATTCATGTCTGGTGTTCTGTTTATATTCATTAGTCTTTGTACTCGTCTTTCCCTGTGATGTCTCAGTCTGAATGTTTACGAGCCCAGTCACTCCCCTGTCTGCGTGCCCCACTATTACGGTGTTTACGGTAGTTCCGGGGTTCAACCTTCCTTCCAATCTTGCATTCCTTATTTCCTGCTTTCTCTCCAGTTCATATTTGTACATAGCACTAATATCCTAATCCCAACTAACATATAATTTGTACAGTACTAATTATACTAACACACTAATATGTTCGTCAAACTAACAAACTAACATTCAATAGTTTTGGGTATTTGTAATTTAAATCACTTAACTAACTTACTAACGAATCTCATGTTTCAATTCTGTTCTGTAACTTCGTCTCCCTATTCTATCACTGATTACTGGCTTAGTTTCAGCGAAGTATCCGCATCTGTCTCTCCATATCTCTGCATCTCCAGATTCTGTGCAATTGTCTACTCTCTAGTCCGGAGCCGTTTGTATTACGTGTCTTTGTGAATCCAGTCCATGTCTTTGTTTCCTCCTCGTTACTGTGCTATTACCCTTTCATGTGTCTCACCTGATGTTTATTTGTTAGACTGCCCTCACTCCCATGCCCTGCCTAGTTTACCTCATTCCCCTGTGTATTTATAGTCCCAAGCCCTTTTCTCCCATCCCCCAGTTCTAGCCTCCTTGTTCCCGAGCCCTTGTTCCCTAGCCCTTGTTCCTGAGTCCTTGCCCTTGTGGCATTCCGCCTTGTATATCTGTATTTCCTGTTTTGACCCCTGCCTGCTTCCCTGGACTCTTCTTTGGTTGTTGTGAATATCTGTACTGCTGCCTTGTTGGACTGACCCCCTGGTTTTTGACCTTGGCCTGTTTTTTGACTCTGCTCTGTCTGCCCCTGCTTTTGCAATTAAACCTGCCATTTTTTCTGCACCTCGTCTGCTTTTAGTTCTTCTGTTCCCGCCGGCGTAACATCAGAAGAGAATGGCCGGACTGGTCAAAGATGACAGGAAGGTAACAGTTATGCAAATAACTACACATTGTAATAGTGGTATGCAGAAGAGCATCTCTGAACACACAGTGCGTCAAACCTCTAAGTCAGGAGTGTCAAACTCCAGTCCTTGAGGGCCGCAGTGTCTGCTGGTTTTTGGTGTGTTTCAGCATCAGTGATAAATGTAAGTCTTTCATTGGCTAAAGAGTCCACACACGTTGTTCTCAAGGCCTTAATTGGCTGCTGATTGAAAGGAAACTAAGGAAACCTGCAGACACTGCGGCCCTCCAGGACTGGATGTTGACACCCCTGCTCTTAGTGGGTAGGCTACAGTGGCAGAAGTATTAATAAGTCAAATAATAAGTCTGATAAATACCTAACACATTTTTTTAATGTTTTTATTTTGGGGAGGGGGCTCTAGATAGAAAAAAGATACACATTTTATCTTTTCTTTCCTTTGCCCATCATTTGATAGTGACTTGGTAATGGTAAAAGTATCTCAATTAAGTACTGTTGTCTTCATCTGTGAGACTTTCAGCAGATGAAACACAGTCAGTCCTTAAATGAAAACAGCTTGTTCAGGGCTGGCTTCAGCCTGAGTGAGTAGGGAATAATCTCTCAGGTTTTGGCAGTTACAGTTATGTGGAAATCCACTGTGCTGTAACCACTCATGTTTGTATGCTTGAAGTTCAACTATGGCAGGATGTTGCTTTTTTCTTTCTTAAACACACATGCACACACAAACACAATCAAACAAATAAAACTTCTTGCGTCATATACATGTTCCATTATTCTTAAAAATGGAACATGCATATCCTGCCCACTTGTGTGCTTGTGTTACTGCCCAGTACACATCTCGAAGGTTAGCAGACAAGTAGATGTTGCAAAAAAGTTGATAACTCAAAATGTAAGCTTATATATGTCAACCCAAATGGCTGCAATATTAAATATTCAAACTCCATGTAAAGTGCCAATGTCCTTAATTCCTTAAACTGCCAGGTCAGTACATGATGCTAATGATTTTCAGACTTCAGTCTGTCAGTCATAGGCATTGTTTAATTTCAAATTCAATGTATACGTAAATTGTGTCACTGTCCAAATAGTTATGGACTGCACTATATTACTCATTCCGCTCAGATTGAAATCCTGCCAAAATGTATAAATAGATCATGAATGTCAAATTATTTTTTTAATTCAAGCATCTATAAATGACCATGATAAATCTGTAGAATAACAGAGAATTAGAAATGTAGGACCTCAGGTTGCGTTAATGTATTATAGTGTTTTGATATTGGGGTGGGAATTCGACATGCTCAGCCCCACATTGGATGCCAATGTGAAGCCTAGCCCATGATTCCTCTTCTTTTGTGTGCATCCACAAACAACATTTCCTAGAAAAGAACTTGCTTTATAACAGGAAATTTAAGCTCCATGTGAATTGTGTGATATGGTTGAAATACAAAGTTGTGGTTATCGCCTAGAATCACCTTTCTGACCTAAGTTTTCCATTCAACTGCATGCTTAACATTTGATTTACATTTCTTCCTGTAAAGGTCTTAAAACCACACAGCCAACATTTTTGGATGCACAGATTTCTATTGCATTTTCTGGCTCTGCACATGTAGGAAGAGGCATGCTGTTTTACCCTGAGAGAGGCATAAAATGGTTTCCTTGCAGTGGTGGACTGGGAAAGATGGTTGATGACATCACCACTGTTCACTACAGCAACAACTGAAGCCTTTTAAACCATTACTTTTTCCTTTGAAAAAGGCACTAATGCCTTTCAGCCGAGGACTTTGTCAAAGGTTGTGTAAACACAGGCTCGTGACTGCGAAACGTCTGAAATAGGGATGGGGTCTCTGAATGAGACTCCCTCACTCTAAGCTCTGTTCCAGACTGATAAAGACCCCCTCCCCACCTCCTGTGTGACCTTAGCTGGCCCCTTATGTTGAGCTAGACTGTCTCCTCTCGTATATCTCTCTGCCTGTATATCTATATCTTATGTAAACAGGCCTCTCGCATGCCATTCCCTCCTGGCATCTAGTTCCTATACTGCTCCTATACTTAATCCCCTCGGCACTGTATGGCCACCATGCTGCCAGACCAAATGCTTAACCTTACAGATGTGGCAAAAGAAGACGTGACTCTGCTTCTGACTTAGCAATGAGGCATGTTTCTGTGTTCTTAGTTTCTGCAAAAGTTGAAAATGAGAAAAAAAGCCACTGGAATTCCTCTCTGTGTGCGATCCATTTCCTGTATGTGAAGTTAGAACCAATGGGAGAGGGTTTGGGGAAGAGAGGGACTCACATACAGTGTTCTAAAAAAGCCTCACAAACAAAAAAGCTTAATTTCAATGAGGTTTTCTCTGAAGTCTGTTCTCTTTGCATGTTGAATAATGACTGGGGAACAACACTTTTTAGGCTTTTGCTTAATTAAAAAATATATACATATTAGAGCAAATATTTGTCATTCAGAAGGAAGATGCATGTCTTGATCACCGGTACAGTTCCAGGACATTCCTGGTGATTCTAATTCGTAATTAAAATGAAAGGATTGTTAAAATTGCATTATGCTATTCTTTTGTTAAAGATGGATGTACGAAAAAGAAACACAGTGGTGTGAAAAAGTGTTTGCCCCCTTCCTGATTTCTTATTTTTTTGCATGTTTGTCACACTTAAATGTTTCAGATCATCAAACAAATTTAAATATTAGTCAAAGACAACACAAGTAAACACAAAATGCAGTTTTTAAATGAAGGTTTTTATTATTAAGGGAGAAAAAAAATCCAAACCTATATGGCCCTGTGTGAAAAAGTGATTGCCCCCTAAACCTAATAACTGGTTGGGCCACCCTTAGCAGCAACAACTGCAATCAAGCGTTTGCGATAACTTGCAATGAGTCTCTTACAGCGCTGTGGAGGAATTTTGGCCCACACATCTTTGCAGAATTGTTGTAATTCAGCCACATTGGAGGGTTTTCGAGCATGAACTGCCTTTTTAAGGTCATGCCACAGCATCTCAATAGGATTCAGGTCAGGACTTTGACTAGGCCACTCCAAAGTCTTCATTTTGTTTTTCTTCAGCCATTCAGAGGTGGACTTGCTGGTGTGTTTTGGATCATTGTCCTGCTGCAGAACCCAAGTTCGTTTCAGCTTGAGGTCACGAACAGTTGGCCGGACATTCTCCTTCAGGATTTTTTGGTAGACAGCAGAATTCATGGTTCCATTTATCACAGCAAGTCTTCCAGGTCCTGAAGCAGCAAAACAGCCCCAGACCATCACACTACCACCACCATATTTTACTGTTGGTATGATGTTCTTTTTCTGAAATGCGGTGTTACTGTTACGCCAGATGTAATGGGACACACACCTTCCAAAAAGTTCAACTTTTGTCTCGTCAGACCACAGAGTATTTTCCCAAAAGTCTTGGGGATCATCAAGATGTTTTCTGGCAAAATTGAGACGAGCCTTAGTGTTCTTTTTGCTCAGCAGTGGTTTTCGTCTTGGAACTCTGCCATGCAGGCCATTTTTGCCCAGTCTCTTTCTTATGGTGGAGTCATGAACACTGACCTTAACTTAGGCAAGTGAGGCCTGCAGTTCTTTGGATGTTGTTGTGGGGTCTTTTGTGACCTCTTGGATGAGTCGTCACTGCGCTCTTGGGGTAATTTTGGTCGGCCGGCCACTCCTGGGAAGGTTCACCACTGTTCCATGTTTTCGCCTTTTGTGGATAATGCCTCTCACTGTGGTTCGCTGGAGTCCCAAAGCTTTATAAATGGCTTTATAACCTTTTCCAGACTGATAGATCTCAATTACTTTCTTTCTCATTTGTTCCTGAATTTCTTTAGATCTCGGCATGATGTCTAGCTTTTGAGGATCATTTGGTCTACTTCACTTTGTCAGGCAGGTCCTATTTAAGTGATTTCTTGATTGAGAACAGGTATGGCAGTAATCAGGCCTGGGTGTGGCTAGAGAAATTGAACTCAGGTTTGATAAACCACAGTTAAGTTAAGTTAAGTGCAATCACTTTTTCACACAGGGCCATGTAGGTTTGGATTTTTTTTTCTCCCTTAATAATAAAAACCTTCATTTAAAAACTGCATTTTGTGTTTACTTGTGTTGTCTTTGACTAATATTTAAATTTGTTTGATGATCTGAAACATTTAAGTGTGAGAAACATGCAAAAAAAAAAAAAAGAAATCAGGAAGGGGGCAAACACTTTTTCACACCACTGTAAATGCCATACCAGAGGAATCACAGTCTACAATGAGAATAGCCGCAAACAATAAAAAACTAAAATAAATACAGGAATTGAAATTATAAAGAAAAGAAAAACAACAATTGAACAATACAATGTAAGTGATTAATTTTCCTGCTTGTGGGATTTATATCAAAGACAAGCTGAACAGCATACGATCCACAAAAACTGTTACTTGGATTTTGAGTAGGCTGATCATGCGCACATAGCATGATAATTGTGAAAGCCCAGGAAAATAAGAACTCGGCAATGCCATAGACTGGGCTGTGACTTGGGCCTTAGTCCTGGGTTAAGCAGGTTGGTGACGAAAGGGTGAAATGCGGGTGGGTGAAAATGTTAAACCAAAATGGCAATGAGCTGCTTGAACTTAACTGACAACTCAAGCAGCAGCTCTCCTTCCCACTTCAGCATGCAGCGAGTCCCAAAATTACGGCCCTTAGTCTTTAGACGGGTACTTCACAATATGGTCAGAACTTGCCAACTGCAGTATGCTAATCTATAGATGTACCTTGCGATAAGAGCCCAGCGAAATACAATAACATCAAATTTCTGTTTAGTTTCCTTTAAAATGTAAATTCCCAAGTTAAACAATACAACATTAGCATAAGTCCCCAGAAACACTGCATGAAATCACTATGTAATGTGATAGCAGACTTTTTGCTGACCTTTGTCTCTTCTTTTAAAAAACCAGCATAAGACTTCCAGTAACAACTGCAAACCCCAGTCAGTTCATTGGGGAATAAACTGATGAAACTTGATGTAGTCATCCTCCTCCATATGAGGGCCCAGTCTATGATTCACACACAGACAGACACAAACAAACACACACTGGCACACACACATTTCTGAAAATGGAACATTCTGCCCAGGAGAAGGATGTCTGGTTCACATAAAGAGACTCCTGTAAAACAAAAATAGATGGGTGATTTCAGACTTTTAATTGAATCATGTAACCTATAAAACTGCCCCATAAACCCTTCAATGCAAAAGTGCTAAAACAGTCATAGTTGAAAAATAAACTATATCTGATTCATGATGTTAAACCCAAGACCATACATCTACAAGACATGAGACCTGAAAAAAATATTTTGCAAAGGAAAAATATCTGTTTATGTAATAACTGTAGAACTCAGTCTTTTTCTGAAGCACACACAAACATACAGACTCAACAATATAAAAACGACATAACAAATGTGCAAGTTTGTAAAAAAAAGACAGAAAGTGAATGTTTCATGTTATATTTCTATGTATAATGACACCATTGTTTGGCAAAGTGCCTCCTATACCTTCAGAATGTGGCAAAGAAATGCTCAGCTGTCTTGGCCTGTGTGCCTGTCCTTATTCCTGATTAGTTCATTTCCCAGTTTCTCCTTTTCTATGTATTCTGTGTTTCATGTTTTCCCTTTCTCCTGGTCGTGTGTCTCCATCCCTCGCACCTGATATGTTACCTCATGTGTTATCGTCTCACCTGTTTCTCGTGGTTTCGTCTTTAGTGTTGTATACAAACCTACCTATTTTTTTTTTTACCCTGCCAGTTCCGGATTCCCTTCCTGTTACCTGCCTGCTCCTCCATCCTGCCCCGGATTCGACCCTCGTCGGCTCTGGACCTCATTCTCTGCCCTGGACTTTGTTCACTGCCCTGCACTCCTGCCTGCCTTACCAATCTCCTGCCCTTCATATTCTGTGCCCTGTTTGTTTGGACTCTGACCCGTTGCTGTATTTGACCTGTTTCTGTGGAACTCTTACTAAAATCTGCCGTTTACTACATCCCTGGGTCTGCGATTGGTTCCGATCGGTTCCCCTGTAACTTACAACTAAGTTTTACAGGTCTCTGTATTAATGGGTTACATTGGATTCCCTGTTCAAGTTAACAAAGAGTGGAAAGTTGTTGTTTTTTTGCAATACCCATGTGAAACAGGGTTTTTCAGACAGGTCTTGTCTGAAAAAAATTATCCTATACATTTTTATGCACTAGTCTAAGACTAAGCGACTTCACATCTTCTTTCTGCCCATGCATTATTGTTAATCATCATGTTCGGAACAAAAACTCTTGATCAGGTTATGAAGCCAGCGGCTATATAGAGGAGCATATATAAAACGGGCAAAGCCCGATCTTCTGCTTATCTATTGTGCCGAGATGAAGCAGTCTGTCAGAGATGCGGCCCTGGTTTGAGTTCTCTGGCTCCCAGACAATTACAGATTTTTATCCAAAATATTCTAGCCCAGTCTCCACTGTAATGAGAACATCAACTATGATTACAACCCAGCCTGGCCAAACATCACAACAGTATTTACCTGTGGATTGAGACAAGAGTAAAAGTATACAATATATCTGCAACTCAGTGATGGCCTTGAATTGTCAGTGACTGCTTACTTCACAGCTATTCATTCAGTCCTTCAGTGACGAGATGCCAGTATCACTTTCTCATGACAACCTGTTGACTGCTGAGCATTAAGACAACATGAAAACCTATTGTGTTTTTCTGGAATCTAAGAGCATGGGCCAAACCGTGACTTGAAAGTCACCCTCCCCCCAACACTAATACATTCTGTCACATTTGTGGTGTGAAACAGAAGCCAGCTTCACAAAAGAAGGAAAAGGAAGAGGAAGGCAGGACTGTCCGGAGATTAGAGCCGAGCTACTGCCGACTGGAAGGTGGGCAGGTACCCGAAACTCTGAAAGCAAGGTGGCATCTGGAAGCGAATCATCATCTGGAAGCTGGGCGCTCACATTGAAGTGATATCAGCAGACAGATACCAGCGATGTGGCTCCTGCTTCAGGAAATCTGCAGCTGCCCCCAAAGGGCAGAGCCAGGGGGCGGCGCTCACGGCAGCATAGTGCTGCTTTCTCATGTTTCGCGGTAAACCTCCACGGAAAACAGTCGCTGCACATGCCGGAGCATATGGTGTTGAGTGGAATGAACTTTCACCCTGAACTGGTAGAGATCACAAGGGCCTCATTGCAGTGTTTTTAAGTGTCAGTGTTTTTTGTTTTAAATAAGATTTTTAGTACACTAAATATACTATGTAGTCCTCTCGAGATTGTATGGTGAGTTGGTTAAGGTTTACAAAACCACTCTTTTGTCCCAAATACTTCCTCATATGTGTTGATTTCATGCAAGAAAAGAGACAAACATGTCAAGACATCAACAAAATAGCCATAGACAGTAATGTTCTGTTCACACATTTTGTCCGTGTATATCTATATGCGTGAGAGTGTCATACAGACCTTTATAGGTCTATTACTGGACTTCTCTATAAAGTTAACAGACTGAGTAGACATATCTAGCTTTGTATACAGCTATATGAAATTCTTGATTCTGTCTGTTTTTTATTGTATTGATGCAGCTGAGATGGAAGGAGGTGTGTCGCTCGTGTCAGCTTGAAGTAGGAAATGAGTCTCTGGAAACAGGAAATATGGCTCTAAGGGTTGGCAGGTCAGTGCAAGCAATTGTACTGCAGTGCCCTCTCATGGTTACATACAGAATAGCTGAAGTGTGTTAATACCAGCAACTTCACTCACATCAAATCATAATCAATCAATGCGTAATTATATTTTTAAAAATTATCAGTTTTAATATAGGAAAACAATAAGTCATTAGTGTATATACCTGATAATTACATTAGTAAAGCATATTATACATTATTGCATGCAGTTGGATTCAGATTCTTCTTGGGGAAGAATTTCTCCATAGCCCCCAAAAGGTGACTATGTAAATATGCTTAAAGGAACCTTTACATTTGAAGTAAGGTTGAAGCTAATTTGAAGCCAGATATTACACAAAAGTACTACTGTCTTTCCTACTGTGGCAAATTTTGTGTTCTGGAAAATTGTGCTGACAGAATATAGAAAGCTGTCTGAACAAGTGAGTAGATGAGCCTTGCGAAAAGACTTGCTGAATTCCTCCTCAACTGTGTGATGTTAAGAGCTGAGATCATGTTCCTTGAAGGATCAGAAGCTCCCACCGGGGACCCATTTTCCCATATCTGTGTTCCATAGTGGTACTGAATGTTATTTGTTGCAAATTATTTCACCGAATATAGCTAAACAGCTGTACATATAACTGCTGTATTGATAGAGAAAGATTACTTTCTTTGATTTTATGGCTCACTGTCACTCTCCTCTTCCATAGAATCAGGACAGAGCATCACAGTTGGTGCCATCAATATTCATTCTAGCACTTGACCAGATAGCAAGTGACTCTAGACTGCATCTGCCCCAAAGTCAGCCCTTGCTATCTGGGACTCTCTTGTTGTAACATTGGTAACACTTTTTTTTGCGCTCAGTTTCTGCTAAGTCATTGAAAATCTTTGTATGAGTTTGTACATCTTTATATAACTGTATAACTTGTAGCTAGCTGACTGAATATACAGTATAACTAGCATACAGTCATACAGTTAGCACACAGGCTACCAGACAAGCTGATGGTCAATTTAACAACTTGATCTGTATCTTGTGTGCACAAGATAAAAATATACTGAAATATATGAAACCAAATTATATTACAAAGATATTTTAACATTTCATAATATATCGGCAATTGATGTGAAATGCAGTATCATTATACATTTGGAAAGGTCCATACAAATTGCAATACATTACAATTCCACAAGGAATCCTCAACTTGCATGTTTTTTCTACATGTTTTTAATGCCATATTACGGTCTAGGGGCCAAATGCATGGTGGTTTGATTAAGAACGCCCTCTTCCACCAGTGGGGGGCAGTGTGGTATGCTCTGCCCTGGTGCATGACAAATAACAATGACCTGACCCCATTGAGGGTTTAGGTCCTACAGAGAGATGCCTTCATAAGTGAAAGCTTCCTTAAATTGCAGGTTGTCACAGGCACCTTAGTGGTGGTCATCAGGAAAAAAGAAAAGTAAATTTTAATCACCCCTTCTCCTGTCATCCTGAAAACTGCCTGGTTCTTGCTCCGACTCGCCCACACACAAAGCATAATCGCTTATACAACAGCTCTAAAAATGTGCAGAACCAGACTGATGTGTGTGAACCAGCTGAAAAAATGTTAGGAGCTTCTTCGGAAGATTCTCAGTGTCCTAAATTCCTATCAAATTCCTAACCTGGTTTTGCCAAACCAGCCATCCGATCCTCCCCTTCCTCACGACTTTCCACTCCATCTCTGTTGATGTGTGTGATGTTCTTTCTGACAGAAAATGGCTGCTGTGAATCACCTGCTGGTGATCAGTGGAGTGGGTCACCATTTGCTATTTTTTTGTATTCAGCTTGAGATCAGCAAGGAAATGAGACCCAAGAAACTAGGAGAAGTGAGTTAACTGTGAATCTACTGATTTAATTGATCAGTTATATGTTGATTAACAAATAAAAGCAAATGTTTTATATAAAAAAAACATTATAGAAATGGCATCCATCACCATTACCCAGCAAAGTAGTATTATTTTACATTTGGTTGCAAAGATTTTCTCTCTAAAATATTTATTTTTCCCTGAATTACAGTGCAGATGTAACCTGAGAAACATTTTCTGATAAAAGTATTGAAACATTTCATAAGCAGACTGAGGGTGGTGTTGTTGTTCATTGTAGCTTTTCTGCCGTGGCAAAAGAAAAGAGGTTTGGCCCCTGCTAGAATTCCCGATTATGATTTACTATGTGTGGAGAGATACAGTATACAGTATACAAATATTAAGAAGCATTACATTTAAATATTTGTACAAAGTATGAGATCACATTTTTAACTTTAATTATTAATACCATAATATATGATTAAAGGGTTAATTTTTCAGACTGGTTTTTTGATATTTTGCAACCGATTTGTTCAGACTGTTTCTATGACAACTTTCAGGGACTTGCTGCTCCTTCAGACTCATTTTTATTCAGAATCTCTGACTCACTGGATAAGAATTCAAAGCCAGAATTCAAATACATTTCACACGAAAGATTGCCCACAATGACTTTGCAAATCAATGTTAAGTCTGTGTAAACAGGAAGATACAGATACCATGACATTTTAACTTCTTAGTCACTAAGTACTGTTTAATGCCAAACAGCATTCAGTCTAAACTGTAAAAGTGAATCAATATCCAGTACTTATACTGTATCTATTCCCTATGCCTTCATAATTTGTTACAAATAATAATTATTTATCACTGGACATCAAACATATCCTGCTTTCTTTTAAGCTAATCAGGAGGAACACATTTCTGTGGGAAATACACTGTATTTCCTTGTAATAGTGCAGATAAAGGTTCTTACAAAAACAAGACAACTCATTTTCACAATGAAGGTCTTATTGACAATATCAACAGCAAATGATGAAAAAATGACTAATCTTTTGATTGTGCATTATTATCCAGTTGGCACCGCTAGCCAGTCATTTGATCAGCTGCTTTCCACAGTAATTGTTTATGAACTTACCACCTGATGAAAGCTCTGATATTTTCAACTTTGGGAGCTGCTTTGGCTAACATTTTCTGTCAAGCGTCAATGATGCAATGTAATCATTAATTACTTTAGTACATAATATGTAATAATAAGTTTACAAAACTTGAGAAATATGACATTTGACAATATTTACAATAATTTGTCTGTACTAACCACAGTCATAGCAAAAGTCATTTTATTTATTGCTTGCTAATCTCACAAAGCTTGAAAAGGAGTAACTACCATCATAACATAACATAAGAAACACCTCTCTTACCTCTTTCAACCAAAGTTACAATGAAGCCGTTCGAAGCTGAAGTTTGTGATTAAGTTTGTGCATAAAGTCTTTACTAGGTCCTTAGTTACCATGAGGGAACCAGGGATTGCCATTCTCCAAGAAGCTTGCAAACACCAGTGGCAACTTGGGGTATTGCAGTTGAGTAAGCATCTGGTGCCAAAAAGAAAATTGACCCATTGAATACCATTCAATACCACAAAGTAATATTATTTTGGGCAGTGCTTTTAAATTCTAAAATGTCTTTGTGCTGAACGAATTACTCTCCAAGGACCGTTTTCTTGCTGAGAAGAACATATCAAATGTATTTCATTCCAATTTGGTCTGCATGGTTTTACGACATAGTGCGCCCCATTTATCAAACATGAGCCAAACATAAATCCTTTGGATATACATTCACACAAATAATGTGGGACTTATCAACGTTTTCCGATTTTTTAATGGGATCCGAACGGACTTCACGAGTGCCCTCAGCTGTTCGTATTGTGTGCGGAACTGAAAGTGAATGATTGTAAAGCTTGATTTGTGCTTTTATCATTATTCAGATCATACATAAATTTGCACACAGATTTACAAAAATATTGAGAAATGAGGCCCAATGTATTCTTCAAAGGAATTCCCTGAGTCTTCTTCTAACTCTTCTATCCAATCCAGCATAGTCATGTTGTTACTCACAGGTTTGCAGTGATGTGGAAGCCTTGCTTGCTAGTTTTCCAAACTAACCATCTAAATTCCAAACATGTTCCGCAGCTCAGGTAAAACTGCTCTGTACGTTCGTCGTCTAGTGAGGGAGACACTAGTTACTTCAGGAGAACCTTTACTGAACACAACTTTACTGAACCCAGCACACATGTATACACATAATGTTGGCTCCCAATTGCACACTCATTTACTTCCTGCTTCTGATAAGTGCTCTTAATTCTTAATGTTTTGATAGGAATGAAGGCAGGATTATAATTCTATGTGTCATTGCAGAGACAGTTTTCTATCTTAAACAGAAGGGGGGTGAGTCATTGCAAGAATTTTCTTTGGCACTAATGGACCAAGTGGTGACTAGTGCTGTTCTCAACACTAAAGTGGTGTTCTATGATCATTTTGCGAAGGGGTTTGAGATCATACAATATATTATGGAGGGAACTAGTGAGGGAGACAGTACCCCTGGTCATCATTGCTGGATCTCCGTAAAAAGGCCATTCAGTGGGTTGAAAAAGGGCAACACTCTAGAGATCGCTACAGTATGTATGTACTAGTCCCCGAGTATGTGAAGCTCAAGCAGTTAGCTGAACTTAAGAAGCTGGTGAGCGATGTTACAACATTGAGGCCCAGTTGGATATGATTACAACTAACATGGAACTACCAGGGACAAACAACTAACAGGATAAGGGGCACACGTCAAGGGAACAGGTTCAGATGCACTTCTGATGGGTAGACAATTTATTTAAGCTGTAACTAACCTGGACATATAGCCTGCTGCTGACAGCAAAGTACTCCAGTCAGTCAGCCAATTCGCAGCTGAAGTGCCCTACTAGGGAACAGTCAAGCCAGACAGAAAACTAGACCCTTACCCTGTAATGCAGACACACCAGGAAATATGTATCTATCATTTGGTTGGGTCTTGTCCAGCCAGTCCTTAATAGAAGGTATTCACGTCCCATGTCTTATGGTCACCACAGTCACAGTGTTTCTTTAACAGCCATTTTTCTCTACTGAGTGGATGAGTGGTGTATCATTGTAGTTGACTTAGGTATAAGGTGCCAATGGGCTGGATATATATGTGGGACAAATGGAAATGACAGTAATGCAAATGTTTTTGTTACACAGGTTCAAAATTGGGCCATTTTGATTGTGAAAGATCTCCCCAATTCCTGTTTTCAGAGCCAGAAGAGAAATATTCTGTACGTGAACACAATTATGAACTGTAATCATGGCTTGTTTTCACAGCATGGAGCTGAGCTTTTTCAGACCTCACTATGCAGTCAGCTAGCCGGGCCTGGAAACATGCACTTTTTTTGTTGAAAATATATTGGCTTATGAAGTAAGAGTCCAACTTAGATGACACTCTTCCTGAGGGGTTCTTGATTTCTCCCTCCCTGGTTGCTCCAGAGAGTGTTATTAACCCGGACACCAATGGTAGCACTGATGTTGCCTCGTAGAGTAATTGGATTGGTGCTATAAAGCCCCTCACCAGCCATGGTCCCCACGCAGACCTTTTTTTTAGCCCCCTGGGTTGGGAGCTTCAATGGCGAATCTCGACAAGGTGAAATGAATGAAATTAACTTTTGTTTCTATTTGGATGATTAAGTTCTCAAGATTTTATCATACAGACACAACAAAAATATTGACAGTGCAACTTCTCTGTCTGTTTGAGGGAATATTCAGTAATGTGCACCCTCATAAATTCTGACACTGTTCTGAATTTAGAAAGAAATATAAGCTACGATTCTCACCCTTGCAGCTCAAAATAGTAGCCTACTTCTCTGTGTCTGTTTGTATTAGTAGTAGGCTAGTAGGTAGAGGCATTCTCAGTTTGTACATATTGTAAATATGTCACATTTCCTAACAATTTTGGTTTTATTTTATTTAGAGATAAAGATGCTGAACAGGAAATACTGAATATTTCACCATTAGCTGAGGATCAAATTCAAGTGTTGGCTATTTTATATGATCCTCTTGGCATTATGCATGCTGTGTAGTAGTGTAGCCAGGATTGCAAAAAAAAATATTGAGTGAGATCACACGGTTAGCAAAGTCACTTGAGATCTAACCCTGGGTTTCCTGTACTACAAAGCTAAGTTACTTTAAATGTGGTTATATCGCCAGGCAACGCCTGCTGTGCTAAGCGGCTAACCTGGTTTGGGGCAGGTTAAATTCAGGCTGTTGGCTTGAAACAAAACAAAAGCACCGCGTTTTGACCAAGAAACTCCATGGACATCTCTCCAGGACATTCCCATAGAGCTTGTGGTGCCTTCGTTGGGTGGGGACCAAATTCATCAGCTGTCTTTCTCTCTGGTTACACTGTATAAAAAATATAAGCTAGATTCTCAATGAAGAGAATACAGTAGCCGACATAATGAAAGCTTCTTGTGCCCTGCCCGTCAATATCTACTTCCTTTAGAGATTCTTAAGTTTAAGAATGAAACAATATGGCACAAGATGTTTTTGTATGGGGAATGCAGTCACGGTTAAAGGGTGTGGTTAGGCACGACGCGAAGCGGAGTGATCTTGAGAAAACCGCATTTAATATTCTGAGATAACACTGATTCATTTGTGATGTCGGTGGGGAAAATAATAGAATCAGAATTTTACAGAAGTGCAACTGTAAAATTGTACTTCTTGACAGGAATAGGCTGTCATGCAACGTAACAATTTAGTTGATCATCGTATTTTATTGGAATCATGGAATCATTTATTGTGTTGTTGTGTTCATAGCTATTTAGCTATGTTATGAAATATTGATTTGATGAACTATTGATCATAGAGATTTACAATGTACATGCCCACTTGGAAAGGGCTTTTGTTTGTGACAGTCCAACACTCCTTGTGCTGTTGAACTGTATCTGCAAGGTTTTTTCTCAAGATACACTTGGTCTGGTCTGTCTTTTCTCATGCTCGTTAACTCTCGTTTAACTCGTTTAAGGCTATCTAGTCTTTTTTAAATGTCAGCCTATAAGAATTACAGACACATTTTGTCCCACCTGCTTCATTTGCATCCTTGCAAACATGTGCTGTATTGGCAACTAGTTTACTAGTGGGCTGTACCCTGTGCACTCCACATGTTAACATGTTACATAAAAAGATTCAACTAGTTCACTAGTTACGTAGTACAACAGCAAGTTTTCCTTACACGTTCACTAGTTCAAGGCAGTTTTTCCAACTAGTTCCATTCCATTCTGAATGTTGATATTTAAGTGTACGTGGTCATGAGTTGCACTTCTCCGTAATATGATGTGCCTAGTTCAGAATTAGTTGCACACTTTGCATAACTATTATGAAACTAGTTCCAGTGCGCATTTTTGATAACAAGCATTTTATGTTCACTAGTTAGAGGTGATTGCGTGAGTATGGCATTATCTGTATCTGTATCCGTATCTGTTCAACCAACTAAATTATCCTTATCTGTACTCAGAAGTGGGTGTGATGTAACCTGGAAGTGGTTCCAGGTCCAGGAACAGTCCCCCGTACTACATTGCGATTTGCAGTAATTGTAAACATTGTAAAGCCTTTATCCGGTTAATCTTAACAGTAATTAAAAACCGAAACCATCTATATAAAACAATGCTCATGTGCTTGAACAAATTTAGAAGGAACACTTTTGGCTGAGCCTGTCCGTTCGTATCAGCACCGCTATCTGCATTGCCGTCGAATTTCAAATTTCAGTCTTGGTAGTAATATTAGCCTAGAAGGGAGTATTTTTCACGAATGAGAGAGCTGTGTACTGTGTGTTTGTGTGTGTGTGTGTGCGTGCATGTCTGTATGTGTGACTGCATGCAAGGCTCAAGCTGAGGTAGGCTAACAATTAACATAACAGAACATAAGGTAATGCAGAGGTCAGGCCATTCCGCCCAGCATGCTCCTACCCCTAAGTGCACCGACTGCCTAGTTTGCCCAAAAGCTAAATATAATCTAACACCGTATCAAGCCTAGTCTTGAAAACCCCCAGTGTTTCTGCCTCCACTACATGTACTGGCAAGCTATTCCACACATTGACCACTCGCTGTGTGAAAGAATACTTCCAAATATCTGCATGGTATTTCTCCTTTGCCAATTTCCATCCTAGGTCTATCTTCATAACTATTATCTTTTATACGTGGAATCAATCTGGTTACCCTTCTCTGAACCTTTTTCTAGTGCCTCTATATCTTTCTTATAGTGCGGTCCCCAGAACTGCACACAGTACTCTAAGTGTGGTATAACAAAAGTATTGTATAAGGTGAGTATAACTTCCTTGGACTTATGCTCAATACTCCTGGCAATATATTCTAGCATCCTATTGGCCTTTTTTTACAGCTACCGCACATTGACTAGAACCAGAAAAGCTTTGGTCAGCTATGAACCCCAAGTCTTTTTCAACTTCAGCACTATGTAATTTTGTACGCCCCGTAAAATAATCCTGCCTTATAATTTTATTTCCGACGTGTATAACTTTACATTTAGTTGTATTGAATTTAATTTGCCAGGTTTCCGCCAACTTCTGGATTCTGTTTAAATCTTCCTGGATTACTTTAGATTACTTTATTTTAGACTCCACACTGTTAGCAAAACCACCTAATTTTGTGTAAATAAATCTTGAAATTTAACTAAATTACTTTCAATACCTACGTCAAGGTGTTATGACTAGGAATTACACCCACTGACATTCCTTGTTTTCTTTTAGTTTTCCCCTTATTTTGTTTTGGCACTTGTTGCTGTGATGTCAGGCAGCGGGACACACCCCTGATCCACATGTGATTTAGGTTGGACTCCTAAGTTATGTGAGGACGGTGAACGCAATCAGAGATTGGGTTTTGGTGAAGACAGTTCAATATCCTGCTTAGGAAAAAAAAAAACAATTGATGGTTGCAGCACGTCGTCAGCGAATTAGAGGCAAGAATTCCGCATGTTGTATCACGTGGACATCATCCGCGCCCAATGATTTTGTTTTGCTTGGTTTTTATTTTGTCTCTTTTATATTCACTACAACTTCAAAAATGTAACTATCTGCGAAAGCACCCAGAGAGCACGGCAAGAATAAGAGGGCCGTTTTCCAACAGAACAGAGTTACCTGTGGAAATAGTGTATGTGTCCCGTGCCCTTTTGTTTTATTCTTTTTCCTGTAGGCCCACAGCACACACCTTAGGTTAGGAATCTCTCGGTAATTAAGTCTAATGAGAAGCATTACAGTTTGGCCTGCACCTTATAGGCTTAATTTGATTAATATGTTTCTCAATAGAGAGGGATTCGTAAACACACAGTCATTTATGTAAATGAGCACCGATCCCTATGGGACTCCACTTCCCACAATACCCTGCTCGGATAAAGCCCCTCCTACTACTACTCTTTGTGTTCTATCCTGTAGCCAATTAGGAACCCACTTTGAAATGGCTCCTATAATTTTTTACCGTCCTCATTTTGAAAATTATTTTATCATGTGCTACCTTATCAAATGCTTTTTGGAAATCTAGATATACAATAACATAAGCTGCTATCATCAACTTCCTCAAAGAATGCCAAATGGTTTGTCAGGCATGACCTACCCTTTCAAAAACCATGCTGGCTATCCCTTAGAATGTTATTATTTTCAATAAATAATTCCAGTTTGTCCCTAATGTCCAGTATTTTACATGTGATACAGTCCCCTTTCTTATATATTGGTATTATATTAACTTCATTATTCATCTGGTATTTCTCCAGTTCCAAAATACTGTCTAAAAATACTTCAAAATTATCTCACTTAACTCTTTGAGTACCCTTGAGAATATGCCATCTGGGCCTGCTGCCTTATTTGTCTTTAGTTTATGTAATTTATCCAGTGTTTCTTTATCTCAATATTGGCTAAGACATTCTTAGTATTGAGTATGCCTTCCGGCCTACTTGTAACCTCCTCTCTGATAGAACTCTCAACAAAGTAGCCAATTAAGGCATCTGCAGTATCTTTATTCTTATACAGCAGTTATTTTCAGTTATATTTGTTATTCTTAATGTACTTGACCTCCTCTATAATTTTCCTTTTCCCACGACAGTATTGAAAGAAGCGTTTGGGATTGCATTTTGCATCATCTGAGATTTGCCTTTCACATTGCCTTTTGGCTAACCATTGCACGCATATTACAATATTCAGCTTTATTACTCTCAGTGCTGTCCTTTTTATATATCTTATACAGTTTTTTTCAGTTTATATATGGCTGTATTCATCCACTTTTCTCAACTTACTTTTCTGCACCTTGGGAATTAATTTATGCTGTGCATCAAGTATAACTCTTTTGAACCTGCTCCACTTTTTATTCACAGTCATGCAATCAAGAACTTGCTCCCAGTCCACATTCCTTAAATTTGATCGCATCTTTTTTAAAGTTGGTACGCCTAAAATGAAAAATCCTGGACTTGGAGGTGCCCCTCTTAATTTGTCAAAATACTTCTAAACTTATTGTGGAATGGTCACTTGTTCCAAGTGGATCCATTACCTCTATCCTGCAAATTCTGTCTGAATCATTATATATCATTAGATCTAAAATCGATTGCCCTCTTGTAGGCTGACTGACCTACTATGTCAAAAAAAGGTCATTTATAACATCAAAAAATTCCTCCTCGCTTTTCCCTGTCCAGTCACCAAATTCCAGTTAATGTTTGGGTCTCCCATGATAATATTTTTAAAGAGCTTTGTATTCAAACTACTATATGAGGCTGGCGGTCAGTAACACACTCCAATGACCCTCATCTTCCTCCCCAATAAACTTAATACAAATCTCCACAGATAAATTTTCCTTTAGCCAACTGCCAAATCAGTGCTGCTGACAAATGATAACTGTCGACAACTGATGAACAATACACAAAATAAAAAATCATCAAGTATGATGCTATGACAAGATACTAGTTAAGTAGTTACATCCTTAATCTACAATTGGAACAAGTTCACACAGCACTCTTTTTACATGCACAAGTGAGAAGTGAGGAAAATGCCAGCAGGCAGTCATTTTGACTTATCTAAGCGGGAGGAACCAGGGAGGAACTGGGGCGACATTGGCTCAGGCGGTAAGAGCAGTTGCCTGGCAGGTGGCTGGTTCATACCCGTCCTGGGTGGGTCAAAGTGTCCCTGAGCAAGGTTGGTACCTTGCATGACAGCCAATCGCCATTGGTGTGTGAGTGTGTGGATGAATAGGTGAGTGAGAAGCATCAATTGTACAGCACTTTGGATGAAGGCACTATATAAATGCAAACAATTTACCATTTATTTTGTTATGCATGTATGTATAGCTACTGCCACCAATGTAAAAAATAAATAAAGCAGGCCAATTCCCTGATCACAGATAATGATTCCATTACTTGTACAACACTCGTACTCGGACAAAAGTCAATAATCATTACGGGTACTTGTCTAAAACAAGTACTCGACTCACCCCTACCACTAGTTGCCATGTATTGCTTACTAGTTGCACAAAAATGATTACTAGCGAACAAATATTATCAACAAGTTGAGTAGTGCATTTTCATGCAAGTGTACTAGTGGAATTGTGTACTCAACTAGTTAACTTGTTTACTAGTGAGCATTTTGCGTACCGAAGCAAAAAATGGCAACTAATGGGCATAAAATGCTTGATTCACTGGAACTCATTTCATAATTGTCTAACTACTTACGAAAAGTGTGCAGAGGCAAAATACGTTATGGAAAAGTGCGACTAGTGGCCAAAATACTTAACAGGCAAAATACTTAACTTAACTGTCACAATGGAATGTAAATAGTTGGAAAAACTGCCTTGAACTAGTGAACCTGAAAGGAAAACATATCTTATCACTCGTAAACTATTTGCCAATGCAGCACAACGTGTTAGCTAGGATGCAAATGAAAAAATGAAAAAAATTTGTCTCAAATTCTTATAGGCTGTCATTTAAAATTCGGCTAGGCAGCCTTAAAATGCTCATTTTGGATGGTAATTATTCCATTTAAGTTTGAAAATATATTATCACGATCAAGTGAGTGTAACATCAAGCGAGTGTTCATCATAACCAATATTAGCTTAGCTAAATAGTTACAATCACTACAACACAATAAATACTTCCAATAAAATGTGATAATCAACTAAATTGTTACACTGCACGACAACCTATTCCTGTGAAAAAGAATTCTACCGAGTTGCACTATTTTCCCCACCGACATCACAAATTAATCATTGCATTATCATGGGATATTAAACAGGGTTTTCCTCAGGATCATGGCATGGGATTTCTGCCGAAGTTTGATATTGATTAGGCTCGTTAAATCTATAATAGCTTAGACTCTATCCAATATCTACAATCCAATTTTTGCCTGTATTGGATTTTGACTAAAATAATCTGAGATGACCAACCAGGATTGACACTATAGGGCTAGGATGACCTCAATGGCAATCCTCCCACCATAAAAAAATGGAATTTATTTTGATGGGTTAATTTGTAATATTGAGAAAGTGTGAGAAAATCCCTTGAATTTAGCATGCCAAAAACTTCATCCAATCATATTAAAATAGGAAACTTCCTTATACACCCCTTATACATAACGCAACTAGTTGCACACATTTCTCGCAACTAGTTAACTCATGAGCACGTGGGTTAGAAGCCTATGTTCCTTTCTAAATTCAGAACAGTGTACATTACTGAATATTCCCTCAAACACACAGAGGAGTTGGCAAAAAAACAATATTTTAATTGTGTTTTTAATTATGATAAAATCTTGCGAACTTCAGCATTCAAATAGAAATAAAAGTTAATTTCATTAATCTCACCTTTTGCCAGTGAAACTCCCGACCTAGGGGGTTAAATAAAAGCTCTACGTGGGGACCATGACTGGTGAGGGGCTTTACAGCACAGATCCAATTACTCTACGGGGCAACATCAGTGCTACCATTGGTGTCTGGGTTAATAACACTGTCTGGAGCAACCAGGGAGGGAGAAATCAAGAACCCCTCAGGAAGAGTGCCATCTGAGTTGGACTCGTACTTCATATGCCATCAAGGAGTTCACAGCCTGAACAAAGTGCATGTTTCCAGGCCCGGCTAGCTGACTGCATAGAGAGGTCTGAAAAAGCTCAGCTCCATGCTGTGAAAACAAGCCATGATTACAGTTCATAATTGTGTTCACACACAGAATATTTCTCTTCAGGCTCTGAAAACAGGAATTGGGGAGATCTTTCACAATCAAAATGGCCCAATTTTGAACCTGTGTAACAAAAACATTTGCAATACTGTAATTTCCATTTGTCCCACATATATATCCAGCCCATTGGCACCTTATACCCGAGTCAACTACAATGATAGGCCACTCATCCACTCAGAGGAGAAAAATGGCTGTTAAAGAAACACTGTGACTGTGGTGACCATAGACCCTGTGTACAGTGGCCCACAGACAACATCTCAGAAAAACGGTTCTTGAAAAACACGGGAAGCGGCTGTCGGTTGAAGGAAAACATCCCTTGATCTACGGAAAAAGGCCCTTGTCTATGGAAAATGGCCCTCAATCGATGGAAAAAGTCCTTTGATGTACTTTCAACTGTTAAAATAACTAAAATTACTTAATTTAACCATCTGTTGCCTACAACAGTAGCCCCGTTGGCAAGCTAGCTAGCTAACGTTAGCCACATTAATGTTATTGTAGCAGTGGCTATTGTGTGCACGTTCAATACTATAGCTGTTGCTATTTTGTGGCTAGTTAGCTAGCCACCATTATCTTCGTGGGCACCGCAATGTTTCTTTACAATTCAGAGACATTCCCTCGAGAGTGACCCGGAACCGGAAGTAACCAACAATTTGAAGTCACATTCAGTCACGTTACAATTCAGTAAATATGGACATTCCTGAGATATGTATTCAAGTATGTCAAGTAGGCCACGTTAATGTTGCAGTTTCCGCTCACGGAAATTCAGTTTTTTTTGGGTTTAAGCACCTAGTTGAAGCTTAACCATGGTGTCCACGACAGTGGATAGATATTTAGAAGCCATTTGTAATTATTTAATGTTTACATGCCCAAACCACTAGTGGATGTACTCCCTCCTGAAAAAAAAACAGCTCAAGCTAGGTATTTAAACAGCTGGTAGCTGGTTGACCAGTTCAGACCAGCTTCCAGCTCGACGTGGTTTCCCTAGTTGACCAGTTCAGACCAACTCCCAGCTTGACATGGTATGACCAGCAAAAGCTATGTTTTGAAACAGCTGGTTGACCAGCTACCAGCTGTTTAAAAACCTAGCTTAACCCTTTCATGCATGAATTATTAAAACAGAACGTTCACATTTCTATATTATAAATCCTTTTTTGATTGACCAGCAAAAGCTATGTTTTGAAACAGCTGGTTGACCAGCTACCAGCTGTTTAAAAACCTAGCTTAACCCTTTCATGCATGAATTATTAAAACAGAACGTTCACATTTCTATATTATAAATCCTTTTTTGATTGGTCTTATGTGATATTCTAATATTTTGAGATACTGGATTTTTGATTTTCATGAAATGTAAGCTGTAATCATTAAGATTAAAACAAAACCAGGCTTGGAATATTTCCCTTTATGTGTAATGAATCTAGAATATATGAAAGTTCCACTTTTTGAATTAAATTACGGGAAAAAAACTTTTCCACGATATTCTAATTTTTTTAGATGCACCTGTAATATCCATCCATCCATCCATTATCTGAACCCGCTTATCCTGATCAGGGTCGCAGGGGGGCTGGAGCCTATCCCAGCATACATTGGGCAAAAGGCAGGAATACACCCTGGACAGGTCGCCAGTCCATCGCAGGGCACACACACCATTCACTCACACACTCATACACTCATACCTACGGGCAATTTAGACTCTCCAATCAGCCTAACCTGCATGTCTTTGGACTGTGGGAGGAAACCGGCGTACCCGGAGGAAACCCACGCAGACACGGGGAGAACATGCAAACTCCGCACAGAGAGGCCCCGGCCGACGGGGATTCGAACCTAGGACCTCCTTGCTGTGAGGCAGCAGTGCTACCCACTGCACCATCCGTGCCGCCTCACCTGTAATATATGAACACTTTATAACTGTACAGTTGAACCCAATCAAATGACTAACACAGTATATGTTTGTTTAAATAAAACATCTAAGTGAAGAAGTATCACTATTTTGAGTAAAACCTGCTAAATATATACTCAGTGAGCACTTTATTAGGTATTTATTAGACTTATTTTTTAGACTTCAACTGCTGTAGTCTATTCAATGAGAGTTATTATGCATTGTGTGTTCAGAGATGTTCTTCTGCATGCCACTGTTGTAATGTGTGGTTCCTGTCAGTTTTGACCAGTCTGGCCATTCTCCTCTGATGTCTCTCATTAACAAAGCTTTTCTGTCTGCAGACCTGCGGCTCACTGGAATTGTTTTGTTTTTTTGCACCATTCTTTGCAAACTCTAGAGACTAGTGTGCTTGAAAATACCAGGAGATCAGCAGTTTCTGAGATACTCAAACCACCCTGTCTGCCACCAACAATCAGTCCATGGTCAAAGTCACTTAGATCCCATTTTTCCCTATTCTGATGGTTGCACTGCACTGCTGCCACACAATTAATCACATGAATAAGTATGTGTAATAAAGCAAAAAAGGTTCCTAATAAAGTGCTGATGCTTGAATATACAGTGCCGTTTAATGCATGGTGTCCAGTATAGCAATTTCGATGAAAGTATTTGTTACGTATTAACTGATTCTTACCTATCTGGGTATCTTAAAATAAAAGCATTTAACAGATATAACTGAGTTGTAAACAAATATTGTGGTGCCTACGAAGATTACAGTGGACAGCTAACTGGCCACAAAATAGCAACAGCTATACTAATGAACTCGCACACAATAGACACTGCTGCAATTGTTAATGTAGTTAATGTTAGTTAGCTAGCTAGCTTGCCAACGCAGCTACTGTTGTAGTCACTGGCTGGTTAAATTCTGTGATTATTTTCAACAGTTAGCATACTACAGATAACAAAGTACATTGAAGGATGTTTTCCGTAGACTGAGGGACATTCTCCCTGGATCGAGGGATGTTTTCCTTCAACCGAGGACCATTTTACCGTACTTGACTTGGGACCTGAATACCTTCTATTTCAGCATTAAGGACTGAACAAGCGCCAAATTATTCAATCCATACATATTTCCTGGGGATGAGGGTCTAGTTTTTTGACTGACTGGCTCGACTGTTTCCTAGTTGGGCACTTGCGCTGGGATTAGGGTGCAAAGGAGTGTGAGAGAAGGAAGATGGAGAGTACGGTTTAAGAGCACATTGGAAAATGTCTTATGCTGAAGCAGCTAACCCAACTATCAATCACCCAACCATCAACATGCCCGATTTAAAAAAAATGTTTTTCATATGTATTTTTGCACATACTGTATACAGTGGTTTTGTGTTTAATTTGATGGTTTGCCCCTATAGCAAGAATGCCGCTGCCCGGAAAAGAACACCTGCAAGATTTTGACAGTAGGGAGAAGCAGAGTGTGATTTTTCATCATAAGGACAAATTGTAGAGAATGAAAGGAATGCTGATTTGGAGATTACTTTTTTGTTGAAAAAAGCCATTGGTCTTTTTTAGCTGGGAAAATATTAAAACAAAATTCTAGAGGTGTGCATCATTAAGAAAAAGTGACTTTTTTTCAGTTGAAAATTGTGTCTTTCTTGTCAAGCATCACTTGCTGAAAGTGTTGAAGTATGAATTAGTGCTAATCCAAAGCATGTCCTTACAGATGTATGCTTGCTAGAGTCCTAGGGGCTACCCCCTGACACCTCCCTCACACTCCTTCACAGTTAATCCTGATGGGATTCCTCTCAAGCAGGAAAAGGTTCTGTCTTGGGTGAAATTCCTGAGCTGATTTCACGTTTCCCATTCTACCCCACCTACTCCACGCTACAGCTAACACAGGGATGTCATAATTCAAAAACGTGGCCACCAGGCAGGTGATGCAAACAGGAAGCATCTACCCCCTTGCCCAGAGGAAGAGGGGTGGGGTGGCCAGGATGTCTTGGGGAAGAGGGGAGCACCCTGGCTGGTCCCTTTCAGATTAGTTTGCATGTCTCCGCTGGGATTTAATGGGACAGTTGGAATGTGTCAACCTCTGTCTAATTTATGAGAAGGACCCACAGCTTTTGTTCTATTCCCCCAGGTTGCATACCAAAGAAGGAATATGTGTGTGTGTGTGTGTGTGTGAGAGAATGGGGGGATGATTTCCAGAGATTAAAGTAATCCTCATTTGTTGTCTTTACTGCATTACGTCTGATTGTGTTGATTGGTTTTCTTTCTCTTAGAGTTGCTAGAGTTGCTAGAGCCAGGATGTTTCTGTTTAAGTGTGGGATGAGGCCTTTAAGCAGAGCAGGATTTGCAGAGTTGGTATAGGTGACAGCAGGGAATTGTGGTTCTGGTGGTGCTGGGGGACACACACACTGCAATGGAATCTTCCCCGAATAGCTCAATTAACCCAGCTTTTACTGTCGTTCTGTAGCAGAGGGACAAACCGGATGTTGCTTTTTAGAAGCAACATTCATTTGGCATGTGCTTTTGTTGTCCCTCCTGTCTATTTACCGGTGGTTGTGACATTAAATTAATGAGACAATGGGTCCTGTCCTTTGCCATTCATGCTTGTATAGTTGCAAATGCTTTTTCAAAATAATAAAACTAACCCACCAAATCACCAGAGCAACATTTACATGATCTTTAACCACCTTGTTCTGTAGCTTACACAGCTGCATTCATGTGAATACTGCCTTAGAGTCAATTCCATTTCCTTTCAGCTAATTTAGCAAATTAATTTAACTTCAATTCAATTAAGTGAAAAGTCATCAGGGAACATGATGGGCATTTTATCAATTCATGAACTGAAATGGAATTATATTTACAATATAGAATACAAAAGACTGCAACCTAATAAAACCGCAAAACGATGATTCAAAAAAAATCTCTGGTAGTGAGAACAGCAGCTTAGATGCTTATCAGCCTCTTATTTGCAAAGCAGGGCAATAAAACCCCAGTCTCCCCCTCTCCACTATCACAGTTTACAATCCTTAGCTCACCACACTCAGACAATAACTAGCATACTCTAACATTCCTTGATACAAGTTCTCTACATAAAAAAAAAATCTTCCAATTTAATAACAAAAATATACTATTCAGAAGTTGCATGAATTTCACTTCTATGGCATATTTTCAGTTTGGTAGAAATATAAGTTTGATTAGCAAATTATTTGATATAAACATATTCCTGGAACCAAGCACCTTACCTGGTTATGAAGGTACGACTGTTTTCTAACTAACGTTGAACTTTATTTTGTGATCCGTTACATGTAAGCAAATCAAACAAATATAGTTATGTTTTATGTCTGATAAACCGGAACGTTGAGGCACGCTGATGCCCATGTGCCCATGCAGATTATGGGCACATCATAAGTAACAAAAAAATATCTTGCACCTGGTGATATGTGGCAAGACACCAGAAGTCTAAAACACGATCCATAAGCAGTGTCCACAACTATAGGCTGAGCCTTATAGCTTACACCTTGCTGACTAGCTTGAGTTTAGACTTTGCAGTTTAGAATTAGCTGACAATGATTATAAGCAGTGGAAAACAGTTTGCTTCACCTCAAGGCAGGACAGATTTACAAGTCTGGACCCCTCAAGTTAATTAATGTATAGGCGCCACCTAGCTGTGCACCGCATACCTCCAGGTTACCATTAAGGAGAGATTGAGGTCTCCTGTCATTGGTGTAAGCTCTCTTGTAGCACAGTGTGTGGCTTGTCATTCACAAACAAGTGCATCAGAGAGTGCTCTTGATAAGATGTAGTGCCCTGTGAATTGAATGACTGTGGCTAGCATTGGAAGTAAACAAGTGTGTAGTATAATGGCAACCTGCAATTGGGAGAAAATGTCTACAAAAATATGATTCTTGGATATCTCTGCACATAGCTTAATTAGCTGCTTTGTACGTGGGGACTAGTATTGGAAATGAGATTTGACTATAAACATGTATCCTGCATTGAGTATTGCTTTAGTATTGTATACATGTTTAATTGTGTGCATCCCTATACCAAATTAAGTAATTACTAAATAAAATGTGTCATGGAGAAACATCCCTGCTTTGTTTTAAATGAAGAGGGGCCCCATTACAAGTACTATTTCCTGTGTCCCTTTTGGATTTTCCACCTCACAGTGCCAATCAATGGTGGAATGCAAGAACACAATTCTTATTTGCTAAGGGTCACCGAGCTGGCGGCCTCACATTCTAAAGGGCCATTGTTTCCATGGGCTGAGAGACTCCTTAACCCCGGCCCCTGGTCTGTTCCTCCCTGCTCACCACATTAAGAGCCCTCTGTATTTACACAGCATCCTCTGAGCCCACAGAGCAACCTACCAAGTTAAGCGCTAAATAACCCCGGCCAAATGAAGACGCGCATGATGATTCACTTAGTGTAACGATTTTTTCTCTACTGCCGTGGGTGGGGGGGGGGTGTTTGTGTTCTGTCTGTAACTACATTTAGAAAAGATCCACAGGGAGACCCAGTTCTTAAACTGTGATCCTTAGCTTGTTTAAGGCCTCTCTCACCGTACGTAGGGACGGCATGCACTTGTGTCCCAGTTTGCAACTTTTTTTTTTTTTAACTTATTTGTTTGATTATTCACTAAACTAAATTGTATTGACAATTTCACTATGTTTGATTTTATTTTCAATAATTGTTAGCCAATAATTACAATTATAATTCATGCCAATAATTTTGCCACCTACGGTTTTCAGAAGAAATTAGAATGTGCTGAAAAATGATACATAGAGGTGTCACCAAGGTTTTAATATATTTGGGGTTGAGCTGGGAAAGGGCGTTCCATGCATATTATAAGCTAGCAGGTTCAATTCTTATTGGTTTGTATGTATAAATATAATAAACAAGGAGCCTGATGACAGTAGATTGGATTGAAAGAGTTATTTGTATAACCATTTCAGCAGTAGGTCTTTTGTTCATCTCACTTTTCCCCAAATTATGTTCTAAACTCCCAAAGTATCATGCATCCTTTTAACTCATGTCTTCTATGCATATATCAAATAATAACATAACTTTTACACTTTATACATTGAACTTTAATGACTGTAACGATAACTATCAAAAAAGGTAGCATAACCTTACATTGTTAATTACATTACATAGCTAACGTTAACGTTTGATACATAGCCAGCAAAGTAAAATGCTGTAAAGTTAGCATCTAACGTTAGCTAGCTGCAACAGACAACAATACCCGAGATTAGCCTCATCCTGTCTTTGTAATGTGATGTTAATCAACTTAGTCCCTCACAAATTACATTTACCTTTATTAACTGTCTTATCATATACTTTTTTCAAACGTACCTTTTCAGTGTAATGAAGCACCTGCTTCAATCATGTCAAGTTCAAAATGGCTCTGTCCAAAATGGCTCACAATTCAGTAATTAGTAAACTATTAAAAAGTGTTTGTTAGTTAGCTAAAATGCTATAATGGCTTATAGTTGACATTAACGCTATTTGTAATGAACGAGTTGGTTACCTCCAGTCTATCGACTAAAAACAGCAATAGCAATAACTGCTTCTTAACCCATGTTTTGTTAAATTGTCGGATATAAATGTTTAGGGAGGATTTGTTGTAGATGTTTACTCAGTGAGAATGTGTGTTTGCATGTTGCACATATAAAATAAGCCAAGGCCATGGAGATGTTTTCAAAAATAATGTATTAGACTTGTGTAATTTTTCATAAAAAAAATACGTTTAAAAAAACCATCAAAAACTGAAAACCATTTTGACCTGAACACTATATGGACATTCACTAGTTAGGGATTAGTAATTAGTGAACAGTGAGCCATTTTTGATACAGCCAATAACATACATAATGTATTGTAGGAACTACAACTTCCACATTCCCACAGGAAAATTCCGCGACGTCCACCACGAATGACGTCTAACTTGGTTCAGCCAATCCCGTAATGGATAAATAATAAACGGTCCCGTAAAAGAGCAAGACACGTTCTTGGGATCTCTCTTCTGCTTCTTCTGCTTCTTCTCTTCGACACACCCTTTTTGGCCATTCGCTTCAGCTCATCTGCTCCGAGACTCGGACAGAGGCTGAATGCTGCACAGCGCACTACCAGGCCTACGGACACACCTAGTTACCTCGCGGTAACTCCGTGGCCTATAGCGAGTGGAAACTGGTGTACGCGGAACGCTACATCAGTTTACTCCTGCAAAGCTCACGAACGAACAACAGCAACAAACTTGTCCACCCGGAAAAAGGACAAGCGAACATCCTTCCAGCAACCGAGTGGACCAGACGACAACGTGCGGCTAAGACGCCCCAGCCTGCGCATCTCCCCAGTACATTCACATTACCACCGCCACTTCTACAAGGACAGCACGTCTTTTGGATCCAGCAATGCGTATGGACTCAGTAAGACAACAAACATTCAGGCATAGCCAGTGTTTAGTTTAGTCTAACTGTTTTTGTGAATCTGTGTTTCCATATTTCCATATTTGACACACGCTTGCGCCCACCCACACACACGCACACGCTCACATACCCAACTAAATTTCCTTACTAACTTCCTGTTAGTTTATCCGTTCTGTATTTTACGTTTGTTTAATAAAAATATTTTATTAAACCCCGGTGTCCGTTTTGGAATCACATGGACATGAGAACCGAGTTAAAGCAGTCTTTCGAAGAACTTCCAACCTTCAGGTTATCGGTATGTTCAATCATTAATATTGGTTATTTTAATTAATTAAAATACTAAATTTGTGGTTGGATATTTCTGATAACAGTAATTTTATGAGACTGATTACTTTTTGCAGTTGTACTGCTACATAACTTTAACTGGCGCCCCGGTTTCGTAGAGAGTAAAATCCCTACATTATTTGGCGGCCTGTGTGAGGACCCTACATAATTTGGAGCCCTGTGCGAGGACCCTACATAATTTGGAGCCCCGTGCGAGGACCCCTACATATTTTGGTGCCCCGTGTGAGGAAGACTAGCTTTGGCTCAAATTTCATGTCTTGTGACTTCATAACGAATTCCCCTTCCTAATTTGGAGCTCTGCGTGAGAAAGACAAGCTTTGGCTCATATCATGTCATGTGACTCCAGAACAAATTCTTGGCATTCTTTGGCTTTCTCAGCTAAATAGCCACAAGTGCAATTTTCTGAAAAGACCACTAAATGTCACCCTTGTACCATTTTTGAAAGCCTGCATGAGCCGCTTTCTTAATACACTGCCCCCTCATGTAACATTGTGGCATTACATTCGTAATCTTACACGGTAGTTTGTTGATTGGCATTTACCTTCCGGTATAATACGTATTATCAATAATAGTATTATTAGCCGTACTCTATTATTAATTAAATACTTTGTTAAAGTAATATTTAATAATAATTAATTTAATTTAACTTTTAAATTCAAATTTAATTGTAATTTCAACCTGTCACATTCTGGTATTTAGGATTAATGTGATCAGCATCACAGTTCCTATTTAACGGTCTAAATATCCGCCATATGTTTGGTCATTTTGCTGTTGTTGCATTGCAGTACCGCTAGTGCAACTCGAGTCCCTGTGTGATGCTATAGCTACCTTGTACTATAGTTAGGGAATATTCAAAGAGCGTTTTAAATTCTTTATTCTTCATCACAACTAGTATGTTGGATTGTGATATTGGGAAACAATTCATTGCCAACTTTTAGGAGCTCAAGGCCCTTGTGAAATAGTTAACTTCAAGAGTACCCTCTTAAGTTACTGATTCAGCTTTTAGCTTTATTTGGCTTGAGATATGGAACCTATATCTATTGATAAGTACCTTTCCTTTTTAGCCCACGGTTTAGCACCAGGCTACATAGCTTTCCTGAATCAGATGAACCTCACTGATTGTAGGAAAGAAATGTTCTCCTTAATCAATGAGAAAGGTCACTCCCCCAACCATTCAAAAGACCCAATTCTAAGTTGTCTGGTCTTGAATTTTGCCAGCCAGATTAGTCTTGCTCTTCAGAGCAACAAAAACTTAGAATCAGAGATGGCATACCTCAAAGGACAACACACCAGTGTTTTACTTGAGCTTCAAACTGTTGGCAAGAAAGCAGTACAATACTTGCGTGATCTGCATTCAGCCGAATCAGATCTTTGTTCCTACAGAGAGGAATTATTTCAGTTGAAGAGATCCAGCAATGCGTATGGACTCAGTAAGACAACAAACATTCAGGCATGTTTAGTTTAGTCTAACTGTTTTTGTGAATATTTGAATATTATATATCATTGGAATGTATCTGTGTTTTACGTTTGTTTAATAAATATATTTTATTAAACCCCGGTGTCCATTTTGGGATCACATGGACATGAGAACCGAGTTAAAGCAGTCTTTCAAAGAACTTCCAACCTTCAGGTTATCGGTATGTTCAATCATTAATATCGGTTATTTTAATTCATTAAAATACTAAATTTGTGGTTGGATATTTCTGATAACAGTAATTTTATGAGACTGATTACTTTTTGCAGTTATACTGCTACATAACTTTAACTGGCGCCCTGGTTTCGTAGAGAGTAAAATCCCTACGTTATTTGGCGGCCCGTGCGAGGACCCTACATAATTTGGAGCCCCGTGCGAGGACCCTACATAATTTGAAGCCCCGTGCGAGGACTCCTACAGTATTATACAGCAATATAAATAATGTTGTTACTTTCAGATATTGCAAATACAGTGAGCACCATAATTCAATGGACAGTTCTTTTTTGGTTCTGTATTCTTAACACTTTAGTTTGAAAGGATACAGTGACAATGAGGTTGAAGTGCAGACTGTCATCTTAAATTTGAGCATAATTTCATCCATATCGAAATGATTTGTACATAGTCCCCCTAATTTTTGGTCGTCAAAAAATATTGGACAGTGTAACATAATGTAGAATAAGGTTTTATATTCTACATTTTTCATATTTTGTCACATATCCTTGGCATGCAATGACTGGTTGAAGCGACACATAGACATCACCAGCCACTGGGTATCTTCCCTGGTGATGCTCTGCCAGGCCTGTACTGCAGCCATCTTCAGTTCCTGCTTGTTTCGGGGACTTTTTGCCTTTAGTCTCCTCTTCAGCATGTAAAATGCATGTCCAATAGGAATCAGATCCGTTGATTGACTTGACCTGTCAAGGATTTTCCCCTTTTTGGCCGTCAGAAACCTTGTTGTTGCTCTAGCAGTATGCAGTATATCGGGTCATTGTCTTGTTGCATGATGAAGTGCCATCCAATAAGTTTGGAGGCATTTGGTTTCATGTGAGCAGATAAAATATTTCTGAAGACTTCAGAATTCAATGTTCTACTTCTTTCTGCAGTCACATCATTGATGAAGACAAGTGAGCCTGTTTCATTTGCAGCTATACAGGCCCAAGCCATAACACCCCCTCCACCAAGTTTCACAGATGAGGTGGTATGGTTTGGATTATGGGCATTTCCTTTTTTCTCTCCACGCTTTCCGCTTTCCATCACAGCAAACTGTAATCTCGCCTTTCAGTTCTTCAGGCTTTTCAGTGGTTTGCATCTTAGTGTACCCTCTGTAGTCCTGCTGGTGTAGTCTTCTACGTATGGTAGACTTTGACACATCTGTGTATGAATATATGTAAACATAGCATTGCTGTGAATACATGATAGTATATTCCAAAACCTTCCATCTTAACAATATATAGCAGTACATTACATTTTTGCACACACACACACACACACACACACACAAACACACACGCACACACAGATAACATGATAAGCACAAGGAAACCTAGAGATAAATTGACGGGGAGAGGGGAGGGGGTAGGAGGTGGGATGTGTTTTGTCCTGAATGTTCTGACCTTTGACCGGAAGGAAAATGCAGAAATCTGATTGGATGTTCAAGCTACAGGGGTCACCACTGTTTGTTTTCTCCAAAAAGTGCTGCCTCGACTACTATGCTGGGAATGCAGAGAATTCCACAGATCATTGTGTGTCCCAACATGGCTCAAAGGTATGCAGTCACGTTAACAGAAACTCAACTTACCTGACTGATCGAAACTGGGCCCACGCATTATTAACCCTTTCGTGCATGGCGTGGGAAACAATACCAAGGCCTTGGAGGCTAATTCCTTCTCAAACAAGATGGATAGACAGCCTTGAATTAGACGGGGAGGTGCCAGAGAGAGAGAGAGGCGGAAAAATTAGGGTTTGCTTCCCCATTATATCCGACACAAAAGCTTGCAGCTGAAGAGACCTTCAGTCAGTAAAAATGTGTGGATGGCATTCAGCATACCAGTATTCCTCCAGCCTTGCTACAAAGAAATACAAGGCAGCCTGTTTTCTCTCTCCTTTGAAGGAATGTGGTTTGGTGCAAATCTGCAGAATATAAAAAAATACTATAAAAAAACACAGGGTCACAAATAGTTATTTCAAAAAATATATATATATTTTTTAGGCAACATTAGTTTTTCACTTAATGTAAAAATTGCAAATAGGTAACGATTCATTTTATTGTAAGAGAAAAGGGAAAATACATTTTCAGCATTTTATGCATTATGTATTATGTATTATGCCTTTGTGTGTGCGTTCCTTTGTATGCTTGTGTGTGACTGTGATTTGTGAAACTAGCTTTGTGAAAGCTTGGATGTGTGCATGCTTACATGTTTGTATACAGTATTTGCTCATGTGTATACATGAGTGTACACATGCATGTATTTGTATGTGTGAGCTTGCCTTTGTGTGTGTGAGTATATTATTTAGAGTATGTGTGTGTGACACAGGTCAATTGAAAATAAATATATATGTTGTCTTTTCTGTTTCCCAGTCCATCTTGAATCAAATTCCTCAGAAGTCTTTGTTCCTCTCTTCTATGGTCCAGCCCAGCTGTAGGCATAGAACTGAAATAACAAATTAGAATATGATCTATCATTGAACAGACAATCTATTTCAGCATAGTGCCTTGTTAATATAAAACCTCCTAACAGAGATGCACCTTTTCAGTGATAATAATCTGGAAATAGAAAAAGGGAACAAGGAAGCTCAGAGAGGAGTGCTTACCTGAACAATGTGAATCAGGAGAAATAGAAACTGAATTCCACTTTCCACTCTCCTCTCTTTCCTATATACCCACACATTACAACAGTGGTATGCAGAAGAGCATCTCTGAACACACAACACATCGTAACTCTAAGTGGATAGGCTACAGCAGTAGAAGTCTAAAAATAAGTCTAATAAATACCTAATAAAGAGCTTGGTGAGTGTATATTAATTTAAGAAAAGCTTTCTTAAGAAAAACCAGAGAGCAAATAATTGATTCCTGGCCTTAAAATGAGAAGAAGAATTAGCTGCATATCTTGTTAGATATGAAGCAGAGCAAGCCTTTACCAAGTACAGGTAGGCATAAAAAATCCTGGCTACCAATATAACATGTGGTCACTGTATAACAGGTTTGGGGGAAACTGAGGTGCACTATTTTCTAAAATGTAAAATATATGACAAAATAAGGGAAAATATTTTAAGTAATTCAATATTCCCAACTTTCCTTTCCTAAATCTTGAGGAAGGCCATAAATTGGCATTAGTCCTAGGGGAGGAACCAACAGCACATATTGCAGCAAAATATGTGTCTGAATGTCATACACTGAGAGAAAATGGGCCTCATACAAGAACATTCTTATTCTTACCTTAATTTTCTCTTATATTTTTTCTTAAGATGTGCTCTTACGTGCCACGTCTACCACTCAATAGGGGCGCATCGGGAACTGCCCCTGTCTCCCACAATGTTGAGTCCGTTCTGTGAAAGCATTTATATTACATACAACCGACATCAGCCTAGTAGGCTAATTGGGACTAGTTGGATTAACATTGTTATATTAACCCTATATGGTTTATTAAGACTCCAAGGTTCAGATTGTAAAGCATGACATTGCTTTGTCTTTCCTTTGTAATTACAGCCCTTACCTTCTCCCTCCATTCTTTTGTCATGGGCAACTGAGGTGACACCTCACACTTTTGAGCACAAATTCCAACACGGATTAAAAGCCACTTGTCAACCCCCAGCGGAGGACGAGGCAGCTGAAGCTGACCAAGAGGAAATAAATATCTAGCTCACAAGCTGTATCAAAACATTGGTTGTGCTAAAGCTTGTTGAGCTGTCACTAGTAGGATCCTGATTGTATTGTGTTGTGTATTTACAAAGTCACACTTTTTGGAGCATCTGGTTAATATTACTACTTCCTTCAGTGATAAAAGGGACAATAATACTATGCTGGGCCACAATTATCGGCCATCATGTATGGAAAAACTCTTAAAGTTATTATTATTATATATTATTATTATATTGTTGAGGAAGTGGAGATGGATAATTAGTGCAGCGCTTATGAGTCAGGACCCACACTGCCAGGCATGGAGGGCAGCCAAGCAGGTGATATATTTTTATCTCTCCATATGATTGATCCAATTGTCCCCTGGGCTGCAATTGGGTTTTTAATGCAAAAACCCTCAAATGAACAAATGAGCTATGGGACTGACTGTCTCTCAAGATGAGGTGTGTAGGTGAGTAGGTGAGTATCATCAGAGCCTGGATATATTATTCTCAGGTTGTCCTGAAAGAGATACTGAAACTCTTTGTTGGCTAACTGGCTTTAAGTCACCAAGGGTCCAAGGTATCAAATGAGTCATCTTCGTGAAGCTAAAGCAGGCCTGCAGGACTGCCCTCTCTAACTGATCCCCAGGTCAGGCATAGACTGTAGGAGACAGAAATAGACAACCAAGCACTTCACTGGTCTCCATTATTTCTGCAGAGGTTAAGTTTCAAATTGATCTCATTGGGTATTCCAGGCAGATGATTTTACCCCCCCCCCCCCAAATTAATTTCCATTGTCTAGTGACTTCAAATATTTTCCAGAGAGCACAGGTGAATATTTCCTAAATGTCAATGGTACACTGACACTAGAAATGTGTGGAAAAAGCTTCTGGGATTTTCAGATATGACATGATCCACATTTAATTCATTCCAGATTAAAGGTAAAATAATGGCTATTAAGGACACGAGGGCCTGTTCTTGGCATTATACATCCTTATGATCTTGAGTTCTTTAACTAGATAAGGAAGCTGGCATGCTTTTTTTTTCTTTACTTGGTGCTACAAGGGCAAGGTCAGTCACATTGCGTGTCCTCTCTCAATAACCCATTATATTATGTCACTCTGACTTGCAGAACCCATTGATGTCAGTTGCGAAGAGATTGAAAAAATACTTTGCATAAGCACTCAGCTTGCATCGTTGGTTGGCACATATTTTATTTTCCAATCTGCCAATCTGTACTCATTGTTCTTGTGTGTGGTTATGTGTGAGCCTGTGTGTGCTGCATGTGCATGTGTGAGTGTGCATTCATGGATATGTTTATGCATGCAGGAAAATGAGTTTGAGCCCATGAATATAGAATGTTCCACTTTCAGAAAGTGTGTGTGTGATTGTGTGTGTGCATGTGTGCACAGTAGTTATTGGTGAAATGGAGGTGTCAATCTGAGACCCACAGGATTTGAATCAGAGCAGTGGAGACAGTATTGGTGGAATAGAGGCATCAATCTCAGACCCACACAATATGACTCACTGTAGTGGAGACAGTCACCTCGTACTCTTTCACGTATTCAGTGAAGACTGTTTACAGATTTACTGAAACTTTACTGTCAAAGTAACAATAGTGTTTCTTTCTAAAATTCTGAACACTGTGCATGACATTAAACTTTATTTGCAATGAGCCACACTTAGGACCCAATTCAAACATGATGGATTTATTCACCTGCTTTAGCATTTTTTGCCAAGGTGAAGTCACGCATGTTTTCAAGGCAGATATTCAGACTCTTTGTGGGCGCTTCTTTGTGTGCTGTGAAAATTTTCTCAAGTGAAACACATGCCCTCAGGAAGACAAAAATTCAGGCATGTACATTGCACTAAAAAAGCTATGTTTTGAAACAGCTGGTACCTGGTTCACCAGTTCAGACCAGCTCCATACTCAACATGGTTTGACCAGTTCAAGCTATGTAGCTTCATAGCTGGACTTTACAGCAGGGTAGGCTACAAATTACTGTCAGATGAGCTTTAATGGAGTAACATGGTGGTTGGTCACACATTCTCTGTTTTTATATGCAATTTGCACAAGAGTGCATTGAAGAAACACAATGAAAGTATTAAATATGGCCACTCTTTAGTTAGAAGTAAGCGTTTTAAATATATGGTCCTGTTTTCGTTCTTACCTAAGCTATCGATAGTAGATATACTAAGTTAGCTACCATGTGAAAATTCTGCCTCCCAAGATGAGCGCCTATCATGGAGGTAGCTATGGTAACAAACAACAATGTGTGGAAAGTGGGGGCACGGTCTGTCAATCACAGTTCTCATTACCACGCCCAGACAGTTTGGGTAAACTGGAAAATTGGAAATTTAGGCTTAGAAAAATATGTTTTAAAATACATTTAAATAAATGACTGAATAATTAAAAAATGATACACATTTGTTTTATTGTGGCCTAATGTCACATTCAACCACCATGTTATACTCCTTTAACTCTCAGAAAACTAAGCCTATATACAGTCCCTTCCAAAAGTAGTGGAACAGCAATGTCAATTCCTTTGTTTTTACAATACACTGAAGACAATTCAGTTTGATCTCAAAATATGTACGTGGTACACCAGTTCCTGGTATTTTTTATCTAGATTTGTTAAACAACTTAGAACATATCACGTTTTGTACTACACCACCCTATTTTTAGCTGAGCAAAAGTATTGGAACATGTGACTGGCAGGTGTTTCTTTTTGCCCAGATGTGTTCTGTTAGATTGATTGGTTAAATAATAAATAGTTCTGAATGTCTACTCTTGGTTTTAAAGCCTTGGGTTTTGCTTGTGAAGGCTGAATTTGTGTGAGAAAGATAAACCAACATGAAGACCAGAGAGCTGTCTTTTGGAGAACAGCAAGCCATTTTAAAGTTATATCCTGTATACATTTTAAAAATTTGTTTGCGATCAACGCACCTTCTTCCAGCCGCACGCAATCCGGGCAATCATTATAATGTTATTATTTCACTACATTACATTATTGCCATTTGGCAGATGCTCTTATCCAGAGTGATGAACAGTTGATTAGACTAAGCAGGAGACAATCCCTGGCAATCCCCCCTCCGAGGAATCGCCACCTTAACGTGGTGGAGGGGTTTGTGTGTCCCGGTGATCCTGGGAGCTAGGTTGTCGGGGGCACTGTTAGCCCCCAGTAGGGTCTCCCAAGGCGAATTGGTCCCGGGGGAGGGGCCGGACTAAGAGCGATTCAAAGACTCCCATGACACGGCCACACAAAGACCCAGTTACCTCGCCCGGAAAAGGGAAACCGGGGCCCCCTGCTGGAGCCAGACCCGGGAGGGGAGCTCGTCGGCGAGCGTCTGGTGGCCGGGCCTTATCCCATGGGGCCCGGCCGGGCACAGCCCGAACTGGTCACGTGGGGTCGCCGCCCTGTGGGCTCACCACCTGCAGGGGTCGGCATCGGAGTCGGGTGCTTTGCCCAACGGGCAGTAGGCAAAGGCGGGGATCTGGGCGTGCTGATCCTCGGCGTCGCAGACTGGTTCTGGGGACGTGGAACGTCACCTCTCTGGTGGGGAAGGAACCGGAGCTAGTGCGGGAGGCGGAGCGGTACCAACTAGATATAGTTGGGCTCACCTCCACGCACAGTACTGGTTCCGGAACCAAACTCCTGGAGAGGGGCTGGACTCTGTTCTTTTCTGGAGTTGCTCAAGGTGAGAGGCGCCGGGCGGGTGTGGGGATACTCACAAGCCACCGGCTGAGCGCCACTGTGTTGGAGTTCCACCCGGGGAACGAGAGGGTCGCTTCTCTGCGACTACGTGTCGCTGGGGGGAAGGCTCTGACTGTCATTTGTGCGTATGCACCAAATGGCAGTTCAGAGTATCCGGCCTTCTTGGAGTCGCTGGGTGGCATCCTGGAAAGGGTGCCACCCGGAGACTCCATAGTTCTGCTGGGCAACTTCAACGCTCACGTGGGCAATGACGGAGAAACCTGGAGGGGGGTGATTGGGAGGAACGGCCTGCCTGATCTGAACCCAAGCGGTGTTTTGTTATTGGACTTCTGTGCTGGCCATGGATTGTCGATAACAAACACCATGTTCGAGCATAGGGTAGCTCATAAGTGTACTTGGTACCAGAGCACCTTAGGCCAAAGATCGATGATCGACTTTGTGGTCGTATCATCAGACCTGCGGCCGTATGTCTTGGACACTCGGGTGAAGAGAGGAGCAGAGCTGTCAACTGATCACCACCTGGTGGTGAGTTGGATCAAGTGGCCGGGGAGGCTGCCTGACAGACCCGGTAAACCCAAACGTGTAGTGAGGGTGAACTGGGAACGTCTGGCGGAGGCCCCTGTTCGCGAGGTCTTCAACTCCCACCTCCGGAAGAACTTCTCACGCATCCCGGGGGAAGCTGGGGACATGGAGTCCGAGTGGGCCATGTTCAAAGCCTCCATTGCAGAGGCGGCAAGCAGGAGCTGTGGCCAGAAGGTCATCGGTGCCTGTCGGGGCGGCAACCCAAGAACCCGCTGGTGGACACCAGCGGTGAGGGAGGCCGTCAAGCTGAAGAAGGAGGCCTTTCGGGCTTGGCTGGCCCGGGGGTCCCCTGAAGCAGCAGACAGGTACCGGGTGGCCAGAAGGGCTGCAGCTTCGGCAGTCGCTGAAGCAAAAACCCGGGTATGGGAGGAGTTCGGGGAGGCTATGGAGAAGGACTTTCGGTTGGCCTCGAGGAAGTTCTGGCAAACCATCCGACGACTCAGAAAGGGAAAGCAGGGCTTGTCTCAGGCTGTTTTCAGCAGGGGAGGAGAACTGCTGACCCGGACTGGGGATATTGTCGGGCGGTGGAAAGAGCACTTCGAGGAGCTCCTGAACCCGAACAACACGTCCTCTGTGGAAGAGGCAGAGCCTGAAGACTCGGGGGAATCTGCACCTATATCCCTGGCGGAAGTTGCTGAGGTAGTCAAAAAGCTCCTCAGTGGCAAGTCGCCGGGTGTAGATGAGATTCGCCCTGAGATGCTGAAGGCTCTGGACATTGTAGGGCTGTCTTGGCTGACACGCCTCTTCAGTGTCGCGTGGAGATCGGGGACAGTGCCTGTAGAGTGGCAGACCGGGGTGGTGGTCCCCATTTTCAAGAAGGGGGACCGGAGGGTGTGCTCCAATTACCGGGGTATCACACTCCTCAGCCTCCCTGGGAAAGCTTACTCTAGGGTACTGGAAAGGAGGCTCCGACCGACGGTCGAACCTCGGATTCAGGAGGAGCAATGTGGCTTCCGTCCTGGCCGTGGAACAGTGGACCAGCTCTTTACCTTGGCAGGGTTGCTGGCGGGGTCATGGGAGTTTGCCCATCCAGTCCACATGTGCTTTGTGGACTTGGAGAAGGCTTTCGACCGTGTCCCCCGGGGAACCCTTTGGGGTGTACTGCGGGAGTATGGGGTACCGGGGCCGTTGTTACGAGCCATCAGGTCCCTGTATAACCAAAGTGAGAGCTGTGTCCGCATTCTCGGCACAAAGTCAAGCACGTTTCCGGTGGGTGTTGGACTCCGCCAAGGTTGCCCCTTGTCACCGGTCCTGTTTGTGGTATTCATGGACAGGATCTCAAGGCGCAGCCGAGGTGAGGAGAGTGTCCGGTTTGGTGACCTCAGAATCGCATCTCTGCTTTTTGCGGATGATGTGGTTCTGCTGGCTTCATCGGACCGTGACCTTCAGCACGCACTGGAGCGGTTTGCAGCCGAGTGTGAAGCGGCCGGGATGAGAGTCAGCACCTCTAAGTCCGAGGCCATGGTTCTCTGCCGGAAAACGGTGGATTGCTCCCTCCGGGTTGGGAACGAGTCTTTGCCCCAAGTGAAGGAGTTCAAGTATCTCGGGGTCTTGTTCACGAGTGAGGGTAGAAGGGAGCGTGAGATCGACAGGCGGATCGGTGCAGCGTCAGCAGTAATGCGGGCGTTGCACCGGACCGTTGTGGTGAAGAAGGAGCTGAGCCGGAAGGCGAAGCTCTCGATTTACTGGTCGATCTACGTCCCAACCCTCACCTATGGTCACGAGCTTTGGGTAGTGACTGAAAGAACGAGATCGCGTATACAAGCGGCCGAAATGAGCTTCCTCCGTAGGGTGGCCGGGCTCAGCCTTAGAGATAGGGTGAGGAGCTCGGACATCCGGAGGGAGCTCGGAGTAGAGCCGCTGCTCCTTCGCATCGAAAGGAGCCAATTGAGGTGGTTCGGGCATCTCATTAGGATGCCTCCCGGGCGCCTCCCTTTGGAGGTTTTCCGGGCTCGTCCAACTGGGCGGAGACCCCGAGGGAGACCCAGAGCCCGCTGGAGAGATTATATATCTCTCCTGGCCAGGGAACGCCTCGGGATCCCCCAGGAGGAGCTAGAATGCGTTGCTGGGGAGAGGGACGCCTGGAATACCCGGCTTTGCCTACTGCCCCCGCGACCCGACTCCGGATAAGCGGGTGACGATGGATGGATGGATGGAGGAGACAATCCTCCCCTGGAGCAATGCAGGGTTAAGGGCCTTGCTCAAGGGCCCAACGGCTGTGCGGATCTTATTGTGGCTACACCGGGGATCGAACCACTGACCTTGCAGGGGGGGACCACTGGGGATTATCCCTTAACCACTATGTTACAGGCCGCACATATTTCAAGAATTATTTCAAGAAATAATTCTAGTTTGCCTCTTAGAATAGATTCCAGTATTTTTCATTTGATAAAGTTAAACTCCTTTCTTAAATATTGGTATTTTACCTTGTTTCGAATCATCTGGTATTTCTCAATTTTCGAACAACTGTCTAAAAATACTTGATACTTGAAAATGATCTCACATAACTTTTTGAGTACCCTTGGGATTATGCCATTGGGGCCTGCTGCCTTGTTTGTCTTTAGTTTAAGAAATGTATCTAGTACTCCTTTATCCCCTACATCCCCTATCTGAATATCAGCTATGACATTGAGTATTGAATATGCCTTCTGGTCTATTAGTAACCTCCTCTCTGTTAAAATTCAAAGTAGCCAAAGAAGGCATCAGCAACATCTTTATTCTTATACAGCAGTACTCCTTTGTTATTCTTAATGCACTTTTACTCTAACTTAACTTTCCTTCTCCTACTACAGTATTGAAATAAACGCTTAGGATTACATCTAGCGGTTTGTGCAATTTGCCTTGATTCCACACTTCCCTGTCAGGTCACCAAATTCCAGTTAATATTTGGGAAACTGAATTCACCCATGATAATAGTCCTCCCTGACAAGCTTGTTTTATATTTTGAAAGAGCATTGTATTCACACTACGATCTGAAGCTGGCAGTTGGTGACACTATGTTAAGACCCTTGTTCCCCAATAGGCGTAATCCAAATATCCTCACTAGGCATGGGTTGGACAATTTCTGGAATTTCTTGCAAAGAAAGATTTTATCCTACATAAACCAGCCACACCGCCACCGCTCTTACTGGATCTGTCCTGCCTAATGAGTTTATACCCCTATATATTACATTCATCCGCATCTTCATCCATAAACCATGTCTATGTAATCTCTACTATGTCATAGCCCCCACTCCTAGTAACAGCCTCATGTGCATTCAATCCTGGTCAGGGTCATGTTGACAACAGGATAAGCAAAGCAGCCCAGACATCCCTCTCCCCAATGACTTCCTCCAACTCATCCTGGGGGATCCAAAGGTCAGCCCAGGCCAGCTGGGTGATATAATCCCTCCAGCATGTCCTAGGCCTGCCCTTGGGTCTCCTCTCAGGTGGACATGCTTAGAACACCTCCAAAGGGAGGTGCCCAGTGGGCATGCTTATCAGGTGCCCAAGCCACCTGATCTAATATACATTTTTCTAAATATACATAATTAAAAAATGTCACTCAAGAAGCATGTGAGGAAAAAGGATTTAAAATCCTAATCTGAATGCATTTATCTCCATGAATTTCACTTGTGTGCTGTTATAGCATCCAAACCTTGAATTCACTTCACATTTAATTCACTGCCAAGCAGTGTAATGTGGACTTATTATGGAATTACATGTATCTCAAGCACCTTATATTCACACAGCACTTAAGCATTACATTTTCTTTTGTTTTTGAGTTCTGGCTTTGCATGAGCACACTGCTGACTTAGATTTCAACTCAGGCACCAGTCACTCCACCTGAACTGGACTACAGCACTTAAACACGTGGACCAATATTTAAATTCCTGTGGTCATATAACATTGTGTGTTCGGTTTTATGACTCTTCAGAAGTAGAACATAATGATAAGGCCTTACAACTGGCAAAAAGAGTTGGAACAGGGTGTTTCATGGTGCAGTTTTATTGCCAATATTCTTTCCTTCATGCCCTTTGGTACCATTGAGTTCCAGCCACATCAAAGCCAGCGACCAAATAATTTCCCTTTGTCTGAGTGTGAACTATACGAAAGATGTAAGCAAACTAGGTTATGTAAGACTAATGAATGGTGCTAAACATGACAAAAAATAGCAATTAGTGCTCTATACAGAGGAGAATGAACAAACAAATGGTTACTTGCAACAAACAAATGGTTACCAAACACAGCGTGTTTCCAATTAGCCTGCTTTAACTGACCAGATGGCTCATTTATAAAATGTTTGTGGATTTACAAAATAAATAACGCGATTCAGAAAACAGTTGTAGCCTCATAACCAGGTGTGATATTTGGTTCCATTATATATATATAAGTATATTTGTATCGAATAATAAGCCAAACAAACTTTTTTTTTTTTTAAATACATTTATTTTTCCCTTTTTCTTCCAATTTAGTAGCCAATTGTACCCTCGTCTAATTCAATTCGAGTTAGTGTCGGATACACCGTCCACACCCCCCCCCCCCCTGGCGGGCCGAGGAAGAGCGACACGCCTTCAAGACGTTTCATCTCTCTATTCGTGTCCGTGGTTCCAAGGCGTCCGAGGCGCTTATTGTACAGCGATCAGCTAACCCTGCCAAGGGCCTCCATCTGGAGCGGCGAGCCAATTAGGCACGACCGAGAATCGAACCCCGGTCCCCGGTGTGCAACTGCAACAAACTGCAACCGCAAGTCTGCTACATCTTAGCCTGTTGCGCCACCGCGGCCCGTGTATGTATGTATATATATATATATACAGAAACAATAGTGTAGTTAAGTCCCGTCAGGGCTTTATTTGGGGAATATCCAGAGAGCGTGGTCAAAAAACAAGCAAAGTCCATACACAAAAAATCCAGCCAAAATACCAAAGCGTAGTACCGAGGGAAAAGGCAGTCTCGTAATCGGTACACCGTGCAAGAAGTCCGGTAGCCAGGAAAGCTGTCAGCAGGGCAGAAGTACAGGCGGGCAGTAGGTAGGCTCAGGGTCGATGACGGCGCAAGAGTGAAGACCGAAGTCTGCTCCACGGGGCAAAAGTACAAAAACAGCAGGCAAAGTCGTGGTACAGGCAGGCAATGGTCAACAAAACAGAAGTCAATAATCTTTGGCCAATAAACAGGCTTGGATCATAACAGGTAGACAATGGCTTGACGACCACTGCACTGCACTGCACTGCACTGCACTGCACTGCACTGCACTGCACTGCACTGCACTGCACTGCACTGCACTGCACTGCACTGCACTGCACTGCACTGCACTGCACTGCACTGCACTGCACTGCACTGCACTGCACTGCACTGCAGAACAGGAGGCAAACAATTTTGCAAAGACACAACATGAAACTGAGCTTCATATGCAGGTGAAGACAGGTGTAGACAATTAGCTTGAGAGCCGCAAGAGAATGGAAATCAGGTGTGGAGGATTGACAAGTTAACAAGGTAATTAGTAATCGTTAGTAATAAACCTATCCTGCCCTAGCTTTAGTAAATTAGTAAATGCCATGCACAAGAAACGTAAGGTAACATGAACACATGATTAGAATGTTAGTATTACCCAATCCTGATCAAGCATTAGTAGATTAGTAAGTAGACCAGGGAAATTGAAACAATTAGGGTGTGAGTGACAGAAAAGGAGAGAGAGAAAGCAGGAATGCAAGATTTGCAGAAAGCAATGAAAAAGTGTATGCTAATCAATGACCAGTACAACAAAACATAAATTGTGACATAACAAGTTTGCGAAATATGACAATAAACTATATAACAAGACATGGCAAGACTAACAATTAAATCGGAACAACAACTAAACATGACATGAAACATAGAAACGTGGTGAGACTAGACTAACATAATACGTGACATGACAATAACATAACCAAGACAATAACTAAACATAAAACATGACATGACAAACATGAAACGTGACACTGCAACCGCAAGTCCGCTGCATCTTAGCCTGTTGTGCCTCCGCGGCTCAAAACAAACTTATATCACAACCGAACCAGAAATACTATGACGTGCAATAAGAAAAACAACAATGTGTTTATTCATGCAACTTCTGAAATGTCTATTTTTGTTCTTATATTGGAGCATGATTTTTTTGACGTAGAGAAATGGTATGAAGGATTGTTAGAATATGAATTTTATTGTCTGTGGTGAGGTGAGGGTTCTAAACCGTAGAGGTGAGCCCAAGTATTCATTTCAGACGAGTACTCGTAATGAGTATTGACTTTTCCAAATACAAGTGTTGTACGAGTAATTGGATTCATTATCCGTGATCGGAGAATTGGCCTGCTTTATTTCTTTCTTTTTACATTGGCTGTAGTAGTTCATCATTGACGAATGCATAACATAAAGTTAACACTGTTTTGTGATCGGCCAGTTCCTCCCTGGTTCCTGCCCCCTTAGATTCCTCACTTCTCTCTTAACTTTCACATTTGATCTTTGGTTCAATCAGGAAGAACAAGATGGCAGCAACCAAAACATTGTCACGTTATTAGAGTATTTATTTTCTGCTTTATGTGAGTCCATAGTTTGCTCACTGTGGCAGCTTAATAGTTTAACGTTAGCTAGCTAACTGCATAGTCAATTAAAGCTACATTTATTACGATTCAACTGTTGCTACTTCAGTGGGCGTGAATCACAAAGCATTGAACAAAACCCTTCCAAAATTGTTGCATGCATTAAAGTTAAAACAGCTGCGTAAATACAACATGCATTTGCTAGACACGTGATTGAACAACCGATCGATAACAAGGTATGGGGCAGTTTTAAAACAAGGTTTACATTACATTACATTACATTATTGGCATTTGGCAGATGCTCTTATCCAGAGCAACGTACAACAAAGTGCATACCCATAACCAGGGTTTAATTGTTGCATCATTCATAAATAGACATTCCAATCTTGTGTTGTAAACACACTGGGGAGACCTGTAGGCTTCAGCGATCAGTCTACCGCTGTAATACCAGTCTGCTAAATGCCTTTAATATAATGCAATGTGATGTAATACCATATATGTGACTGTATGTGTCAAAGGGTTAATGTTGAATAGTCCTCTAATGGACAACAGCAGTGACAGATGACTATGTAAAGGTGAAAGCCTTTAGCGAAATGTACTTTACTGCAAATCGCAATGTAGTATCGACTGTTTAAACGACACCCGACGGAACACTTCCAGGTTATGTCATGCCCACTTCTGGGTTAAGTCACGGTCACTTTTGAATACAAGTATGAGTACGGATACGGGCAATTTAGTCGGTTGAATGGACTCGCTCAGCCCTAGTAAACCGTGAGTATGGCAACGGGGAGGCTGGAGTTTTATTGCCCTGCTTTGCAAATAAGCATCTAAACTGCTGAGTTTTTTTTTAACAATCTGGCATCACCATTTTGATTACGTTGCTGGTTTTATTATTTAAAAAATATGAAAGCAACAATAATTTGGGACATATTATTAACCACAAGGGGGCATAGTGGATAGGGTTGAAACAGTTAACTATAATGATATGTTAAATTGGCGATGGTATTTAGATACCCGGCTGAAAAAGCTAGGTGTTGAAAAAGCTGGTAGCTTGTTGACCAGTTTGACCAGCTCAAGTAATGTTTTGAAACAGTTTGTAGTGGGTATAATCCGTTTGGTAGTGCCAGTCAAGCCTAATCACCATTCTAAATTCATACACTGCCTGCAGGAGTACGCTTGCCACTGTTTTGCCAAGGAGTGACCAAAAGCCAGTAAAGTGATACGAGTTAAACAGGCTTTTTAAAAAATGAACTACAACTTGTCATGCCAATAAAGCTATTTGCAATTAAAATGTAATGTTACAGTAATGTTACATCAAGATATCTTATAGCTGTGTGCTCTCTCATGTTTTGGTACATTACTAGTTAGCTACTATGTGACGTGCTGAAATGGTTGTTTGTAAACTGACAACTCTCAATTATCTCAATTACCCATTTAATCTGGGGCAACATGGCTCAGGCAGTAAAAGCAGTCGTCTGGCAGTCGGAGGGTTGGCGGTTTGATCCCCCGCCTGGGCTGTGTCGAAGTGTCCCGGAGCAAGACACCTAACCCCTAAATGCTCCTGACGAGCTGGTCGGCACCTTGCATGGCAGCCAATCGCTGTCGGTGTGTGAGTGTGTGTATGAATGGGTGAATGAGAAGCATCAATTGTACAGTGCTTTGGATAAAGGCGCTATATAAATGCCAACCATTTACCTATAACCTTTTTGGCTATCACCAGCACAAAATAGAGAAGCTGACTATGTTTGCTAAATTGTGTGATGTTTGTGTAATGTTTGGCCTAAGACGATTTTGGCGTTTAAAAATATTGCTGTGAAATTGTGAACAGGCACTTCCAGGAACACAGCAGAGAAAAAAAAGGTGGCCCGGGAATTACAAATAAAAATCAATATCCCACCATAAGTTTCACTTCAATATATTTTGCTGTTATTTTTCAGTTAAAGAGGAACGTTTTGGATCATTGAACTGCTCATTAGCCCATTATGGCGCCCTATAGAAAAGCCATAGAATGGCTTAGGAATCACATTTCAACCGCCATGTGTCTTGAAAAATGGTCATATGATCAAATATAACACTGGCGTCGCATCCACCCAAAAGGGGTTAACTCAGTGTTTTCTGGTCTCTCCAAAATAGAATGTTTACTAAACTGTTGCCTAGGAGATGACAATTGACTTTACTAGGAGACCTACAAAATACGAGCATGCACATGATAATCAAAATGAGTCCACTGCATTATAGAAATTAAATAATGTGACTTGTCGCTCTTTGCCACACCAAATTACAATTTAGTTTGCAGTGGCATCAGTTCACTGTCTGAACTTAGGGTAATTCCCTCTAGGTACATGCTTCCTCAGGTTGGACGAGGAGCTGTGAAAAGTGAAGATTTCCACCGGCCTGGGAAGGCACACTTGGCATTCATGATAATGCTGTTGCCTTGAATGCATTTTAGTTTCAACAAAGGGGACAAATGGGGACCAGGAATGTTCATAATAATAATAATTTAATATTTAGCTGACACTTTTATCCAAAGCGAGTTACAGTTAATTAGACTAAGCAGAGCAAACGTTGATGTTGGTGCTGTAGGCTAGCCAACCTAGCTATTGTTCCCTACATTGATCAGACTGAACAGTAGCAGATGGGAACAAGCATAGGCATGGCTCAAAAAACAATATTCAAAGCAGTTTTAATCATTTTAATTGGTTTATAGTCGTCTCCTAATGGCAATGTAACCCACAGCAAGGACCTTGGCAAGTAATGTGAGGTTGTAGCCTGCATGGAAGTTTAACATCCATTAAAACATCAGTTATTTTGTTAACGTTAGCCCACTTCTCTGTCATGTTCGATGTTGCATATTTAATTGATGGCTTGGGCCCTATTCATTTATTTAAACTAGCAACAATTTAGCAACAACAATATAGCAACAAACTTGGACTTCCAAGTTAAGTCTTACATCGAGAAGATGATATGAGCCTTTTTATTATTATTTTGTTAATTCAACATTCAAGGTTATGGTTTCTTTATATGAATAATAAAAGCAGAAATTATTTTGAGGATACTTTTTGACCGTGTTCATATTGTGGTTATTATTTGCCTGTGAAATGTAGCTTTGACTTTAATCTTTAAATCATTTGTATGAATAAACAAAAGTGCAGTATTGATCTCTCCAGCCACGGTTATCTGAAAGCTCTTTTGGACAATGCACTACAGTGTGTTGTCCACAGAAAGTATAACTGCACCAATATTTCACCTTACCTGTAATTACTGCCACTCCCACACAATTATGCTAACTCCTCTCCTCTTAAAAGCAGGATGGGGTGGGGTCAGGTGAAGTAGAGGGGGCATATCTTGCTTTCTGTTCCTTTCACTGGAAATTATGTACAATCAAAAATGTATATTTTAGTTGTATTAAAGAGCCTGAGAATCAGAGAGCCTATTTCATTTAATTGAGATTCTCACTTTGTATATCCAGAACATTTGCAAGGTTTTAAACTACCCACTACAATAAGATTTGGTGCTGGATATTTCTATATCATGTTTTGGGTAATACCATATCATGTTTGTTTTGCCAATCACAGGTCAAACTGTTAAGTGGGCTGCCTATCAGCAGTGAACATGAAGTAAATTTACATACAGAATGGACATTCTATAAGCAGACTACCAGCAATCACGATAACAAATTACATGTTTTATATCAAAAGGAAATTTTAGCATTTCCCTGCTTATAAATTTGAGAAGAAGTCTTTGTCTTGTGGCTTTAGACTTTTAATCCAAGAAAATAGTGATTGCACAGGGTAGTTCCCACTGTAGTTCCCACCAGTGAACCAGAGTGGCTTGGGTAAGATAATGCTATGACAATGCTAATAGCTGTTTATATCTATGGAACATGAGGAATACAGCTTCTACAGCGTGAACATCAACAACCCTTACTCTGCTTCCCCCTTTGGGTTTGTATATTTTATTTCTGGGTACTTACAATTACAATGTTACTTATATGTTAACCACAATTTACTCCTAAAGTTACACTTTTAATATTGAATGTTGTTCTTATTATACATTTCATGCATTGTTTTATTTATTGTACTTCTCCGTCTTTGTTTTTGCTGTCATTATGTGTGAAGCACTTCGGGTGAGAATTGTCGTATGAAAGGTGCTCTATAAATAAAGCTTATTTTTATTATATTATTCAAAGGTATGCATAATTGTTTTCATGCACAGTGTTTCTAACCTCAGGCATCTGATCTGACCCAGCTAGTATTTATTCACAAGTGACAGTTGATAAAAGAGGCAATATGAAATATGACTAATATTAGTGAGCAGCCGCCAAATCTGGTTCCAAACAGTGGGAACAAGTCAGATTCTTTTGAAATGAGCGAGCAGAAGCCTGTTGGAGTTTTCTGGGTGCATGTATTACTCAGGAATTTGCTAAATCCAACCTGTACCATATTGAGTTTGCCCTGCATGATTTCATTTTGTCACCACAGACCAGAGAATCTGGTCAATAGGCATAAATCATTCTTCCTGAAATGTGAATTGTCCAAGTCAGGAAAATTAACCATTTTCATGGAGGACTATGTCATTAATAAGAATAAAAATAAAAATAAAAATTTGCATTGCTTTATTTGCACATGGTGGGGAGAATATTTACATTGTACACTAAGACCTATCATTCTTACATCTGGCATAATTGTGACAATGAATGATTCAGAACAAAAAAAACATTCAAAAACATTTGAGGAATGCAAATCCCAAGTGTGATGAATGATGAGGATGTTAAAATTGTAAGTAAATTGGTTTGTTTTGCACAGTAAGTGTTAAAATCATATAGAAATATTTCTCAGCCATTTAAAATGTAAATGAAAAAAAACTAAAGTACGGTTACAGGCCAGTGGAGGTGGGAAGATGGTTCCCAACCATTTTGGCTATGCCTCTGTTCCAGATATATGAAGGTTGCCTAATGCTTCACTGACCATATGATTCTTTGCGTTTTCATCGCTCTTCTGTCATGTACAGCTCTGAAGACCCAAACGACTGGTTTAATTCTGGAAACGTGGAAGGTGGGGTGGATCCGGCGCATGGTGGAAGGGAGTCTGAGGCGTATGGCTGTGGGGCTTAGGATTTTGCTGATAGGGAAAGGACCAATGTATCTGGGAGACAGCTTACGTGTCTCGACGTGGAGTGGGATGTCTCGGATGGTGAGGAAAACCTTTTGTCTGATGCGGTAGATGGGTGCCTTGGACCTACGTCGGTCGGCTGCCACTTTCATCCGGGCGCTAGCACGCTGTAGGTTGAGACAGGTAGCTTTCCAGGTCCTGATGCAGCGAAGGCTTCAGCCAATGGGACTCCCACCTCCTCCTCTTGAATGGGAAAGAGTGGAGGTTGGTAACCAAGGCAGCACTCAAAAGGAGACAACTTGGAGGAAGAGGAGGTATGGGAGTTAATCGTATATTTGGCCCAAGGCAACAGGTGGCTCCATGAGGAGGAGTTCTTCTCACACAGGCATCTAAGTACAGTTTCGATCACCTGGTTGGCCCGCTCGGTCTGGCTGTTGGTCTGGGGGTGAAAACCTGAGGATAAGCTGGATGTGGAACCTATTAAAGTGCAAAATGCTTTCCAAAAACGTGGAGTGAATTGGGGACCTCTGTGACTATATCGGAAGGGATGCCGTGTAACCGAATGACGTGCTGAATGAGTATATTGGCTGTCTCTTTGGCTGAGGGGAGTTTAGTGAGGGAAACAAAGTGAACAGCTTTAGAAAATCTGTCTACAAGGGTGAGAATGGTGGTAAAAGTGTTGGAAGGGGGTAGACCAGTGCTCTGTGTGACCAGGGACAGTGAGGAATGGGAAATGGCTACAATAAACCTGACAGGGGTGAATGGGAAGGTTTCCCTTGAGCAGGCAGCGACAAAGTCCACAACTTCCGGCTTCATGCCCGACCACCAGAATCTTCTCTGAATGAAGGTGGTTGTGCGTGTGGTGGGATGGTGGATGGTGGGAGAGGAGAGATAAATGTCCCCATTGCAGAACCTGTGATCTGGCCACAGGAGGAACGTATAGCCAGTTGGCAGGACAGTTACAGTTACTACAGCCTCACCATTCTGGGCGTTGAGTACGATGTCCTCAATCTCGAATAGCATTGATGAAACAGCTCCAATCCTCAAGGGCCAACATCACCGCCAGCAGTTCTCTGTTGGCGAGAGAAGAAGGCACAGGGATGTACCTTGTTGTGCTTCATGGAGCGTTGCGAAAGGACAGCCCCTACCCTGATATTAGAAGCATCCACTTCAACCACAAACTGAAGGGTGGGATCCACGTGTATGAGGATAGGGCAGTGGTGAAGCGGTTCTTGAGTGCATGGAATGCCTGGTTGGCTCTCTTGTTCCACTGGAAGGATTTCTTGCTGGAGGTGAGGGCGGTGAGAGGAGCGGCGATGGTGCTGTAGTTCCAGATGAATCTGCGGTTTGCAAATCCCAAGAAGCACTGCAGATCCTTATGGCTTAAAGGCTGGGGCCATTTGACCACTGCGGTGATTTTCTTGGGATCCATACGGATTTTGCCTGCAGATATAATGTACCCCAAGAATGAGGTGGTGGAGCAGTGGAAGGCACATTTCTCGGCTTTGACAAATAGGCGGTTTTCCAAGCGGTACGGGAGGACCTTGCGGACGTGGATGATGTGCTCTTCCTTAGTTTTTGAATGAATTAGAATGTCGTCCAGGTAGATGAATACGAATTTGTTAATCATGTCCCCCGGAATGTCATTCACTAGGTTCTGGAATACAGCTGAAGCATTGGTAAGTCCGAACGGCATCACCAGGTATTCCCAGTGGCCAGTAGGAGTGTTAAACGCTGTCTTCCACTCCTCCCCCTCACAAATGCGCACAAGATGGTAGGGATTGCATAAGTCCAATTTTGTGAAGATTGTAGCCTCCTAAAGCTGTTCAAATGCTGAGGCCATGAGGGGGAGAGAGTAGTGGTTTTTAACAGTGATGCCGTTCAAGGCGCGGTAGTCGATGCAGGGAGGCAGGGACCTATCCTTCTTGCCCACGAAGAAGAAGCCTGCACCAGCAGGGGATGATGAGAGACAGATGATGCCTGCAGCCAGGGACTCACCAAGGTACTTCTCCATGGTCTCGGTCTTGGGACAGGATAGGGAAATAGACGCCCCCTGGGTGCTTTCCCATCCACAAGATGTCGCTAGGGTCTGGAAATCAATTACAAAGTCTGACACACTATGCCCCTCCTGATGCATGCACATGAGCTCTCGGCTTCATAGCTGTGTTTTAAATGATCAAACATCCGCTTTATCTCCTCAATGAATAGCCTGGATGTCTGAATACAGGGCAAGACAGGGTGCCAAATGAAGATGCAAATGAAAAGTAATAAACAAGAGCAGTGGTCAAAATCCAGGAAATCAAGAGGGCTGAGGTGCAAAAAGTCAAGTCAAAATGAAAGCAGAAGAACAAAGTCAAAAACAAAATCAACATATGTGCAAACAAATCAAAGGGGCTAGGCAAACTCTAAAATCAGGCAAAGGGTGTCTTTCAGGAATCTCAAATAAACAGGCATACTAGGAACTCGGCTCTGAATATTGATCGACGTTCTGACAGTGTTTCTACCCGAGACAGGTTTAAATACATGAAGGGAAGTGACATACTAGGCGGGGTACAGGAGTCGGGAGTAAGGATGGCTAAACAATTAAACAACAGGTGAGGAACATGATAGGGAAATATAACAATAACAAGGGGGAAACGAAAATGTGAACACATAGACCGACACGTAATACAGACGGCTGTGGATTAGGGAGTGGACATTTTCATAGAGTTAGGAGACATAGTGATAGCGAGAGGCAGGTGCGAACACTTTGCTGAATCAAAGCAAGTAATCAGTGATAGAATAGAGCGGCAGAGTTACAGAGCAGAATTGAAATGGGAGATAAGGTTAATAAATTAGTTACGTGCTTAAATCTAAATTACCCAAAACTAGTCACTGTTAGTTAGTTAGACAAACAGTAAGTGTGTTAATATAATTAGTACTGTACAATATCTATGTTAGTCGATGGATCCATTCTGCCTTGTGTCAACAGTTCAGGCTGGTGTAAAGGTGTGGGGAATGTTTCTTGGCACTCATCATGTCCCTTAATACAAATTGAGCTTCCTTTGAATGCCACAGCCAACCTGAGTATTGTTTCTGACCATCATTTGATGGCTACTTCAAGCAGGATAATGTGCCAGGATGTCACACATAAAAATGAGTTCAGTGTATGCCAATGGCCTCCATGGTCACCCAGTCTCCCTCCAATATAGCACCTTTGGGATGTGGGACAGTCACAGCATGAATGTACAGCCGATCTCTAAGCATAAATACATGCCACAGAAACTTCCGGCTGTTCTGTGGGCAAAGGGAGGTCCTGTCCAGTACTAGAAAAAGAATAAAGTGGTCACCGAATGTATACATTTACATTGACATTTTCGTCATTTGGCAGACGCTTTTAATCCAAAGCAATTTACAAGTGCAAAGGTTCTTCCACAAGTTAAAGCATCACATCCATAAACAACAACAACAACATACAGTCATCGTAAGTGCAATTTTTTGGGGTTAGACAAGAGGGATAGGGATATCGGAAAGGGGGGGGGGGGGGGGGGGGGGTGGATCAGGAGGGTGGACTAAGGTACAGTTTGAAAAGGTATGTTTTTAGCTCAGCAATGGTAATTGTTACATTTTATCATATATTTTGGTCATCTTAATGAAGGCTAACCATCATTTTGCAAGTGTCTATACATAGTGTTTGTGTCTATGTGTCTCTATGTTACATTCATACCTCAATAAATCATGTATAATAGACAAAAGCATATATTCAGTATGCTACCTGCAGCTGTAGCACTCTAGAAGCAGGAGTGATAGTTTTGGAGGTTTGATGGCTTTAAACCTTAAAGTCTGTTTTTATTCTTTTCATATTCAGTAATAGCAAACACATTGTGTGTGTGTGTGTGTGTGTGTGTGTGCTTATGGCCGTGGTATTCACTGGCTCTGACTCATGTCATGAGAATGAGCCTTTCTCTGTCTCTGGCTCTCCGCCCGCTTTCCCTGCAGAGAAGAATGGGAGCCGTCCTCACACAGGAACGGGAGGTGTCACTCTATTCAATCCTCAAGGTCTTTACCTAAATGCAGGTCCATCGCTCTGAATCACAGGTAGGAGGGTCCTTGCTGAGGCTGACCTTTCTCTCCATTTTTGCAACCTTCAAAAAAATGAAGTAGACCATGCAAGGAAAAAAAGTCAAAATTAGTCATTCATTTCAAAGGCAGCATGCGATAAAAGATCTCCCTCTAGGTAAAGCCTTACAATGCAAACAAGGCATTAACCACCCACTACATCTGATTAATACAGAAAGGAATGCATATCGGCCCACTCAGCCGCCATTAAAGAGTGAAATATGCACACACACACACAGTCCAACAAATGCACACAGACTGTTTTCACCTCCACACCCAGGGAGACATTAAATATGAAAATTGTATTTACTGTTTGGGATCGTGGCCAGCAACATTCAACACCATGTTAAATTTTTAATTTCCAAAACAATAAGGGGATCAGTGGCAAATCGCAAACAGGGTCACAAAATTCATAGGCCTGACACATTGCGCAAATTGTTCACAGCAGCGAAACTGGGCTCGAGTTTCTCTTTATCTCATCACCGTTTAAACACGGCATAAACGCTTTGGCACGTGTTGACTGATCGGAGCTGCGCGGAACATACCGGAACCACAGGGGCTGGGGGATCCCGGTTGAGAAGCAGTAGCCTGTGGTGACCCGGCTGGGAGACCGGCACAGCATGGTGAGACCAAGCCGCTGTTTCAAAGGCTCAGCGGCACAGCTGGCGATCTGCAAGCTGCGATCCCACTCTGCGGCAGTTACCCTGGCAACAAGCACAGTTTCTGGGGTCACCTCTCCCCCAGATAGCCTTTTTTTTGTCTTTGCCAGCACTAAGCTAGGCAAATCATGAACAGGACCTCCCACTGCAGCACCTCTCAATCTCCACAGGGACAAACTGTACATCTATACAGCTAGGAGAGTTTAACAATGTTCAATCATGTTATTATTTCTTCTTTTTATTGTGTTTGTTAGCAAAAAAAGGTAGTACAGTTAAGTGGATGAAGTTTCCAAGCTAAACTCAAAAATAAAATCTTTCTAATGCAGCTGTTGCTACAGTGCTGTTGAGTATACATTTCTATAGTTTGGGCATTTCTGGAACCAAGAAAAAATATTAAATAAATTATTCTAATTTTGTGCTGGACTGACTAACTTGTTTTAAAAGAGTCAAAATTCAAAATAGACCCCATCGCTGTTTTTGTAGCAACCGCTGCAAGAAGGTCAAATGAATTTTCTAAACCATGACATCAATCGTGCATTTGACTTTACTGGAAGAGTGGGAAGCAGAGCTATCCCATTACAGGCAGAGTCATTTAAAAATCAAACCATGCTCATATGAACTGCTCTCATGTGGTTAGACAGAACTGTCCAGAACAGTAGCAACAATATCATTAAAACTGACCTTAAACAAACTGATTGAAACTGTCAATGGAAATTCTGAGTGCCATGAGTTAAATCATATAGGCATTTTTTTCTTTTGCTTTTCTGTAAACCAAACCTATACTTTGTTTTTGAAAGTTTCCATTAAAAATTGACCTTTTAAAAATTGACCTTCTCTGAGATCCCCTAAAATCTAAGAACCTTGTAAGAAGTCAAAACATTACAGTATCTTACACCACACCCAGCCACTGAAGACACTGCAGACAACTTGCAGTAATTTCTATGGATACAGAAAACTTCAAACTGATTGCCCAATGCCAGAAATGTTTGAATCGGTGTTTCAATCTTGGAAGATTCTCTTCACATCAGAAGAGATGTTGTAAATGGAGAACCATGATAAGCAATTCCAGCAAAAAGGAAAGATAAACATCGAAAGGCACATGCATCTTGACTAATTAATGTAGCGCCATTTCATGGCTGCGAGATAGTGAGCCAGTTACCATTTGCGACGGTTCACCTCCGGCCAGGTGTGGTCTGTTCCCACACATACCTACCCGCACGGTGGAAGAATTCACACTATGTGAGTCAGGCAGGAATAACTGCTTCGGAAAGCCTCAGCCTTCCACCCTCGTGTCCTGACTGATCTGCTCTGTCCGCATCGCCTCCCGGTAATTTCAAACAACAGAGCCTCTGCCAGTTTGGCATATTTCAGAGATGAGCCACAAAGGTATGGCCGCTTAATGAAGATTCCCATAACTTTTTATTTGCAGGGTGAATGTTTTATCTCTTTTCAACCCACCCTCAGCACTAGGCTCCCTTTTCACATGGGTATAAATCACCACATTCCCCCTTGAGCCCTGACAGATACTCCCCATAGAATGCAACCAGTGAAAGAGAGAGAGAGTCAGGGGTCTTGGGGGCTTAGGTTGTTGTGAAACCCTAGCTCTTCTCAGAGGAACAGGACATAAATCTCAGGTAGCACAGGTGAGTGTGTTGTGTGGGTTCGTGTCATCAGTGAAATGAAGCCTGGGGGGTGGTGTTGGAAGAGACTACTCCAGCACTGCTTAGTGGCTTGCAGTTCCCAAGCCCAGCTTAGTAGCTTCCAAACACAAACTCACATATCCCAAAACCCCCAGCTCCCAAATCCAGGATCTCAACTCCAAAGCTCATAAACCTATTAACACTTGTGTTTTGTGGGGAAAAATAAAGGAAATAAGAAATTATGATGATGATGATGATGATGATGATTATTATTATTATTATTATTATTATTATTATTATTGATTTAACATTGAATTGCTGGAAATAGATGAATGACAAAGATGAAAAGGAGCCGCAGAAACAATGAAAGCTTGTTTTTTGAAAAAAACTATATTTAATTTATTTTCCAAAAGAAAAAAATACAAAGCAAGGATAATTTTCAATAAGTGCACTCAAAAAGAGCAATAACAACATGAAACAGGTGAAATTACATTTAAAATAAGAACTAAGGCAAACTACTAAGGCGGTTCGAATTGATTGTGCCCTTCCTGGGTTTTTGCATAAATTTTTTTTTTTTTTTTGTTTTTTTTACTGCGGAAAAGCTTTTTGTTTATTGTAATATGCTGTGCTCCCCAAATTGTGAAAGATTAAAAAATTCCCTTGACCAATTAATGGGGGCAACATTGGTGGTTAGAGCAGTGGTCTGTAGAGTCAGAGGGTTACTGGATTGATCCCACCCTGGGTGTGTCGAAGTGTCCCTGATCAAGACACCCGACCCCCAAATGCCCCTGACGAGCTGGTTGGTGCCTTGTATGGCAGCCAATTGCTGTTGGTGTGTGAGTGTGTGTATGAATGGGTGAATGAGAAGCATCAATTGGTCACTTTGGAGGTGCTATATAAATGCCAATCATTTACCATTTAATTAATTGTGTGCTTGGCCTCAGATTAAATTTCAGGTATATTATTTTGATTTTTAAATGTTTAACACGAGGTAAGATTACCTTAGTATTAAACCAGTTGCAAAGACTAGTGTTAAACTATAGTAGTATTCAGTTCTATTAACCTACCCATTGATGGAGCATATTGAATTGGATAGTTCCTGATATGTGCATTCCAAAAGGCTGTGATGTAAGCAAATAAAAGCCAAGTCACAGTGATGGAGACTGTTTGCATGATGTGGTATGTCCCTCATTGACTCTAGAGCACCATAACAGAAATGTCCGTTCACAGACCACATGCCAAAGAGGAAGAAGGTGACCAGGACTCTCAAATACACTGCTCAAACAAATTAAGGGAACACTTAATCATCACAGTGTAACACCAAGTCAGTTAAACTTCAGGGATATCAATCTGTCCATTTAGGAAGCACAAGTGATTGTGACTCAATTTCACCTGCTTGCAAATGAAAGTGACAACAGGTGCAATGGAGATGCAAAAGCAAGACAACCCCCAAAAAGGTTTTGTGTTCTACTAGTGTCCTTGTCAAAACTGGTAGCATGAGGCGGTACCTGCAGCCCAATGAGGTTACACAGGTAGTCCAGCTCCTCCAGGATGGCACATCCATACGTGCGGTCGCAAGAAGGTTTCTCCCAGCACAGTCTCAAGAGCATGGAGGAGATACCAGGAGACCGGCCATTACACAAGGAGAGCTGGACAGGGCCGTAGAAGGGCATCAACCCAGCAGCAGGACCGGTATCTGCTCCTTTGTGCAAGAAGGAACAGGAAGAGCACTGCCAGAGCCCGACAAAATGACCTCCAGCCGGCTACTGGTGTGCATGTTTCTGACCAAACTGTCAGAAACAGACTCCATGAGGGTGGCATGAGGGTGGCTGATGTCCTCCCGTGGGTCCTGTGCTCACAGCCCAGCACCATGCAGCTCAATTGGTATTCGCAAGAAACCACCAGAATTGGCAGCGCCCTGTTCTGTTTACAGATGAGAGCAGGTTCACACTGAGCACCTGTGACAGGCGTGAACGAGTCTGGAGACGCCATGGTGAACATTATGCTGCCTGTAACATCATCCAGCATGACCGGTTTGGCGGAGGGTCAGTGATAGTCTGGGGAGGCATATCCTTGGAGGGTCGCACAGACCTCCATGTCATAGCCAACGGTACCCTGATTGAGGTACCGGGATGAAATCCTCAGACCGATTGTCAGACCTTACGATGGTGCAGTGGGCCCTGGGTTACTCCTGGTGCAGGACAATGTCCAGCCTCATGTGGCCAGAGTGTGTAAGCAGTTCCTGGATGAGGAAGGCATTGATGCCATTGACTGGCCCTCATGTTCCCCTGACCTAAATCCAGTTGAGCACCTGTGGGACGTTATGTATCGGTGCATCTGACGCCATCAAGTACCACCACAGACGGTCCAGGAGCTCACTGATGCTCTGATCCAGGTCTGGGAGGAGATCCCCCAGGACACCATCCTCCGACTCATCAGGAGCATGCCCAGATGTTGTCGGGAGTGCGTACAGGTACGCGGGGGCCATACACACTACTGAGTCACATTATGAGTTGCCATGAAACAATTCACACAATTCAATTTTTTACTTAGATTTTTGGTGTGATTTTGAATCCAACCCTCAATGGGTTGATGATTTTGGTTTCCTTTGACCGTTGTTACGTCATTTTGTTCTCAACAAATTATACAGTGTACGTCAGTAAAGATTTTCAACGAGAATAAATCGTTCATCAAGATCTGATTTGCCCTTTAAGTATTCCCTTATTTTTTTTGAGCAGTGTATATGAAATTGATGGACAGTAATGTGGGGTTATGTTTGGAAATCACACCTACATCTTTCAGAAATTGTAATTGTACTGTACAGCCAGAACATTTTCCCTTGACAAATATATATACGTTCAAGTTTCATAAGCATTGGATAGCTTTAGAAATTCTATAAAAACATATACACATTATACTCAGAGCATAAACTACAACAACAACCAATTAATGTAGGGATTACTAAAATTAGGTAATTGTTAGAATTTTGTTTTCCATTTACACAATTTCATTAATATATGCAACCTCAATGAATTTCAGACCAGCTGAACCCAAAACTTGAATATGAATTGAATAAAAAACTGTCATTGTTTTGCTGGAATGTGAAACTGAGAACCAGGTGTAAAGCGATTATTCATCCTGCTTAATTCAAAGGGATGAAGATACTGATGGCAGAAGACTGGCTGACAGTAGATCCTTGCTGTTTTTCTTTGTCTCTATCCCTGTCTTGACTACTGAAGCAATTTAGCTTACTCAGGGTTTTCTTGGTGGACACCCCCCCCCCCCCCCACCACCACCAAAAAATAAAATAAAATAAAATTACTGTACATACACTGTACATGTCAGTGTTCATTTTGCTAAAGTTTATATGAGTCCTAGAGGAATCAAATTAACACTGAACATTTGAACTGTGTACATTTCATTTTAGCAGATGATATTACTCAATGTCACTCAGCAACCATTTATTACATACATTCCATTTGTTCATTTGTTGAGTGCTTAAATGAAGCAATTAAGAAACTGTCATTTCCAATGCAGCATAAAAGCTTCAGAAAGTGGTAGCAATTTCTATATTTGCCCATATAAATATTGAAAAATCTTTTCTGATCTTGGTTATACACTCAGTGAGCACTTTATTATGATTTAGGACTTATTTTTTAGACTTCTACTGATGTAGCCTATCCACATAGAGTTATGATGCGTTATGTGTTCAGAGATGCTCTTCTGCATACCACTGTTGTAATGTGTGGTTATTTGCGTTACTGTCACCTTCCTGAGCAGTCTGGCCATTGTCCTCTGACATCTGTTCTCTGCTAACTCTAGAGACTACTGTGTGAAAATCCCACCCTGTCTGCCACTATCAATCATTCCACGGTCAAAGTCACATTATTTCCCATTCTGATGGTTGATGTGAACATTAACTGAAGCTCCTGACCTGTATCTACATAATTGTATGAATTGCACTGCTGCCACACAATTGGCTGATTAGATAATCGCATGAATAAGTAGGTGTCACAAAGTAAAAATGTTCCGAATAAAGTGTTGTTGTTGTTGTTGTGTATGTTGCATTTTGATATATCAGTACACTCTCCCTTTGTCAGGCAAAAAAGGATGGTTCCATAAAGAAATAAAACTTGTTCCCCAATGGAGACAAGCCAAATGCCATTGTTTAAAGGATTTGTCAGCCATCAGCATGGGAAAAGCCAGAGAACTGTCAATTCAGAAGACACAAAAGGTAATTGAGCATCACAAGGCAGATAATAGGTACAAAAAAAATAAACTGTTAAATATACCACTTAGCACTGTAAGGGAAATAATAAAAAGGCGTAAAACATATGGAATGATTGCAAACTTGCCAGGAAGAGGATGCAAGTAAATGGTTGGCATTTATATAGCGCCTTTATCCAAAGCGCTGTACAATTGATGCTTCTCCATTCACCCATTCACCCATTCATACACACACTCACGCACCAACGGTGATTGGCTGCCATGCAAGGCGCCGACCAGCTCGTCAGGAGCATTTGGGGGTTAGGTGTCTTGCTCAGGGACACTTCGACACAGCCCGGGCGGGGGATCGAACCGGCAACCCTCCGACTACCAGACGACTGCTCTTACTGCCTGAGCCATGTCGCCAAGTGCATGTTATCCCCACTGATGGTAAGGAAGATCGTGAGGAAGGCAGTTTAAGAATTGCAGAGATTGGTTGTGTCTTGGGGTCACCAAGTCTAAAAAAAAGCATGCAATGACAGCTCCATACCTTTGGAAGGGTGGCACAAAGACAGCTCTTACTGGGCACAATAAACAAAACCAAGTTGAGTTTGCCAAACCTCATTGGAATTATGACTGGTAGAGAGTGCAATGGTCAGATGAGACAAAATTGAATGTTTTGGCCATACACACCATTGACATGCAAAAGGAAAAATGGAATGCATACAAGGAGAAGCACCTCATGCCTACTGTCAAATATGGTGGTGGGTAATTACTATTTTGGAGATCTTTTGCTTGCTGCCAGTGGTCCAGGCACTATTTAAGTTTGGACATTTTGACAGAAAATCTGGTTGCCACTGCTAGGAAGCTGAGCTTTGGTCATAGGTAGGACAAGCAGGACAAAATCCACACAGAAATGGTTAAGTAAAAACAACAACCATGTTCTGCAATGGCCATCTCAGTTTTTAGACTTAAATCCGATGAAAAACCTGTGGTCTGAACTGAAGAGGGGGTATCTGAGTTCTGCATGCAGGAATGGATGTGTTCTCTAACCTTATCAGAAATTATAGGAAAAAACTCCTCTTTACCAGGGGTGTTTGCACAAAGTATTAAACTGGGGTGTCAATATCTGTGGAACCTGTTTTTTCTTAAAATATATTTTTTATTTGAAAAAGACTTGATTCCAATGAATCATTAATAATGCATACAGCTTTCCATGTTGGAAAATAAAGCTTATGTCAACAACTGTATTCTTTTTAGTTTACAGCATTATTTGGTGCACATTGCAGTGATGAAAAGTAAAAATAAGAAGTAAAAATAAGGTAGGGAACTGAGCATGTTGCAGGCTCTCTTACCATGTGACACAATGTTGTCTCACCCTTCCCTGCTGAAAAAGAAACATCTCAAGCTAGGTTTTGACCAGCTTGGCCATGCTGGTTGATCAGCTCATACAGTATCCAGCTAAACCAGACAAGTTTATGATCAGCCTGACCAGTTCAATTTAGAAACTGGTCAGGCTGGCTTAGCTAGATTTTACAGCAGGGTTATGCAACGCATGTTAACTGACTTGCTTCCATTGATATCCAGCAGCATAAAGGGTTTAGAGTTTTACGTAAAAAGGAAGCAGTGTAAATTGCTGTAGGTAATAGCAGCTGGTAAAACGCCTTAATCCAATGTTTATGGGTAATTTAATATCTTGTGCGTACAATCAAGTTAATTTTATACTTATTTCCATCACTTGAGGCTCTATGAAATATCTAATATAAGGTTATTGATATATTTATTTTACTGTAGACACCAGGATACTCGGATGAAACAGTATCTGTAGTAGTATCAAAGAGCTTACAGAAAAATGGATTTGTAAACTCTGAAGCACAGACTTTCCTGCTGAAATAAAGACTATTCTTTCATCTTCTCAAATATGAGGGAGAGTCCTTCATTATCACAGCATGCTACATTTACCAATATGCATACAGTACTTCACTTCTTCTTGAAGTGAATTGTCATTATCTATTCGTTATCTATTAATCTATATTCCACTAGCACATCCTGAATGTGTCTCCCTCAGATGTGATGTAATTTCACCAAAGATGAGCTGTTAAAAGCTTGTTACTCGACTCCCATGTATACTGGAACTAAAATACTGTCATCCAGAACACTAGGCATCCACAAACTGTTGGTATGAAAAACCCATATATTATGGCACAAAAAAGTAACTGACCTAGATTAGCAATTGGTGCTCTAGCAGGTTAGCAGCTAGCTTGTGAGTTTCTGTGAGCTTTTTCTGTAGTTGGTAGTTATAGCCGAGTAAACAGTCTGCAGTATGAACACAGGCTGGAACTCCCCGCAGCTACAACAAAGCTAACAATGGCTAATAAAACAAACCTTTGCCACTTTATTTTTTAACAGATTAGCGGCAACAGTTACATCTGAACGGTGTTCAGATAAATGCTAATTCTGAATAAATGCACTCACGAAGAACGGGAGGACAGACAAGTAGGAATCCCCCACCCACACCTGTTTCCCATCAAACTTCCCTCAGCTCAACTCAAAATATACACCAACCCCCAAGTACCTTTAGAGTATGTTTCTGCATTCCTGTCCTCTTCTCTCTTCCTGCGGCAGAGGAAACACTACACACAGCATGTGCTGGGACCTTATCCATGTTCCCATGTTCCCTCCCTCTTCATCAAAAAACACTATTCCTGCCCAGTGCTGTGACTATTAAAATTGTGTGCCCCAACAAAATCCCCTTATCAATATCAATAGATATTTGTCAAACATTGTGTTTTCAATAACATTGAAAAACCTTTAGAAAGCATGCATAAGGGTTTTGTCAGCAAGGTATTACCACTTAATAGACCATTTATAATGGCAATGCTTTATAATATGGCTGTGCCGGATAGTCAGATGTGTTTTTTATAGTTACAATTATTCTCTAAATACTAGGGGCCAATGTCCATAGTCAGATAAACATATTGCATATTTTAGCTGAATGCATACAGTGCTGAATATATACCATTGATCATATTTCAAACTTAGTTGGAACTTGCCAGTTCTCGCTAGACACCAGTGTGTCATCATGGACCTCGCAGGAGTGCTGTCATCCACCTGCATTCTGATTCAAGGTTATTAGCCTTCGCTTAGCTTGGTGTGCAAACTTCGCTAATCACTGCTAACAGTCTGCAGATTTCTTTTTTATAAACTGTACATTATCAGGCCACAGCTTTTAGTTTGCTATTGAACCTGCTTTGTTAGAAACATGGTGAAATTAATTACGTAACGCAAACAGGCACAAACATATTGTAGATTCTATTGCTTTGTTTTCTTTCATATATGTCTCACTTATGTATTTAGTTACTAGCCTCTTGCAGGACAGACAGACAGTGGCATGTGGTTAGTTGTCACTTACTTATAGACTATTAGTGGAAGAGGGCAGCGCATCCTCTGACTGCTTTATGTTTAACTGCCTCCCTCCAATGCTGCTAAGCTCTTAACAGAACCGTGAATTCAGGGTTTCCTCTTCACTCTTGCATAACGCTGTTCATGTGCCATTTTACAGCAAAACATAACCAAAATAACTAGTGTCAGCCACAAAGAGCAGCTTGCATCCATTTGTTTTCCTTTCTGACTGCTACTACACAGCAAATCCATATGTGCTAAGTTCTTGCGAAAAAGTGTATAAGTGTTACATTTCTGGTGTTCCTCTCAGAAAATATCACACCAGACAGAGTTAAATTTGGGTGTTAAATGTGCTCTGCTCTGTGTTTTGCTTATGGAAAATTGCCAACAGCTACTTGATTCACGCCTGCTCACTAAATCCCTTATTTCTATTTTATATTATTTCTGCATTTGTGTAAAACTGTTTTATGCCTACTTGAATTCACGTCTCGTGAATTAGAACTCGTGCTTGAACTTTAATTAGTAAAGGGAAGATGGAAGAAGCAACTGTAACTACATAATGCTTAGTGCTAAGTTTAGAACTTTGCTGTTATATAACTGCTTAATTGTGTGTTTAAGACATTAACTTTCACACTGATCATATTAGTTAAGTTACCTGCTTCAGTTCAGCACTGTTTGTTTAATTAAGTTCTGTCCTGTTGTCCTGGTGTTATATTGGTGCATTTAGAGCATTTTAAGTTCAGGCTTGTCTTCTGATTTCCTCTCAATGGAGCCCCAGTTTGCCACATTATTTTTCTTTTTATATGCTTTAATTATAAGTGGACTTTTGACATTGCACTCTTTCTGCTTATTTCCAACATAAGCAATACAACTGCTTTTCACAAATTTCCAACACTGGGTTTAAAAACGATCTTGCAGGTCTCATGATTTAAAATTTAGTGAATGACTCTTCCAATTGTCAAATTAACACTTTAATTAAAACATGGAAAATAAATGTGAATGCTTCCTGTTGTCAATTCAGCACTGAGAAAGTGTTCAGTTTTCATACATTCAACACTCTCATTGTGTTAAAACATCAACACAAGCATTAGTGTTATTTGAACACTTTTTTGGCGAGTCCCACATGTAAGCCCAAATTGTGTTGATTTTGACACAGTGTTAAAATTGCTGTTTGAAATTTGCTACGATGACTGGGGCTTAACTACCAGATATACAGGTCCGACACCGACTGTGACGTAGTCAGCTCAGCTGTACTTTATAACAGAGCAGAGAGAGAGTCATATTTGAACTAACATGCCGACTTTTCTGAAAGATATTGCCTCAAGCTGTCAGGTCATTGACCATTGAGCTGTTTTAGCATTCTTTTTCAATTCAGATTCACCATTCAATTAATATTTTCATTTCAGAATAATCATTTTTATATAAATCACACGAGCAACTTTAACATCCCTAGAAAGTTAAAGAATGAATCTCTTTTGTAATTAATTCAGAGTGGGTGTCACACTGGGAGAACTGAGACCTGCAATCAGTGCTGGCTGAGGTTTTTCCGTATTTTGCATACTAACGTATTAATGTTGAAGCTGCTTGAGCCCAGTGGGTAGATACAAGCACAATAACTGGTCTACTCCAATTTGAGACAATGTAAACATTTATTGAGTAAATAATTGGCATGCTGATAGAGTCACAAACAATGCTGTTGAGATACAATATTTATGTGCTGCAAGCCCTCACTCACTCACACACACACACACACACACACACACACACGAAAGCATGCACACACACACATTCACATTTACAAACACACACAAATATGCTCATATATACACACATAATCTTGCACGTACAGAACATACAGCACATGCACTGTACATACAAACACTTACACAGACAAATATCAATACACACTTTAACACACTAACACACTAACGCACACATCATATGACACAGGGGCTAAGAGCCCTGAGAGATTGTGGAAACGGGGGATGTTTTTTTCCCTCACAGATGGCAGATGGAGGGAGGTAAAGAGCATAGCAGAGGCGTAGGTAGCGTCTTCATATTTATTCATGAACTTTCTGTTCTCACCTAAACATTCCTGATTTTCGCTTGTGTTTTATGCAGAGGGGTTCATCCCATCCAGCAGGGTACTGCAATTTCAGCCTTTGTCTGCTCTTTTGAAAAGCTAAGCACGAGAAGTGAGCGAGAGATATTGAAATGTGGGGGCACAATCGGGCGACACAAGGAGGGCACAAGCAGAGCATATCCCCAGACAGCTGTCTCCCACGTTCCCGAAAACAGACCGATTTCTCTAAGTCTATATTTTGAATGCTCATCTTTGAAGTAGGTTGTGGCGTATAATGGACCAGAAAACAGGTAGAGGCGGCAGCGCTAATGATAATAGAAAACCTACACATCTGAGTCGTGACTGGCATGAAACAGCTGTAGGAGTTGAGTCTGACTAGCGCTCTTTGTTATGTAAGGGGCTGGATGGCGGCTCTGTCGTTAGCGGGCGGGTCAGCTCTCCGCCCGCGGCTTGTGCTCTGCCTCTCAGCGAAGCCACTCGCAGATACAGTCAATATGGAGCGGGAGGCGCTCCGATCCGCTCATCCCCCGTGTGTGTGTGTGTGTGTGTGTGTGGAGGGGGGTGTAAAGGTGTGTGGGCGGGTATGTTTATGTCAGTGCGCTTGTCTGTCTGTGTGTGTGCCTGGGTGGGCATGTGTACCCTGCTCAATAAAACTGCTCAAGCTAGGTTTTGAAACAGCTTGTCACTGGTTGACCAGTTAGACCAGCCCTATACTCAACTGACCAGCTCAAGCTCATGTTTTGAAACAGCTGGTAGCTGGTATTTCATGTGGATCATAGCTGGATTTTTGTGTCTGTTTGCATGTGTATGTATGTGCATATGTGTGTCTGCGTGTGTTCAGTGAGGTAAGTGTGGAGTGCCAGTAGGCGTGTGTATGTGTGTCTGCCTGCATTTGTCTGTATATGCATGTGTGTCTGTGTGTGTGTGTTCAGTGAGTTAAGTGTGTGTGGGAGTGAGTTAAGTGTGTGTGGGAGTGCACTATATATGTGCATGTTACTTGTGTTTGTGTGTGTACTTTCACAACAATAGTGTCTTTCTTAATGCTTTTTTAATAAGGCAGAGCAGACATTCCACTTCATTAAAATGTATACTGTATGGAAAACACTCAAAGACATTGTGTTTACAAGTGACATACTCTAACCCTTAATTGAGATTAAAATTGTGTCTTACATTGATACAGTACACCAGAATAGTTACATAAATGAATTATCAATGTTCTAGACATGTACAAGCAAAGTTCCCCTGATTTCATATCAATGCTGTATTTTCTCATTACATTTTAGTCACTGTTCATTAGATTTTCCTCATAACTAACAGGTTTCAGGAAGTCCCCAACTAAAGGGAATTCTATGGAGAGAGATTAGTCTCAATATTATTGACAAATGTTTGTAACATAATCCACGAATAAGAAACGCAACATGTGTTTTACTATCCGCAAACAAATATCTATCAACTTGTGTCTTATAAATTTCAATTTAAATAAATTTGTACAAATGCATACATATTTGCAAATGCACATTATCCCTTTTACACAAATACGTACCTCATACTTTGCGTGTCAAGAGCAAAAATACAATATCCTCGTGTATGTTTTGCTATAAACCAGTCTGAAATGTAAAATTGGTTTGTGAAGTGCGGAATCTAAATTTGTGGATCAAATGACACGCGTGTGTTCAGTGATGTGAATTTGTGACTTTCCTTTCTCGCTACCGATCCACACAGGTGGCAAGCTACTATTTCTGTGTCCCCGAAAGCAAGTAAGCCAGCTACCGCTCGGCTGTCATGTTCTTCTGTGGTCATTGTGTATGGAATGTGAATATGGTCACAATTCACCAGGTTTTCTCCCTTTGTTCAGATGGCTAGCACACACAAACAAGACATTAGTACTAGATATCTAGCTTGCTATTTTAATATGTGTGTGTCTAAGTTTATTCGCTGATATGACATGCTGGGTAGGTCTGCAAATGCTGGGAGTAATGTTAACTCAGCAAATTCAGAAATCAGAAGCTCAAAGCTGAGCACGCTCTGCATTTATTTCGTTCATAGCCAGCTGGTCTATATAGTCTCGTGTTCCCCCTAATGCCCCATGCATAGAGGGCATGTGTTCATTTCACATGAAGATATACAGGGTATGAAAGCCCAAACACTTCTCCAGGAATATCAGATGAAACTGAATAGTATGCTGCCACAAAAGCAGCTTATGTAATTGTGTAACCCTTGACAAGCAGAAAATTCCCGTATTGGAAATGGACAAATTGCTGCAAATGCCAAAATATTCATATTTATCACATTCCGTGGTATATATGCCAATTATTCCTAGGGAGGGAGCTGATTCCAAAACACACTTTATGTTATTTCTGTATAATCATTACAGCGAGTCTGGGGAACACAATATCGATGGGGGAGTTTGGCACACACGATTTTACTTGCTTTTGGGGACACAGAAAAATTAGCGTGCCACATTTGTGAATCAATAGTTATTTCTGTGTGAATTGCGCAGGAACTGCGGAAGGAAAATCTCAAAATAAATAAAAAACATTTAAAAAGAAACTTTCTAAACTGATGTTACTGAATGCACATGTTATTTGATCTATAAATTGTCAGGTTCTGTGTTATTCGTTGTTTCGTTTTTGTCCAAGTGATGAGAGTTCCCGTGTTTTGTTACCCTCTGTGTTCACCGTGGTCTGTCTGTCAGTTCATTCATTCCCTGTCATTCATTTCACCTGTCTCCCACTTCCTGATTGTTTCCACACCTGATTGTAATTCCCTCTCGATACCTATGTATAAAAGCCCCTCTGTTTGTGCAGTTAGTTGCCAGATTGTCATGAGCCTTAACCATACTTGCCAGAGTTATTTTCTGATTGGCTCCAGTTTTGACCTGTTTTGTTTTAGAATGCCATCTCTTGATTTACCCTTTTGTTCTGATCTGACCTGTTCTGTTTGGACTGGCAATTCGGTTTTTGATTTTGGATTCTTCTTTTGTTTGGCCTGCCGTATGTTATCGACCCTTTGCTTGTGACATCGACATCGACCACGTATTGGATTATCCCTGCTGAACCTGTTTGCTTATGTACCGACCCTTTGCCTGGACTCGTTTTCGAACTGCTTGATCTCCGTCACAACTGTTTGCTGGATATCGACCGCTGCCTGTCTTATCTATTCTGAAGTTAATAAAGACTTTAACTTTAACTTCTGTGGTCTCACTCTTGGGTCCAGTGTTCTGATCCCTGACACAAATGCACATTCAACACTTCACAAACCAATTTTACATCTGAAACTGGGTTATTGCAAAAAGTAAACAAGGATATTGTACACATATTTTTGCTTTTCATTTACAAAGTATTAGGTTTTTGTGCAAAAGGGAAAATCTGTATTCACAAATATGACACATATTCACACATTCCCATAACCATACTCTCGATCTGGTCTAAATAGCAAATATAGCAGTCATGCCTAAAAATCCTATGTTTTCAGACCATTATTTTATTACTTTTAAAATTTTACAAGTTTGTCATGTGTCACCAGATCCTACTTTCTACTTTCTAGCTTTCCTCCAGGACTGCAAATGCTTTTATTAATGAGCTCCCAGACTCGTTTGTGCACTGTGGGGATTTCCTTGGCACCAGCTAAAATGCATACACAAGTAGCATTAACTCAATTAATCAGCTGACTGACAACATAAATAACATACTTTGCAGAACCCTGGATATTATCGCACCTCTTAAGAAGAGAAAAGTTTGCCATAAGAAATTAGCACCTTGGTACAATGACCATACTCGTGCTCTCAAGCAAGCTTCACGCCAATTTGAGCACAAATTGCTCTCTACGAAATTGCAGGTATTCCTCCATGCCTGGAAAGACAGCCTACTAACCTCTAAACATGCCCTCTCCATAGCACGCTCATCACATTTCTCTACCTTAATTGATGAAAATAGAAACAATCCTAGGCACCTGTTTAAAACTGTTGCCAGATTGACTAAGAATCATGTTGATCCCTGTGTCTCAAAATGACAAAATTATAAAAATCAGGGACAAGATTCAAAGTTCTTCTGCCACCCCTCCTATAGGGTCTGTCCTTCCATCCACTCAACACATAGATGCAGAATCCTCGGAACGACCGATGGCCTATCTGAACTCTTTCACTCCAATAGAGCTCATTGAATTTAATACCTTCAAAATCTGTTAATTCTTCAAAATCTTCTACTTGTCTTCTAGACCCTATCCCAACAAAGCTTTTGAAGGAGCTACTACCAGTGGTGATTAGAGCACCACTCCTACATATTGTCAATGCTTCTTTAGCATCTGGACACATACCACAGACTCTTAAACTTGCAGTCATCAAACCACGAAGCCAAACTTAGATGTGAATGATTTGTCCAACTACAGGCCCATTTTGAACCTCCCGTTCCTGTCTAAAGTATTAGAAATGGTCATTTCAAAACAACTTTGTTCATTTCTGCAACCCAATCATGTATTGGAAGTTTTTCAATCTGGTTTTAGACCCCTCCACAGCCCTGGTCAATATACTCAATGACCTACTCCTCGCTTCTGACAGTGGCTGCATCTCTGTACTTGTGCTTCTAGATTTAAGTGCAGCATTCGACACAGTTGATCACCTCATCCTGTTGGATAGACTTGAAAATCTTGTAGGCCTCCGTGGACAGGCTCTCTCTAGATCATACCTATCAGACCGATATCAATTTGTGCATTTTAACAATGACTCCTCTTATCAATCCAGGGTCAGATACGGAGTACCACAAGGATCTGTGCTTGGGCCCTTGCTTTTCTCTCTATATATGCTTCCCCTGGGACAAATTATCCACAATCATGGCATTAACTTCCACTGCTATGCTGACGACACACAGTTGTATCTATCAGTCAAACTTGAGGAAGTTGTCCAGCTGTCAAAAATCAAAGCTTGTCTTAAAGACATAAAGAAATGGATGAATCATAACTTTCTTTTGCTAAACTCAGATAAGACTGAGATAATGGTAGTGGGGTCCAAGTCCTTGAGATGTAGATTATCTGACAATATGCCGAACATTGATGGAATTTCCATCACTACAAGTGCTGTCATCAAAGACCTTGGTGTTACTTTTGATCCAGATCTTGCATTTGATGCACATATTAAAAACATCTCTCGGGTTGCTTTTTATCATTTGAGGAATATCTCCAAAATTCGGAAGATACTGTCCCTAAATGATGCAGAAAAGCTAGTCCATGCTTTTATTACCCAAGATTAGATTACTGCAATGCTCTTTTGTCTGGATGTGCAAATTCCTCTCTGAAAGGGCTCCAGTTAATTCAAAATGCAGCAGCTCGTATTCTTACTAGAACAAGGGGATTTGAGCACATCAGCCCAGTTTTAGCTTCACTTCACTGGCTGGCTGTTAAATTCCGAATAGATTACAAAATACTACTTCTGACTTTTAAAGCCTTAGATGGGCTTGCCCCTCAGTATTTAAACAATTTACTTAATCCTTATACTCCCTCATGAATACTCTGTTTGCAGGGTGCAGGCCTCCTTGTTATTCCTAGAATAACTAAAAGTTCCAGAGCCTTTTCCTATCGTGCTCCTTTCCTGTGGAACAAATTGCCTGCTCATGTTTGGGGTGCAGACACTATCACCTTATTTAAAGCTAGGCTAAAAACGTATCTCTTTAGTCTGTCCTATAGTTGAGGGGCAGGAGTGGGTGGCTGGCATAAGCTATAGAGTCTCTGGTGGACTTGGCGGTCAGTGCTGTCAGTGGATCATTGTTGGTAGTGCTGTGTTAAGCATAACTAGTCATGGTCTGGTGGTGACTGTCTCAAGCCTGCCCTCATGGCTGTGTTGGCCACTGCCTCTGTTTCCCTTAGCTATGCTGCCATAGCCTTATTCTACCGGGGTTCTCCTTATCGCACGCAGGCACCTCTCTCTCCTCCTGTGATTGACCAATTACCATCTGGACCCCCTAACAATGTTTCTTTCCTCTTCTCCCTGCTAGCCCAACTTTTCCAGCGCGCCCCCTCCTGGCCCGGAGCTCCAGCCCAAGACCGTACAACTCCCTCCTGCCACTGGTGATTCAGCTGTTGCACCAAGCCTGTCCCCTTGCCTGACAGTGCCACCCATTGGTGTTCCTGCCATCACTGAACCTCATCTCTGCTTCAACTCTATAATTGGACATTTATGTACTTTTATTAATCTGGTTTTCTGTTTAAAACCATTCTTTCTACAAACCGGTGTCAACCAGCGGCAGATGGGTTCCCCTACTGAGTCAGGTTCTGCTCAAGGTTTCTTCCTGTTTCCAGGGAATTTTTCTTTGCCATTTAAATGGCAATTTATACAACACAAGTTATGTCTCTTATGTGTGGATCATGTTACATGCTTTTGTGAATAATATTGCCACTAATCTCTCTAAAAGCCCGCATTTCTTTCACAATGGTCTGTTTTCTTCAGATAAAGTAAAAAAAGGAAAAGATGACAGACTGACTCAAAAGGTAAGGACTAGCCACACCACTCACTGTGCTGTGCAGCTGCGCTTGAATATAATCTCATATATCATCATCTAACCCTGTCCGAGTGTCTTGTTTCAGCGAAAGAACCATTGGCAAGCTTCTGGGTGGAGAATCCTGTTAAAGCACTGTTCCAGTGTGAGGACAAGCCGCATGGACCACTGTAAAATCCTGATCATTCCAGTGCCGACCAGACCTGGGTGAAATACTTTTCTACACTTTACTGAGCTTGTCTGATGTATTGGAACTTATTAAATACTCTCAAAAAGTGCAAACCTCAACTTTGGGTCCTTTGGTTGGCCCAATTGCACCAGGTAAGATCAATCGAGCATAGAAAAGTTACTGCATCCAAAAGAATGACGTATTCAGGTCTGGTGCCCACTGCAGCTGGCAATGCAGAACTGACTGTAGCATCACCCAGGGATGGGAGGGTTTCAGTCAGCTGGGTAGACAGCAACTCATCACACACCAGCAGCTCACACCAGTCTCCCCCTGACTTATGCCTGTGTGAGCCCAACTTGTGACTAATGTTGTGATAAGGCACAATGCTTGGCATCGTATGCATGAGAGGATAGCACATGCTTGCCTGCACCCTCCATTCTGAATAGCAGAGGTTGCATCAGTGAGCCCAGGCATGTATAGTATATGACTGGACCAGACCTGGGTCAAATATGTCATTGCTTTTCTATTTTCCGATGCTTTACAGAGCTTGTCTGGTGTTTTGGAATGTGTAAAAAAGTACAAACTCTCCCTTTCTTGTCCTCTTGGTCAGCCGAGCACAGAAAAGTATTTGAATCCAAAGCAATTACGTATTTGACCCAGGTCTGGATAGGACATTCCAAGCATGAAAGCCTGAAAAAGAAACTTATAATATACAGTGAACAAAACATGCAGGGCAACCGTGGTCATTCTGGTAGGTGTCCTTATTCATTCATTTATACTGTATACACCATGTTCCTTCAATATTTGACAAAGATAATCTTGTATGGGGCATAGTGAATAGTATCAAGACTATTCAAAGTGTCTTTTCATGAAATACATATATGAGTGACAGAACAGACAGATTGGTGTGAACCAAATCTCTGAATATAGCTCCAGTCAGGACATTGTTTATATCAGAATGTCAAGTGGCATGGTGCAGTCTGTTTTGCAAGTGTTGTTCAGTCAGCTAGTCAAGAGAAATGAAATAAACATGAAATTCTTTATTTGTAAAGTGGGTACATGTAGCAGAGACCAGGTTATGGTTAAGAGGAGGGAGACAGTGGAGGAAGGTAAGGGGCGGGGGGGGTTAAAAGTTAAAAATGGGAAATTTAGGAAGTATTCTACAGGATGTGGGATATATATACTTACATACTCAGGTCCCACAATTCTATGTGTGCTGTTCTAAACTATGTCAAATCAACTGATCAACTGAATTTGCCACAGGTGGACAACAATCAAGATGGAGTGCCACAGCAAAGGGTCTGAATACATTTCAATACTTGAAATAGATTTCAGCTTGTGATTTTCAATACACTTGCTAAAATAGTTTTCACTTTGTCATTATGGGTTATTGGATTGATGGGCAACAATGGCAATTTCATAAATTTTAAATGAAATCAACAACACAATAAAGCATGCAAAAATATTTTCCATCTTTGCCAGGGGTGTTTGCACAAAGTATTAAACCAGGGGTGCCAATAATTGTGGAACCTTTTTTGGGGAAATATTTTTTTTATTAGAAAAATATAAGACTTTGGTTGATTCCATGGAATCATTAATAAAACGCACTACTTTATGCATGTTGAAAAATAAAGCTTAATTCAATAACTATTATCTTTCAGTTTACGACACTTTTTGTGCATATTTATCAATAATTCTGGAGCCCATTATATACATCTGTGTGTGTGTATGTGTGTGTCCTTCCTCAGGGTCTTTTATAGAGTAATATTGTTGCCTGGCAACCAAAACTGCCCTCAGCTCTCTCAATCGTGCTAATATAATTCATGTTGAGGATGTCAGCAGTGTAAAAACATTCACCTTGCTCCAAGTGCGCTCCGCGAAGTCACACAATTTATGGGCTAATGACAATGAACCTGCAAGTAGTTGGGACAGGTTTTTGCGCTCTCTAATTCCAACCTACTGCCCTGCTGGCTGCCACAGCAGTAAGGTGATAAGGAGAAAATGACAACTGAATTCCTATATCGCTTAGCATTGCTATTTCACTACATGCGCACACATACACACCAACCTAGCATCTTGTTCAAGTATAGACCCGGAGAACCGTTTGGTCCAAACTGAAAAGTGAATCAATTTCTATTGTGTGGCTATGCTTGCTTTCTTTTTGTGAATTATACATACATTCATGTATGCATAACACTTTACAGAAGATATGACTTATAATAGATTGAACTAATGTATCAAATGGTTTGCCAAGTTTGTTATTTTTATGAATCAAATAAGGATTCTGCTTGATTCCACTTCACATTTATCATGACTGATCATAAAATTGAATACTAAAGGAACTGTAAACAGCTGTGCATTTTTAAAAGGTATATCACTACACCATGCAGATGTCAAAGGTACAATAGGTAATATTTTTTGTGTTAAAACATTGTTACAAGACCATTGTAAATCCCTGAAAAAGGCTCACTGACATGTTGACTTACCCTCTACCTGTGTTTATAGTCCTTAAATTCAGGTTTCGAAATATGCAGTTGATGGGCCAGCACTCTGTACCAAAACATTGTATAGCTATGCAATAATTCAAACTCATTGGTTGAAAATTGGTTCTAATTACCAGAGCCAATGGCGTTTCAACGTCAGCGCATTCATGGTAAATGGTCGGCATTTATATAGCACCTTTATCCAAAGCGCTGTACAATTGATGCTTCTCATTCACCCATTCATACACACACTCGCACACCGACGGCGATTGGCTGCCATGCAAGGCGCCGACCAGCTCGTCAGGAGCATTTGGGGGTTAGGTGTCTTGCTCAGGGACACTTCAATAAACAGTGTTATGGTTTAAGCGTGTTTGTTTCTGCAATTCCTCTCTTGACTGTAAGAAGTCCGAAATGACCTATTATACCTTTAATAAACAGCCAATATAATATAACTTTGTAAGACATAGACAAAAGTGTGGTTTCAACATATTATTTAGATTTTATATGATATGACGTGGGGCAGCCTGTAGCTTAGTGGCTAAGGTACATGGCTGGGACCCAGAAGGTTGGTGGTTCATGCCCCAGTGTAGCCACAATATGATCCAGGCAGCTATTCGGCCCTTAATCCCTTAACCCCACATTGCTCCAGGATGGACTGTCCCCATCTAATCATCTGTAAGTCCCTTTGGATAAAAGCATCAGCTAAACCACTGTCATGTAATGCTGTTTCATAGTGCCATGATAAACGTGCAATTGTTTATATATGTCGGCACAACTCACTGGCTCCAATACCAGTGGGTCCCTTGGGGATATAATGAACGGTTGCCTTGGGTTACAATATCATACATCACACGTATTTATCATCACTGGAGTAAAGAAGAAGGGCTTTCCTCCTCTTCAGCTTAGCATGTGGCAGTTGTTAACCGATGTGGCTCTGTCTGTGTGTCTGTGGAACCAGGCTTGGCCTTGTTAATTAAACGCTGACACAAAAAAGCGGTGCCTCTAAGTAAAAGCCATCCCAGCTCAGCGGCTGCCACTGTCTCACTTTTCTGTTTCCCTCACATCAAGCCTTCTTCTCTTTCATCTGTGGTTTCCAGGCAGCATGTGGGTGTCGCGCCGGCTACGTATACAAAGTTCCACTGACTTTCTTTTCATCCTACAGACCTTTTTCTTTTTTTTTTGTCTCACTGAAAACATGGCTGTTTTACCAATGTTTTTCTGGTAATAGGCGAGGCCTCGGCACCACGTTGCTGAAGATTACGCTAAGCCAGCTCCAACCCCCACCGTGTACGTTAGACGCGACCTCGGCCTCTTCGTTCGGCTTTTCTGTTATTTCCAGCGCCCTCACCGCCATCTCTCCCGCTGAGAAAAGGAGGCGCCTCCAGCCCCGGTCCCTTTAATTTAGGTTGTTGGAAGTGTTGGGTGGAGCAACCGGCTGACCGCATGGTAAAAAGGCGGCCTCCGACCGCGGCTCAAAGAATCCTGTGGGGTGGCACGTGCTCGGTCAGCCCGGCAGCGGTGGTTTAACTTGAACAGCGCCACTCGCTGCATCGTGTGCCTCATTCCACTGTGCCAGCGCCGTATCTCTTACAGCGAAAGACTAGAGTGCATATACAGTGCAGTCTGTAAGTATTTGGACAGTGGTACAATTTCCATTCTATTGGCTCTGTGCTGTTGTAACACTGTTGAGATACTAACATCTCAGTGCATGCTCTACAGTGCATATAGAATGTGGAATATTGAAATAAGATATTACACATGACCACTTTCATTTTTTATATGTACAGTATTGGCCTTCTGCTGCTGTAACCCATCCAGATGCTCTTCTGCATGTTCTCCTCTAACCTCTCCCATTAACAGAGCATTTTTGCCTTGTTCATGTCTGCATGATTCATACATTGAGTAGCATTTGTTTGGCTGATTAGATATTTGCATTAACAAGCTGGTGTACAGGCCTACCTAATAAAGCTGTCCATGAGGGTATCTAAGCAAATATACATTATTATTTTTGCTATTTTTGTGTCAAAATATGCTCCCTCAACCATAGGTCCTGTTATTTTCTGTGGAAAATCCAGGGCAGCAGTACCACAGAAGCAGAGAACTCTGTATTTTAGAATGAGTATCTGGTGTTACGTACTGTTAAAGAAGGCAACCCCTTGAATTTCAAGAGCTCCACATAAGACTAGTTCCATGCCGAAACATAAAATCTATTATTATGCAAAAGTGAGAGCTATCGAAAAGCTTGTCAGATTATGTATCATGTGCATGTGCACACGTGTGTGTGTAGTAGATTTTTCTTTTTTCTTTTCAAATGATTTTCAAATGATTAAATATTTTTCTGCTTTCAAAGATGTAATATCTTTATTTATCACACATCTTTACAAATCTCTTTTATTAAATGAGAAATGATATCCACCTTTCATGGAATTAGCACTGTTTATATGATAAATGTTAATGACTTTAAATATCCTCATTGCCACTTCTCGTAGTTACCATGGTTTCCAGAATAATTGATGTGACCAATTATGTATTGTGCATTCAAGGTTTGCAAAACAAACAGTAGGCATTAACACTGTTATGACTGTGACAGAGATGCAAAAATATTAATAATTTTCCCTAAATATTAAAATCTACATAGTTTTACCGATCCTTACTAGGCATGCACTATATCAGTGTCACTTTCTTGTACGGTGGTAATGAAAATTTGTGAATGCAGAAAATCTGCAAAAGAATGCCGTTAAATATAATGTCACCAGAAGCCATGGATGGCTTGTGTGTAGGTTTGAAAACACCACATATGGCATGCAAAAACCACACAGTGAAATGAGCATTCTGTTCATTTTAATTCAACACTAACAAGATGAGTCAGCAAGGAATAAAAACATACTCTGTTAGTGTAAAATATACTTTACATGAGCTCATTTGACATTCCATACTCATGAGACTATGTAATGGTATTCTTTGCCAATCGGAAACATGCATTTGATCATGATAATGAACATTCATGGACTGTATGTCCATGTAAGACTGTATAGAAGCGATACTATGCTCGGCATGTGTGGCGGAGTAAAACGTTTTATCTGGTTTCAGAAAGCTGTGCTTCTGGTTAAAACTCCACAAAGTCTCAGCATGCCTTAGGACTGAATGTGAAGAAGCATACATCTCTCTCTCTCTCTCTCTCTCTCTCTCTCTCTCTCTCTCTCTCTCTCTCTCTCTCGCTCTCTCTCTCTCTTCCTACAAAAGTCAGCGGCCTCTCCCCAGTGTGTACAACCACTTGTTTTCTAAACTGGGAGGTAGCAACGGGCCTCCTGCAAAACGCCAAAATCCACCCACTCGGCAGCATGTTCGTTCCCTCCACCCCCACACGTAAAAAAAAGAAAGAAATTAAATAAATAAATAAACCGCCCACAAGGTCCTTCCTTTTTATCGCCCACCTTCTCACCACCTCTTCCCTTCCCTTTCCGCCCACCAGAGCCCACTCCACTGTCCTGCCTCCATACCCCAGTCCTGACACACACACACACACACACACACACACGCATGCACACACAAAACAGGGTCAACTCCCTAACAAAAAAAAAAAAGAAAACAGTTCTGCGCACATTCAGTCGGTACACAAGGCAGAGATTTTGAGAGCCTCCACATCACGCTGTGAAAGGAAAATGGGCTGATAAGAGCTCTTTCACTTTGTTTCATCAGGGTGCTGTTCGGTATGGCATTTGCCACAGAGCAATGCCTGACGTAATTTCTCATGTAAATCAACGGTGTCAGATTCCGGCCTTGGAGTGCCATAGTATCTGCTGCTCTTTGGTGCGCTCTGTTACGGAAAATGAATTATTGCAATATTTTGTAATAATTGCACTAATTCAATTATGTATTTTCAGTGTGCGATTTATTGATAGCATATCTATTGCTGAATGGACTGAAAGCATATGAATGGTTGAACGTAGGAAAGGCAAAGTGCTGCGAATGTATCTTTGTCTGCTGTCACTGCAACTATTGTGCAAGCAAAGCCAAGCATGTGGCCTTAGTCAGTATTTCAGCTGCTGGTGCTGTTGTTGTCGGTAATGTATGCGAGAGCTTCTGCCAGAAATGTCTTACTCAGTACCAGATTTAATGCCTAAACAATTTAATGCTCTTCTTCTTTTTTCACACCATTAAACTTTCTTAATTGTAAAACAAGAGATACAGTAAGGAACGTGCTGCCAGGCCTAAATGAAACCTTTTTTTTCCCCCTTTGACCCGGTCAACAGGTTTTCCTGGGACATGCTTCACTCCGTTCAAAGGCTTTTTGTCCTCTGTATTCTGTCACTCTAGCATACACAGGTATGCTTATGATACACTGTCATTAAAAAGAAATACAACTTAAAGCTGTTCCTTTCTGTATCGGCAAGCAAGTGGACCACCATTGGCAAAAGTTGTTAGCGTGCCACTGGTGGGCCACTTACAGTAATATCTTAATTGAACAGACATATACATACCTACAGAATACATGTTTTTTTTAATAAGCAATATCTAAAATATGTCTAATAAACATAAGCAAATAAATTCGATCAGCTAAACTCTGTAGGGTCCTCGCATGGGCCGCCAAATAATATAGGGATTTTACACTCTACGAAATAGTGAGGATGATTATTAGAAATGTATACCTCTCAGTCCTCACATGGGGCGCACAAATTGTGTGGGATATGCCCCTCCCTACACACCATGTGTAGATCGCATGGATTGATACATATGAGGTTTCATGCTAATAATCCTCATGTATGGCGCAAATTAATGTTATGTAGCAGTATAACTGCAAAAAGTAATCAGTCTCATAAAATGTTATCTGTGTGCATGCCAAGGAAGTGTTTTAGTGACTAAGACATTACACAGTTTTGATATAGCATGCTAGGTTGCTGGGATTGCTAGCCCATCAAATGGCGGGTTAAACCTAATGGGGTGTTAATTTTATGCCACCAGTGATAGAAAGTAGCTGTAACCAAGTAACCATAACAATGTGCTGGTACCACCAATGACATCAGATGTAAGCTAGAATGTTAATAGACTCCACTATGGCATTAGTGCCAGTCTCTGGGGAAGCTTCTACCTCATGCACTCTCATGTTTAAGCACTACTGTATTTATACTGTAGCCTATTTATATTCATACACCTATTTACAGTATTATGAATAAAAGTTTGTCCCAGCCCCATTACTTGCTACATTAACACTACAGGAGGCCACGCCTCGTTTATATTTTTAAATTACTGCAACAGAATGAATGCAATGCCCTCCATGGCTTTTCCCAAATGCATGTGTTTTTAAATAAAAGACTCTTTCATGATGAATAAATACAAAATGACTTCCAGATAAGCTTTGGTCTAATTCCTTTTCATTTGGTACGAATCACATCCGCAATCAATTTGAGCATACAGTGACACGGTAATGGTGATCTACTGTAACATTGTGGTGGGGAAGCTGTTGCTAACGACAGACTACGAACCAAATAAAACAATTTGCTACACATTAATATAGTCTACTAGAAATAATGGTGTATTTCAATAAACATAGGCAAACATAGGAGAAAAACTACAATTGTACTGATGTTGGAACTTCTGGTGGAAGCGGTGGCTAAACTAAATAAAATAAATGTATCAAACAGACGTACAAACAGAGAACGTATATGGGGTTGAACTAATGGGAAGTTAGGAAGGGTAAGGTAGGTAGGCACATAAGCACACGTGTCCCTTGAACAAAGGAAAGGTAAAAGTAGCTACCTTGGGTAGTTAGCTAGAGTTCTGGGTCAGAGTGTTAGAGTGTTAGCTGTGAGAAGAGAGACTGATTGCGTAGTTTAACTCATTCACGTAAACATGAACAGTCAGAATACATTCAAATGATAAACTAAAAACAAATATAAAACCTAGATTCCCAATATCAGCCACTTTAAGTTACCGTGAGGCAGAGATGTTTACACGTCATCAAATGCAAGTCCGAGTCAAGTCTCAAGGCTCTGAGCTAGAGTCCAAGTCAAGTCTCAAGTCTCCGGAATGGTGCAGCCTAAGCAACAATATGGCTATAGAAATTAATCATGATTCCTATGCTAATTTAAGATATAGAAACCAGAAGACAGTATTAGAGTTTAGAAGACATATTTTGTGTATGACATCAAGTGTGTGACAACTGAAGAAGCAGTAGTATCAGGGGCACACAAAAAGATAGTGGTCATTTCATTTATTTATTCATATATCAATGAACTACCAGGCCTGAGCCAATGTTTTGGCAAAGCTTTTCTCAAGATGGCTGGAGAAAGGCTTGCCAAACCTAAGGTCTGGTGTGGTAGGTAATTGATATATCAATAAATAAGCTAAAATAAACAACCATTCTATTTTTAAGACCTCTGTGTGACTCATGTGACATAATGTAAGCATTACCATGGGCTGAAATATAAGATGATGGTCAACAAAATAACATAAATATGGGCCTGTTACATGGACGCAGATTAAGAGGAATCCTGGACGAAATGCAGCTTCGTATGGATAATCTCCAATTAAATTTAAACTAGGACTAGGCTTAATCTGCATCTGCGACTCAAGAATAATAATTATAACTTTATTTGTAAACAAAGTTACAAAGTGTTGACATTTCAATCACAATGCAGTATTGGTTTACTAATATACTCATACTTTTTCATTTTTAAATGAAAGGTAACTGTTAAGCATTTACTTTAATCATTCAAAAAAATAAAATAAGGTGAGATATTGTTTATGCAAGAAAGTTATGCTTTTGGGACTACATCTGCATTATGCTATAGGAAACCCTTGAATCCTAAGGAATGCCATTGCACTATTGCATAGTAAAACATTAAAACAGAAAACATATTATAAGTAAACAAGCAGTATAAACAAACAAACAAGCAGATACAGTAAATAAACTCCAGCAAATCCTGCGGTCCTCCAGAACCAGGGTTGCAGAACTTGATATTTAATCTATGATGGTAATATAGCTATAATCATTTATATTTGTATTATATTACTTCAGCTCTATCAAAGTTTATATGAATCCACGCTAAATAAATTCTCTCTCTCTCTCTCTCTCTCTCTCTCTCTCTCTCTCTCTCTCTCTCTCTCTCTCTCTCTCTCTCTCTCTCTCTCTCTCTCTGAAAAAGTACATTGTAATTGATTTATAATGAGCATTGAACACTTTGATGTGTGCAGTAATAGGTTTAATCCATTTAGGGACAATACTTGTCACTGTAAGAGAACAGTAAGAATTAAACAGCCAGCATATTATGTATGTGCAAATCCTTAAAAAGTTAAATTACATAAAGAAAAACTGTAGTTAGTTATTTATTAAGAATGAATAGTGAGAGAGTGAGAGAGTGAATGTGAGCGAGAGAGAGTGAGGGTACTTTGTTATTTATTTGGTTAAGGGTACTTGGTTGTGTATTTGCTTGAGAGTCCGCCGTTATGTATTTGGTTGATGGTACTTGGTTGTGACAATTTGTTAGATTGGGGGGGGATTGGTGGTGGGGGATGTTGGCCAATACCTCAGCCTACACTGAGCGTGTGTAGACCCCCTTTTCCGCGGTGACTCATTGCAGAGAAAAGCTTCACCTGCTCTGATTCAGGCAGCCAACGCTCCATCGTGGGGGAGTCTGACAACCTTTCAGAAGAGCATTTCTGGAGGCAGGGAGTGGGATTTCACAATTGGCACAATAAAGAGGGAATCCCACATAAATCACGAAGGAGAGAAGAGGAGTGGGCTCTCTCACTCTCTTTTGCTCTCACTCTCTCTTTCTCTCTCTCTTGGGCTGTGAGCGCTGTAATCAGAGTGCTTTGTGAGGGATGAGGCACCACAAAGAAAGCCAAGATCCCCACACACGAAGGCCCACATGTGGGTGTGTATGTTTGTGTGCACGTACCACACATTCCTGAGACTTCATCTTTAACCCACACACTCCCACAAACAAGTATTACATATCTTTGCACTGGCAGTGCTGGAAAAACATCATTACATTTTTACCAATACAAGTATCAGCATAATCATTACTATTGTTACTGTACTATAGATATGGTTGCTTTCATCTTTATAGCTTATACATTTCAACATCGCGCCATTATCTGAGGGATATTGCATAAACGCAAGCAGCTAAATGATCTGTTTCCATTTCTAGTTCCCATGGTTAATGTATTATAATATATGGGCTAGTGTGGTAATAGTTACTGTTGTGGTAGAATGCCAGCTCTTCTGCTCACCAATCCCCTCAAATCAGTACCCGCTGGTTCACTTACTCGCTGAAGGTCTCCATCAAGTTTAGGGTCTCTCCATCCCAGCTGAGTACAGGGTTTGGCACCCTGGTCTGAAACAATAATGCCTCTACTGTTGAACCCAGGTTCTTGAGTTTGCTCGACTCCAAACCAAAGATGCTTTGCTCTCTAATCCAAACCCATGCAGCTCAATAGAAACTCCCATGTCCCATGCTCCTAGTGAATCAGTCGCCTTGAAGAAAAAATGCTTTGTTTGCAATGACCATTAGTGGTTAAGGTAAATGACTGGGACACGCAAGGTCGGTGGTTCGAATCCCGGTGTAGCCACAATAAGATCTGCACAGCCATTGGGCCCTTGAGCAAGGCCCTTAACCCTGCATTACTCCAGGGGGGATTGTCTCCTGCTTAGTCTAATCAACTGTACGTCACTCTGGATAAGAGCGTCTGCCAAATGCCAATAATGTATAATGAATCTCAAGTGGAAGCCCAGGCAAGCATTCCAGGAGGGAAAAAAGGTGCTTTCTTTTGAGAAGTTGTTGGAACTGGAAGCTAATTTGGTAATATAACCTTGTGGATCATGGCTGTTTCACAGAGGAGAGAGGAGCAGGGAGGAGGGGGGAGGACCAAAGAGGAGAGAGGAGCAGAAAGGAGGGGACCAGAGAGGAGCAGAAGAGTCAATTTACAGAATACCCCTAAAACACGACATGAGGTGTTTCTCCTTGTATGCATTATATTTTGTCACCAAACATGTTGATGGTGTGTATGACCAAAACGTTCAATTTTGGTCTCATCTGACTATAGCACTGTCTTCCTGCTTGTTTTGTTTATTGTGCTCAGTAAAGGCTGTTTATTATAGGCAGCAATGATCATTACACCTACCACGATGTGGTTACTAGCAACATCACTGAGCTGTCTATCTCACAGTTAAGAGAACTAAACTGCACACTGTTTACAGTTTATGCCAGTACTGTATATGCAAGCTGCATTTAGTGGATTTGTTATCTCTTAGCATATCGTCCTCGCTAATATCAATTATAAGTCTTATAAATCAGTGCAAGTCTGTACCTTCCGCAACATAACTTATCCTTGTCTCCATTGCATTTGGAGAGACTACGGAAATTGTCAATCCAACCTGTGCATATGTATGTATGGATCTTAATGGTAATGAAAAGACTTTGTTTGATTGGATATGAATGTATCAAGGTGCACCAAACTCACTGATAATATAGTGAGAATAATCCAGCCCATTTTCCACCTGCCCATGCACCACGAATCAGCTTTGCGCGGCGCATTGGCCCAGTCAACTCACATGGCATACTGGTTACGCCTCTCGCTTGACTTCGGAAAATGGCATGATTCAATAGCCACACCCAGTACGCCACGCACCTTGGCAGGTGACTGCGCCAGTGCACCCTGTGAAGTTGTATAAACAGTTGAAAATCAAGTGTCAGTAACCTACAAAAGTCCAATGCATCAGTACAGCAAAGGAGTTTTGCTTGATAACTCCCATGCTAGATATGTCAGATTAACAATGCAGGAAGACAAAGCATCTTTTTTATCGGCTGGGAAAAGAGTCTGGGGTGAAAGTGGCAGAAGCTATTTTGAGTAAAACCATCACTAGAGAAGCATTCAGCCCACTAATGCATTCCTTTTGACCCCTCTTGTCTTTTCTTCAAAATGATAGGTGACAGGTCAGTTGGTATCATTTTGGCGAAATTATGGAAAGCTATACACGAAACACTTCAGGCCAGCTTTCATCAGTGAAAATGGTACTTTGCTCTCCTTCACTCTGAAGACAGACCAGCAGTGCTAAGCGATCCAAGCTTATTGTATAGTCATCTCTGTGCAACAACCAACACCACTGAAACACATATTTATTCTTGCAAAGCTACATTGCCTGTCTCCAGGGAGATTTTAGAAGAGAATAAAGATGGACGGCTCTGGAAAACACCAGTTAACACCAGGTGTTTCAAGATTTCTGAGGGAGATTACGATTACATTCCCACACACTTTTGAGATAACAACGCCTTGGCACTAACATTCCCCTTAACAGTATTTTGCATGTTTCAAAGTTCTGTTGAATTCACAGAAAAAGGATGACAGGTATTTTTTTATTCAAACTAACAACAACATTCCCTTTATAGTCGAGAAAATTCAAGATTAAGGGACATGGCAAATGCATATGTTGGCAATGTTTAGTTTATAATTGCATGGATGAATTAATATCATGAACATATGACAGTGTTACAGTGTCAGTGTCTTTTTAAAATAGCTGTCAGGTGGTGATTATTAGTCCCCATTAAATCAATGTAATTTGGCCAACAAAGCTAACAGCTAACAGAGAGTGAGTTACGCAAACTTGATATTCTGCCCATGCAAAGAAATTAATGTCTCAACACATGTGTTTTATTGACACCAAGCTAAAATTATTTTAAATTTATCCTGGGGAGCTGTCTGTTCTCTATTTTGACATCATCCACTCAACTGCTGCACTGACTATTCAGAGACGTGTTGAAATTCAGACAACACCAAAACATATTTTATCTGTTGTCTCTTGAACAGTGGAAGCTGAACGGTTGTAATGAAACTTTTTTTTAAGTTTGTTTATGCATTTGCACAAACTGAGAAGATCCTCCCTACAACTCAATGCCAAAACCAATTTTGTTTATAATAACTTTGCATTGGCATTTATCAGTAACACTTCAAATGTGTAACCAAACGTTCCCAAATGTCTGGTGTTCCAAACATGACTTTCTCTTTTATGACCACCAGATGCTTGAGAGCTTGTGGCTGTCTCCATTATGAAAAGTATTCTTCTCTAAGCAACGTTCCTAGAACAAATTATCCTAATCCTAAATAATACGCCATGTACTGATCATTGCAATCAACCACTAGCACAACTGGGGTGTTCTGTGGTTTATGGCTGGGAGAAAAAAATCTTAATTGACTAAAATAAAAACTGAAATCGGATGCAACTTTTCTCCAATTTTAATACTATTTCAATGTAGTTTTAAAGCCATTAATTCAGTTTTGTTTGACTCTTTCTTTTTTGCTTAGTTTTAGACTTTCATTTAATGAACAAATAGATTTTTTCATGCTTTTGTTCATTTGTTTCATTACTCTTTCATGACAATAACCTTGCTTAGACTTTCAACAGTGATTTTCTCCCCTGGTATGCACCTGTATACAAAGTTCGCACTGTGCATATCTTGGCAACCTCCAGATTTGTATTTAGAAAACTAGAAAACTGACTTTGAAACAAAAGGACACAGGTGTCTTCGCTTAATTGCAAACTCTTCTATTACAAACACTTTCACTTGATCAATTACATTTACTTTCTGCTTAACTCAGGAGAGAATCCTGCAGGCACCACTGTAAATCACTGTACACTGAAAAAGCAAAAGCAACTGGCACATAAATATGTTCATAATAATATCTTTCATTTATCACCCCAGTGTGTAATTGGTATTAAATTGAGGTATTTTCATGTGATGCAGAATGTGTATGAACTGGTGAAAAAATATCAGTTTGAAGACATAAATGTGTGTGTGTGTGTGTGTGTGTGTGTGTGTGCGTGTGTGTGTGTGTGTGTGTGTGATTGTGTGCGAGAGAGAGAGCATACAATTTTATTCACTCATATACCAGATTCACATTAGTCCATGCACAGTAAATAGATTCTAGTGTTTGTGTCTATCAATTGATAATCAGAGAGACAGTAGCAGCAGGGACAGGTATACCTTGATTTACGAAGGGGTTACGTTCCTGAGAAACAGTTCGTAAACCGAAATTTCGTAAACCATTTATCATTGATTTAATAGAGATACATTTCGGGCAGTTGATAACAATAAAGAAAAAATAATAATCACAATAATCTTTAGGCCTATTTTCATTCATTGGTAAACCATCGGAACATCTGCGTGGTTATTAAAGTAATGACTGAAACTGCAATAGCAACTAATTAAAAATAGTTAAAAAACCCCCCACAAATTTTGTAACCAAAACATGACTGCCAACATGGTGCCTATAGGCTCTTTGTGTTCCAGAGAGCCTTTAAAAAATGTTGATAATAGCTTTTCTATGTACAAGTACTTTTGTAGAAGTATGCCACAGCAAAACGGACAATAATGAAAATTTCCTCCAGGGAAATTCTAAGGAAACAATGGACCTTTTATCGACTTTAACACGTTTTTAGAATTTCATTATGACGCATTTGGTTTGCTGGACCCTTGTAGTGAAAGGGACACTGACATTACCTTATTTTGTGTAATATATGGACTTCCAAAATGCAGGGAAGGCGAGGTCCCCCCATGTTTGTTTTGCCACCCACATGTTACAAAATAAGGAACTGTTTTTGCTAAAGCAATGGCATTTTCAAATAGGTTACATAGATAGAACCGTGAGTTGTTTGGGCATTTCCCTTCCAATATGCATAAGAAGCATATTGGAAGGAAAATGTTGCTACTAAACATCAGCATTCATGGAAACATTTCTGTGACTCGAGCAGCACTCATAACTTGGCCTAGAATTTTTGACAGCAAAGTACCCAGCAGTATTAGCCCACTAATATCGAAGGACTGTTTAGGTGTGTGGATGGCATATACAATAGGCTATCACCAATTACCTATGACACCAATGGTTCAGGGAGAAGCCTTAAATTACTTCCCTTTGTGTTTGATTGTGTGAATGTGTGGTAGGCACAACGATATTGATATAGCAAATTATTATCTCATTAGTTATTACATATTTCATTGTGTTTCCGGTTTGAACATAAACCACTGAGCAATGTTTTTTTCATAGATGACAGGTTCAGTATTTGACACAGTACAACAGAACTGCCTACCTTTCTTTGATAAAATAATTTAATATATACTCTCATATTCACGATCATTTTAAGTTGCATTCTTATTTCATCAGGTACATAATAAAAGAGCTGGACATAACTGGATCTGATCTGATAGTTGCTTTCTTAATGGTCATATTTAGCCTTCTGTAAATGCGAAATCATTGCGCTCATTGGGTCCAGCTTCCATTTCCATCTCAGGAAACATAACATGGCCGTAAAAGCGGTGCATTAGATGGACAGACGGACAGTCAGTCTGGTGCCGGGGTGTTATAACTGCGCGCCTGTGAGTGTATCTCGGAGCCAGGCTCTTCTGTGAATAAAAGGTGTGATACTTGAATTAAACAAAAGCTTACAATGTGCCGACCCTCATGTCTAGCTGCAGAGTGGTTAGCTGAATGCATAAGTGGAGAGTGGGCGGTGTTGAATTTGTGGCAGCAAAATTAAAGAAATAAAAACGGGCTACATGGCGCCTTGTAGTTCCCTAAATGTAGAGAAAACCGTCATTTGATTCCTCTATTGTAAGGGGGGGGGGTGTTAAAAAATCCTTTTGAAATCTGTTTAGCGTCAGTATCTAGAAACATCAGTATCTAGAAATGGTCTGAATATTTTGACACATGCCGTCAACTGTAATCATATTTCCACCACATAAATTCCTAATTTGTATTTTACTAGTTTTTTTTTTTACTAAAAGGGCTGCACACAGCTTTATAATCTTTTTAAATTTCAAATAGTGCTTTTTACATAAGCAAATTCTTTAAAAAAAAACCCATTGAAGCACTGTATGCATTATGCCCTGTTATATGCTGAACTATAGTGCTGTTGTTCCCAACTACTTTGTTCAGTCTCTTTCAGCTACTATTAAAGACTAAATAGCCACAAGATCACATGATGCTTCATGCCCTCTCTATAGCCTTCCCCAGAATGACTGGCCAAAAAGTACCCCTTTGATGATGGGTTGGTTCTTTCCCACCATATGCATCACTTTCGCGTAACAGATGCTGTAGTTTTATCAGAAAAATTCTCTGCCTCTTCACTTTGTTCTTGTACTGCCACAAAATGTCATTTTGGTTCCTTTTCAAATTCAGTTTCTCTTTCTCACTCTCTCTCTTTATAAAAAAATCAAATGAATCATCCCATTCCACCAGAGCTTTCCTTCCAAACGTTTGTCTCTTGCAAACTGCTTCACTTTGCTCAACACCTCTCGTGGGGATTGCTGAAAATGAAAATTGGCATTTTTAACAGAAAAAGAAACATTTACCACCATGTAAAAACATTTTTTTTTTAATTTAAGCACAAAACCAATCGTCAGTAAACAATGATTTTACAGGGTAATGTTTTCCTGGTGTGTTTATAATTGAATTATTTTACATGCATTTCCCTTATACCGTTCCCTTATATGAAAAAATATGCTATTAATTACAATTCAGGGAGCTTTCACCCAATTAGAATTCCACCAAAGTATGCAGTCAGAATGCATATTTGTGCAGAATACTGTAAAAAAGCGGAAATGTGAACATTTTTGCCATTATCTGCCCACACAAGATCTTAGCCTTTTAGCTATCAATGCATTGCATGAATGTAAATGAATATGCTTTGCATGCCATTATCAAAAAAAAAACACTAATCCAATCTAGTTCCTGCCACAAGCCTGACAGAACAGATGATACAATGTTCATTCATTTTTGTGTGTGTGTGTGTGTGTGTGTGTGTGTGTGTGTGTGTGTGATTGTGTGTGTGATCATGTGCATTTACAGTACCTTCTAGAATTATTGACACCGTCAATTAATATGAGCAGGATTGCGGGATAATATGAGAAAATGATGTAGTCTTATTGTTATCCCTTTGCTTAGAGAGAAGAAAACACAAACGCAAAATCGCTTTTCATGATAAAAAAGATGTGCGTCAAAGCTATTGGTACCCCTGCATTTAGTACTTTGTACACTCCCCCTTTGTCAAGGGTGTGTGTGTGTGCATGTGCGTGTGATTATTTCACATAAGCTGAGTCAACAGTCATTATCAGGACAACTCGCATATTTAGATGAAATATATTAATGAATATGCAAAGCAATTTGTGGCAGGACTCAGTTTGCAGGACACACACCTGGATTGCATTACAATACAGTCCAGGACATAAAAGTGTGTTTCTTTCCACAGTAGCCATCTGACAATGGGAAATCCACACCTTGTGAGAGAGAGCTGAGGGAACAGGCCTAAAACAAACAGACTTTTGTTTATTTTGTCTTTGTTATTTTAGTTTGTTATGTTACCTGAATCCTGAGAGGGTGAAATCCTTTTGTTTATTTATTGGTTGAGCTTTCTCTTGCACCCTGTAATTTCAATTTACTTAAAATGTAATTTAAAGGCTAGTGAAAACTGGAATTCCCACATCTCCCTGTGTTTAGGTATTTTATTCATCTCATGGGTGTCACGCAGCATGTGACATTATTTGGTGCCAAAACCAGGGACGGAAGAGTACTCTGAAGATGGAAACCTTGTGCAAGTGCTGAAGCAGCTAGTGCAAATGCATGCTCTCTGCAGCCTGCAAGAGCATCATTAACAGACAATGCAGGCTATGTCAGCATCACAAGCTGTGGATCGAGCTGTTCTACCAGAGCTGCTGAAGGAGAGAACATCCAGTCTCCGACTTCCCTTCTGGCCCTTCTCCCTCAAGCTTCCACCACCGGGCCACCGGAAGAAGCTACAGTATGTGAGCTTTCATTGGCAGTAATCGATAGATCCTTTGCTTACGATCAGCAGCTCCTAGACTCCTGCCAATGTTGACTGCAACTGGAATACACCAGAAGAAATACTAAGAAGGGGACCTTTAATAGCCTCCTCCCATCTCCCTCCCCCTTCCCCCTTTTTCCTGATCAACATCCTAAACCTGTCCCATTCCCAGGCCCCCATTTCCTGAAAACACTACCCCATTACACATGGCCCTTAACTTTAACTCTTCCCTAGTCTCAGGTCAGGTGAGTGCACCAGAAACTTTGGGGCAAGGTTGTTGGCATTGTGGAAGCTTCTGGAAGGAGGTGGACATTGCAAGCCATACTCCATGCTCCAGCAGAGATGTATCTCATACCAGTAAGTATGGAAGTAGATACAATCCAGGTGTGGTTGGAATCGGGTTGCTATTGTACCCTTGTACATCAATGCTTGGTTCCACCAGAGGCTATTGTTAGACTCATGGAAGTGGGCATTTTGGCTGTGCATGGGGATGTATATTATTATCTGACTGCACTAATTGATATAACATAGTGGCTGAGGGTAGTGGCACCCTACTTCCACTGTTTCTGGGACATGATTCAGTGGTATTTAAAAAAATGGTGAGACTGTGACTGGTGGAAGGGGTCGAACAAAGGGGGTGTATTCATTGTCCTTTTGCCACAGCCGGGGGTCACCGATGATGGCGATCCAGGAGAGAGGCTGTCTAGTGGACATCCGTCTGTTCCTTGTGAGGCAGAAATATCTGACACAGTTTCAGGGACAGAGACTGTTGGTCCTCTCCTTCTCTCCAGAGTGACTGGCTTCACCCTCAAACAGTCTCGGGATGAAACACTGAGTCGAGTCGCTGACCAAGTTATTAAAATCGATGGGAGGCTACTCAATCCGTAGAGGGCAGTGACATACATAATTAAAGATCATAATATATCAGTAGGGACAGGACCCATATACAAGCAAGGATAGCACCCAACCTTTAGTGCCAAAAAGCCATTGGAAAATGTTTTTTGAGGCAGCTCACAGAAATCTTATGGCACACCAGTTGGGGCAGGACAAGACACTTAACCCTATAATGGTTCTACTGTATTTTATTTGCCAGCCACAGAGGGTGACATCTGCCAGTGGTGTGTAGAGTGCCTTTGATGTCAAAAAGTAAACCCAATAGCCATTCAAAAAGCTCCTTTACATCAACTTCTATTAATTGAAGTCCACTTCGAAAAAATTGGCAGGAAAGAAAGCGATACCCACCAGCAATACTCATCCACAATATGTCAAGACTATTGCAGAGACACTATTCAATTTTTTCTCCGGTGTGGAAATCCCAAAAGAGATTCAGTCTGAAGTCAGAGATGGTAATATCACGTGGGAGCTCAATTGCAAACATTAAAACCAAGAGACAAACTTCTAGTTTTACTCCCATCACCAGCATCCAATCTACTTGCCAAGTGGCAAGGACCTTTTCAGGCCACACAGTCTATCAGGGCTCAACTTACTAAAACTGTGGAGAGAGGTAGACCCTGCCCTGCTAGCTACATGGGATGTCATGTCAGCTGAGCTGGGACTGGAAATTCCCGATCTGAACAAAGCTTATCTGGTCCCAATCGACAGCCATCTCAGTTTGAAGCGGCAGACAGCTTAATTACAGCAAGACCTATTCTCACCTCAGGTGTGGGGACAAGTCAGGCCTTTGGTGAATAAAACATTGGCTATTTCTACTTGTCCCTAACCCAAGTCTAAAAATGAGGGGCTATTACAGTACCATTATCACTGGTTTATTCTGGATTTTTTAGTCCCTTGACTGTCCTCACTTGAAAGGGAACCCCCTGATCCTGTCCAGGGGATGGGGCAGTGCCAGGCAGCATTAATAAAAAAAGACATTTAAAATGAAAATTAAATCGTGCTTGTGTGGCGGCACTCTTTTGATTAGCTCTGACTTTTTCATGCCCTTTCTCTTTGCAGACCGATGCCTCAGATAGAGGACTGGGGGTGGTGTTGTCCCAGGAGGTGGATGGGGAAGAGCGACCGGGGCACTATATCAGCTGCAAGCTCAGCCCCAGGGAGAGTTGGTACGGTACCATTGAAAAAGAATGTCTCACCATAAAAGGGGCTGAGCCAACTCTTTGGTACTGCCTCCTGGGAAAAACCCGTTCCTTTATTCAGATCATGCCCTCCTCCAGTTGCTCTGCAGAATGAAGGACACCAACTCCAGGAATACCCAATGATATCTGACCCTCTATCCGCTTCTTTTCCGGGTAATCCATCGGCCAGGGTCCGCTAATGCTTGGCTGATTTGCTTTCCCCGGAGAGGGTGGTATCAATCAAGTCAAATACACCCTGGCTGCATTCTGATGGCCAGGCTCAGTTTGTAGGAAGGGAGCAGGCCAATCTGAGGGCCTGCCTACTGTTTAAGTAGGCACACACACCTGAATTGCATTACAAATCAGTCTAAGACATAAAAGTGTGGTTCTTTCCACTGTAGGTGTTTGAGACTGGGAAATCACCTTGCAGAGAGAGCGAGAGAGAAAGGGCAAACGGACCAATTTTGGTGTTTGGTAACTTCGGTTTATTCTGTTTTTGTTATTTTAGTTTGTTATTTTTTGAAATATTATTTTGGAAAAAAATCTATTTTTTGTTATTTGGGTGATTATATGTTAACTGTTGCAAACCAGCTGATAATTTTTAAAAAATTAACTTGTGTCTTAAAAATTTATTGTCTTTCATTTGGCAACATCTTACCACTATTCTTCCACAAATTTTAGAGCTTAATGATTTTTCATTTAAAAAATAAATCTGCTTTTTAAAACAAATTAAAAATCATTAATGTCTTACCTTCACTTATGGTGCAATATTCTGTGGTACAATATCATGTGATATGATCATACACTCTGTTTTGTAGTGACACAAAAATCTCATATACAAACTATTAATATATACATTTTACATTTCTCTATTTGTCTTAAAAGAGACAAAAACAAATCCATCAATATTCTGACAGTAAGTATGTTTTTCTTTTTCTTTTTTATGACAAAAAAAATGGTTTGCAACACAAATCAAAGAATGACCCATTTAGAATGACCCATCTCTTCCTCCCTGCAATTTACAAAAGGAAATTTCTATGATTGTCTTTTGAGGACATACTGTATGTTTTATGTGTTTGAAATCATTATTTACGCATGATACATTTCATATTAATGTGTATATTTTACTGACTACAAACAGGTATAAACAAATACACATAAAGTTACTTGCTAATGTTAATAAACATGTTATTCAAATTCATGAATGAGTTTTCTTATTAGTGGAATGATCTATGTTTTTCCATTACAATAGGTATTTTCACATTCCTTACATTTCACCTCAGTCATACCAATCGATTCTTATTCTCATCTTAAAATGTTTTAATGGCTACAAGCCTTTTACTGAGTTTAGTCTGCTTTGAGGAGGATAGGGCCAGATTAATGTTTATTTTCAGTAAAACACAAGCAGCCTATGCATCCAGTCAAAAGGGCTTCCTATACTTCCAGTCAAAACTTCCTATTACCATAACTGACCCTTCAGTTCGAAAATGTAACCATATTTTGCCCAAAATCAAAAAAAGCAGTCTCCAGAGGTCAGTGGTGGTTGAGATGCAAATTTGTTACAAGCTAACATTCATTCTCTTCAAACAGCTACTTAACATTATATTGTCTGGTCAGGACCAGAAAACAAACATATACAAATCATTTGAGAGCTGGATATTTTGGTCAAAAACCTGGCATCTGGCAACTCTATGTGGTACACTACTTCCAGATGTACCAGTCCCCAAAATGTAATCAAAATCAGCCGTGTCCAACATATAAACTATGGCAGCCATTTAACCAAGGCTTCAGCAACCCTTTTGGCCAATCAGTAAAATTTGTGCAACTGAGTGAAACCCATTTTGTCAAAAGTCCAAGATATAAGATGTGCAAAGAAATTGTGAGGTGCATCGATAGAGAGGCAATATATTGATATATCTTTAGTTCCTCCCCTGTTTTACTTCAATTGAAAGGGTCTGAATTCAGTATTAGTGAACTATTGTTCCCAATATTCATACTCTCATTACCGCTAGAGGCACAATTATGGGCAGAAATTAAAAAGGTGTCTAGCAGCATGAGTGGACCTAGCATAATTTTGCAACCACAGCAATGATGATCTATATTGCTAATGTTAGGCAGAATTGTTTTGGATTAAAATTGTTTCGGATTTAAATACTTTTGTGTGCTCTATTGATCTTGCCTAGTGCATTTGAGCCTGCAAGGAGGTGCAGATGAGCAGGGTTTACACGTTTGAGATCATTTGATTTGGTCCTGTACACCAGCCAAGCTTAGTCAAATGTAGAAATGTATTTCAACCATTGGACACACAGGAGTATCAGCAATATACTGTAAACATAATTCTCGTCGTCATACCTGATGTCTGATACCTGAGCGGGCAGAATTCTCTGGTAAATCAGCAATGTGCAAGTTTAGAAATGCACATTATCCTCTTGTGAATTGACAGACCGAAAAGTGAGGTGGTATTTCACAGCACCGGATACAAAAATATTTTGGATTTTAAAACTTGGAATTTTATATATAAAAAAGATGTGGTTGTGCGATTTGTAATTGCTCCACTTAAAACTGATGGTTCTGTATGGCTCTTTGGGAAACCACTGTGGGGGGAGAGAGGTTGTGTAAGGGTAAACCAGTATCACAATATTACTATTCAGTTCACCCATGGGAACTGTGTTGCCTTCCACAGCTGGCTGTATTGTCTAATAAAATGGGATTTTAACTTTAACTTAAACCCTCACTCTTTTCAGTGAGCAGTGAGGCTGAATGAATGAAAACATTTTTTTTTGAAAGTGAAGATTGCTGAAAGCAAAAATGCACATATACTGCATATCGGCTGGTAGTGGGCAGCTAGTCGCACAGGCAGCTGATTTAGCCTGTGCGTTAGCGTGCGATTGTTCGTATGTGTGTATGAGCGT